>NC_092647.1:45708424-46074626 GCF_039555335.1 Amphiura filiformis | reverse complement strand
CATAATCAACACACGCCAATGAAAGTGTTCACCTGTCTTGTTGAGCCCAGGAGCAAATGATTCAAAATTTTAAGAATATCTTGAAAACACATCTTTTTCAGGAGGCATATATGAACAGTAACTTTTTGAGCTCCAGCCCTAAGAGCATGTTGTATGATTTTGACACTGTATGATTGATTGATTGATTGATTGATCGATCGTCGATCAATCGATTGATCGATCAATCGACCGGTCAAACGATCGATTGATAGATCGATCGATTAATTGATTGATTAGAGCGAGACAAAACTTCTCAGGCTGGTTATTATTGGCTGTTTTGATATTTGGCTTGACTGATTTACTATGACACGAGCTAGACCAGTAAATTATGAGAAAAATGCTGACAAGAAAAAAAGACTACCAGGGTCTTTGTGGTTTATGTGAGATGGTTGGAAGAGGATTTTGCCATAGGTGTACAGGTGTATATGTTAGTTATCTTGTCATAGGCATTCAGCTGCAATTGGGCTTAATTGGACCTAATTGGATGTTATTGCCTGTTTATTTTAACCAGTATGCATTGTATAGAAACGGAAATATAGTAGCTTTTGGGTGAAATTTTGACTTGCCCTTTGATGACCTTATGTTCCTTTTGGCATGGAAATTTCAAATTGGATTGATTCCCCCCCCCCTTTAATTTGTAATGTTTGTGATATCTCTGAAGACTGCTGATAAGAAACAAGTCCTTTTTTCCTGATCAGATTCATCACGATTATTAAAAATATGCAGTGGTTGTTATTCCAGGTAGGAGGTTAATTGTTTTCTGTAGTTTTGTAATTTCTGGAAAAAAGTGTTATGAAATAAATAGTGTGGTTTTTAAAACAGCTTTCATATTCCTATTAATCAACAGGAAATTTGCCTCCAACAATTAAGGAGTCCACTTCAAATTATTACGTTAATGAAATTCCAATTATGCAATTTGCCCTTCAGGGTCAGTTTATCTTAGGAAACCAAACCAAACCCAAATTATAGTCCAAGCACGACTCATAAATAGCCCCAATATATGGTCATGTAATATTGATGGGTTAATTAAAATACAATCAAAATAACAGCAAATAAAAACCCTGCAACTTGTGATCTAATGCATCAGCCTGTAACTTTTTTTTTCAAAAATATGTTCTTTTACATTGAAAATTCTTAACATCAAATACCAAGCATTATATCCAAAATTTGCACATTACTGCATTGAAAGAAGTCTGAACATGATTTCAGTTCCTTTGATATACAGTATTTTCTTACAATCAGAATATACACCATCTATAGGCTTATAATGTAAGCTTATAATCCAAAACAAACCATGGGAAGGAAATGGGTAAACTGGTAACCTGTAGGCTAACCATAAGCTATCATAATTATGGCAAGAAGTGATGCAATGGCACTCTTGAATTAATGGCTTGGAATAACTTGTCTATTGGTGATGAGGAACCCCACATCAGTTTGAAGGCCAAGGTACGGCTGCCAGATAGGCCTAAGCTATAAATTGCTAGCGAGCGAGGCACCCAAAAGTAAGAATTTCCACTGTGTTTGATCCAAGTTCAGAAAGGAACACGTTCATTCTGTTTCAGAGCACTTTGCTACTTGACATGCCTCGGAATAATTCAGCAAATGCTTCATAAGTGAAGCACATTGTTATGCAAGCATATACAGTAGTTCAAATAAAAAGGTAATTTTACTGAGATACGGCCAATATGCCATGGCAATCCACCCAATTGGCGGTTTAAGGCCCTTTGTGGTAACCCTGTAACTGCAAAGTTATACATGTAAGAAGTGTAGACAACAGTTAGGCCTATCAAAGGAAACTAGTCCCAGTTATGCTGCATGCTTCTACCGTAGATCACCGTCTATTTTTTTTTTTTACCTTGTATGATTGTGTGACCTTGATTCTTGGTAAATTTCCAAAGAACATATCAAATATTACTTTCCCCCACTCAGCTTGCCCAAAATTGCTTCCTTCTCCCTTCCTTGGCTTACCCAAAATGGCCTGCTCCTCCCTCTTGGCCTACCAACATTTCTGTGCATCCTCATTTTTGGTGTCCCAATTTGCAAACCTTTCTAAATAGTCTAGATATATAATGCAAGTGCAAGTAAGGAAATTGTGCATATTTGAATGGTTCTGTACTGTTTTCCTAATCCTTTTTATAACATTTTATTTATAAATCTATGTATGCTGAAAATCACTCTTCCCCCGTTTCGACCTGCCAAAAATTGCTTGCCTCCTTTTTGTCTTGCCAAAAAAATTCTCAATTTCTTCAATTTCACCCTCCCCCAAAGGCTCATAATTATTTCACATCCCCTGAGGAGCCTAGCAAAAAACAAGCTTACTTGGTATTTCAGTATTTGGTATCGTATTTTTTTCAGCATCACTTTGCTCTTTTGCCCCTCTTTTCTATTTTTATCATACAGAAGTCATCATTTCTCCTTCAGCACTTCCAAATTGCACTGAAGCAAGACATTTCTAGTATGTCATGTCCCAGCACTCTCACGACAGCTTCATCTTAGGCCCGCTGCATACTTTTTATTGGGCATAGAATATTTGATGCAACATGTCTTCACTTGTTCAACAAATATTCTATATATTTTGAGTATATATGGCCCATAACATTTGGTATGTCCTGCCATTTCTGTGTAATTGATAGCTACCAATAACAAGCCTTTAAAATCACTTTCTAGAAATGAGCCAGTGCCATCTATAATAGAGGTTATCCGTGTTCTGTAAGCTGCGTAGTGCGTATCCTATCAACTACTGCTATACCTTGTTTAGGATTTTCAAAAGAAGTACCTGCATGTGCAACCATGACTGTTTCAAAATAGCCCGCCAAACTCATGGAAGTAACTCCAAGGTCGTGCATTGAATTGGTTTGAATGAGGAATACTACGGGAACCAGCATCTTTTGTTAGAAGTCACACATGAGTAAAGTGGATAACCTCTATAACAGATAACAGAGTTTACAGATTAAATTCAATTTAAATTAGTTATTTTTTGCTTTAAAAGGTTGACGTGAACCCTCAAACAGAATAGCCCTACCGTACTTGATAGGGCATTTTGACCATATCATTCCCTAAATAACGCTCTATGCCGAGAATTATGGTGGAGCGGTCACTGGGTTTTTAGCGGTTCTAGGAGTATAGCAAATGTCCTATGGCAGTGGCGTAGCCAGTGGGGGGGGCAGGGGGCGGTGCCCCCCTCTCGTCATGGCCGCCGGTTCATGTAAGGCTGGTGGTAGAGCGGAAGGCGTTGGTGAAAAAAAAAATTGGGTTAACAATAGACTATTTTTCAACCCAAGGTGACAGAAAAAAGGACAGAAATGTAAAAAAAATGATGAAAAATTGTGAATTATACATAAAAATTATGTGTTTTTATGTAGCGCCTATTATCCTTTTTTTTTTTTTTTTTTTTTTGGGGTTTTTTTTTTTTGGGGGGTTTTTTGGGGGGTTTTTGCTCTTTTTTCAAACCATGCAAAAAAATTTTGGGTCAACAAATCACAACTTCCGTCAGTAAAAAATATCAAGTTGTGCCCCCTCGGTTCCAAAATCCTGCCTACGCCACTGCCCTATGGTATGGCTAAAATAGAAAACAATTTTCCATGTGGCATGTTTCCTATGAGCATGATAAGTGCATTTGAGGATGATCAATGCTATGAAATGGCATGTGCTACCATGTGAACTGACCTACATTTATAAAAGTCTGGTGGAATTTTGCTGAGACTAAAATTTGATATTGAGTGTTCCACACCTGATTCACACTAGGGCTACACACTTAAAACTACGGGGTCAAAAATGACCCAAACGGGGTCATTTTTGACCCCAGCATAGTTATCAACTAAACACCATACCACTAACGGGGTCATTTTGACCCCATTGGTCGGGTCATTGCAATGACTACGTATTTGGGTCAAATAGTAACCCCATTGGGGTCAAAATATTACCACATTTGGGGTCAAATGAAATGACCCCTTCAAAAGGGTTGCCTTATTGGGTTACTTAATGACCTCATTTGGGGTCAAATGAAATGACCCATTTGAAAGGGTTGTTTTATAGGGTTACTCAATAACCACATTTAGGGGTTGTTTGGATTTTTTAGTAGGCCTATGGTCATGCTGGTCCCACCAGGACATAAGTGTGTTTCTGCACAGAGAAAGCATTACATAAACAGCAAACTGCAAAATGCGTCTGTGTATCACACTCACACACAGTCAGTCATCGCCTATGACAGTTCACGTATTATAAGCTTACATGATATAAGCTTATAGGCCTAACAACTGCAGCCAAGACACCAGCCACGACAGCATGAAATTGGAATGAATCTGCGTGCATAGACAAGGGTCTATGCATCCTTGCAGTCTCACTTTTCAACTAACTTTTCATATTCCATCATGCAGACAAGCACACACGACAATCCGCTGAGCTGCACAATCAGAACAAATATGGCGCTGATGTGACCACGTGAGCCGATGCACACCGTGTGTGCAAATAGTTCAGAAATGCAAGTCATTATAAAGTTGACAAATTGGGTAACTTCGGTCAAAAAATTAGTTTTATTTATTAATCAACAAACATTAATTGCAGCTCATGTTTAAACTCATTTATGAATTGAGATTTTCAAAGCGGAAGATTGAAACTGATATCAATGCGCGACGGTATCGGCAAAATGACCACTAAGTTTTTGACCACGTTCGTCGTGGCTAAAATGACCTCGTGAATGTGGTCAAATTAAAACAGTACAACCCCCTTGAAGGGTCAAAACAACCCCAAACGTGGTCAATTCAAAATGACCACGGAAAATATAACCCCGTAGTTTTTAGTGTGTATATGTATTTGACACCTGAGCGAATGCCTTAAGTGAAATGCTGTATCTGTAATGTTATCACATTGATGATACTATGTTTATACTTTATAAAGCAAAATATAAAACAGATGTGTGTGTGTCTCTCAAATATTTTGCAAAACAACTGAGTACTGTTTTTATAGGAAAAAAAACTAAGTTCTATGCAAGATTTGTGTGTATGGGTGTTTTTAGGCTAATTTTTTCTGTCTTTTTTGCTGCTGTATGGCCACTTTATTTAATAACCAAAAAACCCTGTAAAAACACAGGCTCAGCACATAGAGCTATATACACTAGGATTGCTTTGACATGGTTATGTGCATGGGTTTGAGAGATCAACCTTTTTTTGGCCTAACACGACTGCTTTCAAAATGCATCGCTTGTGTATTGTGTTTGTTAAGTCTGTCTTTTATAGATTACACAGTGTTATTGTCTTCTGTAGATAGCACAATGTTGCTATCTTCTATAGATATATAGCACTATAGGTTACTGTCTTCTGTAGATAGCATAATGTTACTATCTTCTGTAGATAGCACAATGTTACTATTTTCTGTAGATAGCAGAGTATTGATATCTTCCGTAGATAGCACAATGTTACTGTCGTCTGTAGATAGCATAATGTTACTATCTTCTGTAGATAGCAGAGTGTTGCTATCTTCAGTAGATAGCACAATCTTACTGTCTTCTGGAGATAGCACATTGTTGTATTCTGTAGATAACAACGGGCCTATGCTACCATGTTTACTGTAAATATTATTGGATGTACACTGCTATCTACTGTAGATAGCATTATATCTATGATAGATAGTGCAGAGTGTTATTGCTATCTACTGTAGATAGCACTGGGCATTTTACTGTTCACTGATGTAGCTGTGAGTTTGGGAGTAACAACATTTAAAAAGTAAAGATACATTATACAGTATATATTTACTGTAAAATGTTACTGGATCTACACTGCTATCTACTGTAGATAGCATTATGTCTACAGTAGATAGCACTGGGTTTTATTGCTATCTACTGTAGATATTCGGTGTTTACTGTTCACTGCTGTAGTTGTGGGTTTGGGAATAACAACATTTTAAAGTAAAGATACAGTATACAAGTACAAGCTTGCTACTATTTTATATTTGAAAATTTCCAGATGTTCTGAAAGGTATAATATTACCATTGTCAATCTATGTATACTACTATATGCAACAAACAATAGTAGCACATTATTGCTACGAGCTAAGTTATTCTTCTTTATCTCATTATTTCTATTGGGAAAACAAATTTCTATCGAAATGTATTCTTATCCCTCCCTTATTATCAGCAGACAGTATACAACTTTGTAACAATTTGCTATTTATACATTTCCTTTTAGTTTTTCAAAAGGCATATAGCATTACTTATGGTCACTACTCAAATTTCTCTTCCCACCCAAACAATTTTCTTTTCCCATCCTCCGTGTTGTTGGTCAATTTGTACACTTGACCGTCATGTTGCCTGTCACCAATAGTTGGCCTAGTTTGTATGATGACCCCCACAGGCGACAATTATTGACCGTTATTGACCGTCCATTCCGCAGTTTGTCCCTGAGGTATGGTACACATTGTCAGGTGGGTGCAGCAACACATACTCACACACAAACATAGGGATTGCTGCCATACGTATGTCCCACTGCCAATAGTAGGAAAAACTCTCTGATATATTGCAAATGTATGTCAGAGTAATAGAAAATAAGTAAATAGTATTATAGATTAAGCAATTCATTCTGATGATAAAAAAGTTAATTAAGCAACATGAATCACTTTATAGGTTAATTAATGACTATCACCTGTTGACAGTGAAATTATACAAAATAATGCACACATACTGAGATGTTGATGAGTCTAATACACAGATGTTGATGAGTCTAATACACAGATGTTGATGAGTCTATTACACAAACCCCGCATTCAGGCCCATAGCCAGGATTTTTTTTGCTTGGGAAGTGCTGCTGGGGGGTACCAACCCAATTCCATGAATTTGGGGAAAAAAAGTGATCATAAAAAAACTTTGTGCTTACAAATGAATCATCTGCTAAAAAGCAGCTTTTTGTTTCCTACGTATATAGTAGATGCATCTTTTTTGTTTGCACATAACGCTGTATACTCACTGTAGCTATAAATGTCCATATTAAACTCAATCCTCAGGCAAAAGTTCAAGCACCTTCATTAGATGGTGTAGTGTTGAGTACACCTTCTGGTGTAGTGGGTATGATTTGTGGTGCCCAGAAGTCACAGGAACACTTCATAATTTCATATTTTTACACAGGCTGCTGCTCTGGCCTTTGGCAACAACTGTGTAAGAGGTTATTTTTATCTATTTGCAAGTTTAAAGTGGTTTGAATTATTTTTATTTTTTGTATTTTTATTTTTGTATAACATTTGATTTTAGTGTTGGAAACATTCTTAAAATATCCCTCAATATTTTGGAAGGATGGTTAATCAAAATTGGAAGGTGTTTAGATAAGGCAGATAAGAGCTATAACTGCTTGTGAAGTTTATACTAACATTATTGGCCATACATGAGTGCAATGCACTACAAGGGGCCTATTTCAACCTCACAGGTTGTGTTTTTGTGAGGGCAATGATCTTGTATGTCTGCATCCCTATGTACAAAGAATCCCTTATATTTCGTATTTTGATCAAAGGAGACAATCAGTAATTAGCTTTACCCGAACATCCTAAAATTCAGCTTCCGGCATTTTGAAATTTCTTAAACTAACTTGAAATGTGCCAATAAACTGCATATGGCAAGCATTAGGGACGTACCGGGGCCACTGAGCCAGAGAAGGCAAATTTCCAAATTGTCCTTCTGACTTGCTACTAAATTAATTGACCTTCTCCAGTAAAAAAAATTGCAATTTTAATGCTAAAGGAGGACAATTAAACTGGGCCAAAAGTAGATGCACATCACTACTTTTGCTCAATATTTTCCTGCCTAATAAAGGAAAAATCTGATATTTAAGGAAGGGGTATGAGCGTTTGGACAGTATTTATTGTGGGACATTAGAGCACATCAGACATATCGAATTGCATTCTGAATACGAAGAATGGCCTTCTGATATCAAATAATTTTGATTTTTGAAATTAGCAATGTAATACACATTTGATGGCAAATCATTAAAAATTGATATTTTTGATATTTAACAGTACTTGAAGTTAACTTTATAAATCTGATGATTTATACTTAAAGTGTATGTAGGTGGGAGGAAAAGCCGACGATCAATTGCAAATTTTGACCTTTTGTATTGAAGATATGGATTTTTTCCCAAAAACACCAAAAAAAATAGGTCTTTTTGGGAAAAGAAATCCATATCTTCAATATAAAAGGTCCAAATTTTCAATTGATCATCGGCTTTTCCTCCCAGCTACATACACTTTAAGAATATATCATTAGATTTATAAAATTTATTTCGAGGACTGTTACATATCAAAAATGTGAAAAATATCAAATTTTGTTAATGTGTCATAAAATTTGTATTATATCGTGAATTTCAATTGATATCAGAAAGACATGCTTCAGAATGCAATTCGATACGTCTGAGGTGCTCTCATGTCCCACACAAAATACTGTCAAAACGCCATAAACGCTCATTCTAGATCCCTTATCAAAATTGGAGGAAAGTTTGAATATGATTTGAATCCTTTGCAAGTTGGGCTGTCAAATTTGGAAACTGGGGATTATTATCAAACAGAACAAGATATTTACAGTGTTTAATGAAATAAGCTTCAGCCACAATATGCTCAAATTAGCATATTAATGCTTGTTGATAATTTTGTGGATCAGTTAGAAAAAAAAGTATAGAACAAGCGGAGAATTAATTGCTGCATGTAAAAAATGTGATCTGCTACCACGAAATGAGCGTAAAGTCGTAAGTTGATAGTTTCGAGACATCCTGGTTGCTGCATTGGTGTTCTTTATTTTACATGCTCCTGTTGAGCCATTCACGAAGAACATACTACTGGCTTGTACAGGTGCACGGCAAACAAAGAACTATCAACCCAACAGCTGGGATGTCTTAAAACTACCAACTTGCGACATTACGCTCATTTCATATTAGCAGGTTACATTTTTACATGCAGCAATTCTGATTGTTCCTTCAAGACTAATGCACTTATCAAGTCATTCCCCGGCCCTGGGGGACCCGGGACATAGTGGGGAACATGCCGGGACATAGCCGGGGATGTACACAAAATCATTGCCCCGCAGGTGGGGAAGTTAGCGGGACTTGGCGGGATGTACAGTAGATCGTCCCGCTATGCGGACCAATCATTCATGTTAGCGGGGCTTTTGCAGGGGTGTACAATTTTTTTTCCCGCACTGCCGAAACATAGCTGGGACTTTCACGAAGAAGTCACACCATTAAAAAACATCAGTATACCAAGAACGGCCGATTTTGCATACTCATCTGTAATGCGCTATTTTCACGATTGTGGCGCTACAAAGCAAACTGAGGAGTGGGGTAATTACTTGTTTTAAGTACCGTAACCAATATTATATTAAAACCAATTTCGTGCATCTATAAATGAAAGTCTACTTTTTTTTAAACACTTTATGTAAATTAAGGCTCAAACATGTTGATGTCTTTAAAATGATCGGCATGCACTATTAAATCGGCCGTGTCGTGTACAATCACTGCTATCCAAATAATCCAATCGATCTTTTTTTTATTAGGCCTATATTATGTCGTTCATTCAATAATCGACACTGGTATACCGCGCTGCAAACTTTAGCATGTGCTATTAAATCCGTTGACCCCTCTCCCACTACTGACGAAATGCAATATTATTGCCCTAAAAAGTTGAATTAACTTTGAACTTTTCTTCTTCTTCTTTTTATCTATGCCCGTATACCGTATATTACCCTCTGCAAGATAGACCAGGGCATAGCCGGGATTGTAAATTGTTTTAACGCAAGCCCGGCCCATGGGGTCGGGATTGTGCCGGATTGTCACACTGTAGCCCGGCTAGCGGGGGCCGAGTCATAGCGGGGATGTACAGAAAATTTATGCCCGTAGGCGGGACTTTAACAGGGTCAGTGCCGGGATGTCACGCTGGCAAAATGTACATCCCTGGCTAAGTCCCCGCTAGTCCCGGGTCCCCCAGGGCCGGGGAAAGACTTGATAAGTGCATAAAGGATATAGATTGGTACTGAAATTGATGGTTAAATTGGACCACTTCTAAGGTCATGTATTAAAATAGTAACAGGTATCTTCATTTGATTTGATTTGTTCCATTCATAGCTTGGAGTGGCATCAGGTAGTTTTTAAATCTGTTGAAATCAGGCTGGTAACCAGGATTTATTGGGGGGGGGGGCGGATTTTGAAAAAGTGGACTTGGGGGGCAGATTTTGAAAAAGTGGAAAAGTATTTTGAAATCCATGCTCCCCCTGTATATGACTTCACATCCATACTCCCTCTGTTATGGAAGACTTTGCTCTAAATCTTCCACAGGGAGTATGAATTTCAAATGAAATAGCTGAATGTCTCTTTGATGTGACTTTGCCATCATGTAGCTTGATGGAGGACATTCCTTACATCATCATGATCATAGCTAGTGGTTAGAAATAATGTGTAATTTAAAACCCAGCTAAATGCCCTGCAAATATTATCCTTATGACAGCGTTCAAGCTTTGACTTGCGTTTGGCGGACAGAATGGTGGAAACTTAAAGTGAAAGATATCCTACTTAAAGGAACATTTTCTCGGGTGAAATTTTGTGTAGAAACTGAATCTGACATAAAAATGCATAATTATCAACTTGAAAATTTTCCCCATAGCACTGTACAGGCATATTTCTACCAAGTCCCCAAATTGGAGCAAAAATTGGAGCAAAAAAAATAAGTCCTTCAAAATGGGGATACTCAGGGCTAAACAAAAACATGTTGCTCTAGATGGAGGCATTGGTAAGGGCAACATGTCTTTTGTTTAGCCTCAAACCTCCCAATTTTGAAGGACTTATTTTTTTTTGCAAAATCTGTGACTTTTTTCACGCCCTCAAAATCCTTAGGGGTGGGGGTAGCATTTTGCAAGTTATTTTATTTTCTGTAGATCTAGCTTACTTGTTTGTTATATCACCATTTAGCTAATGAAATACTGAGCAAATAAACACTTAAAGCATCCCTATAGCTCATACCATTGTGGAGATATGGCGTTTTCAAATTGAAAATGATGCGAATATTGTATATTTTTCTAAATCAATTGTCACCCGAACCCTCAAGTTTCTACCCCTGCTACAAGAATAAAGAAATGTATGGATCCCATTCAATGCTTTTAATATCACAATTGTACCCATGTTACACAATTAGAATAGAAAATTAGGCACTATTTGATAGTTTTCATGTTCATACACTCACAGGAAATCTGCAAGTCAAAACTTTTGTCACCCCAAAATGGCCATTTTCGGCCAAAATCGGACCAAAAAATGATTTTTACTCAAGATCTATAAAAGATAAGGAGTTTTAAGTGCCAAAATCTGATACTAGATGACATTTTACCCTTGGAAACATATAAACATTCAAGAATTTTGGTTCTTTTCACCCCTAAATACTTTTTTCACACGCGTGTCCGCCAAACGTAAGTCAAATCTTGAACGCTGTCTTATCCTGTCAACCCAAACATGCCTCAACCTAGCTAAATTGATGCCCTACATCTGAATATACCAGTGTTGCCAAAATACTTCATCTACCAGCACACTGATGTTGAAAAAGCTCTTTTCACCATTACTCTATCACAAAATTGAGATTGCTTGCACTCACGCAGGTGTCAATCCTGGGGAGACACATGGATATATCCCCTCCTTTTTTTTTTCAAAATTACCCATTTATTTGTTGTTTTCAGCCAGTCTTGTTGACAATTCAGGCCAAATGTTCCCCTGCACACTTTTCAAGATGGATTGACACTACTGCTTGTTATGGGTACCAAATATAGGGCAAATTTTAACCATGGGGACTGAAAGACCCACCATTTGCAGCAATGTTTGGGTTTTGAAAAGTTAAAGAGCTTGCCATGTACGACTCGACTGAAGACATGGAGATTTTAGTGATTAAAACCCCACATATTGTTAACAGTTAGTTTGCTATAGGTCAAAAAAAAAATCTTTTTTTAAACATGTTGAAAATCTGAATTCGAAAAGGACATATAAACATGTGAAAGACAATTTAGTAGATTAGAATTATGACTCAAATCAATTCAAGTTCTAAGCCATCATGTGGTACCCCAATAGCATCTCCATATAGATGGTGTTATACAACTCGCAAAATACAATTATGAATGAAAAATGAGATACAATTAGGTAGGACATATGATAGTGAGTATTATATTCATACCCATCATTACAAATATTGCTTACAGCTAGAAGATTATATATGAAAAGAAAAATAATTGTCATGAAGAACGCTAAAAATGTTATTTTACGCACATCTTGTAAACTGATCTCAAATACCATAAAACCAATGCTAGGTATGTTTGTGTGCATTTGAATACATTTTATGTTGATTTCAAACAGCCATGAACAAAATATTTTTTAATGAAACTTGTGTACAATATTTTGATCTGTCGAATGTACTTCTGTAACAAGAGATTACAGAGATGTTGAACTTGACAGCTTTATTTGAATTGAAAACAAAAAGCTTTCATCTGGCATGTAGGGAGTAAAATAATACTAATGAACAGAACAGGTATCATGGTTTTGTGGAATGAAATAAGACAGGACCAACTGCCACTTGCAGTGCAGGGTTAAAGCCCAGGAGGTACGCTAATGTTTTTGGTAGGCTTCAAAGATGCAGGTCTAGACCGGAGTTTGGGACATAAAATGGGGTCCTCCGGAACTAAAAATGAGGCTTTGTTCAGTACCCTTTTTGGTAACAATTTCCAAAAAAGTCTCAAAAGTAGGTGCTTGGAGCTCAAATTTGAAGCCAATTTTAGTGAATTTGAAGAAAACGGCTATGGGAACTTCAAATGGGGGTTTCTGGAGCGGAAAAAAAGAAATTGATGGGGGTCTCCGGAATGATAAAGGACTTAGCAATGGGGTCTTAAGGGCACCACTTACTCTTTACATGGATGCAAAAACTAATAAATTTGACTAAAAAATCTGGACATGCATGCTGTATTTACATTGAAATACACAGGAAGATCACCCACTTTGCCAAAGGTCACTTTTCCAGATTTCCTATCTACAAGCTGTAATGTCAGCATCCATCTGATTAAGTGGACAATAGATAAAGTGCATTTTATAAAATAGCCCAAGCTTACTGTCCTCAGAAATTGTTAAAATTGTGTAAAAATATAACCTGTCAAATTAATTTGCTTGATATTTTGGATCATAAGGATTTCAATATAATGCCCTGCCCTATATCTAAAAATGAATCATAATGAATATACACACCATTATAAATTGCCAAGTCATAAGCATAATTGCATTCATCTTTTTATTTGCTTGTCCCAGGGGTGCTGATAGCTCACAGAGGTGTAAGAATTTCATTTATCCCACAAAATTATCTGACACTTTTCAAAAAAAGTAATTTATCAAAATCATTAATTTGGATAATAACATAGTTGAAATAATGTTGTACTAATTTGTATGTAACCTTCAGGGACTGACAAAGATTGATGATTCGCGGAAATTGTCATTTAAAATCGAAATATTCATCAATTATCTATCTGAAAAATGTTACATTAATTGGAATCGTTAGTCTAATTGCTTTACTGTAACAATCACCTGAACCATAATCTTCTTCTAGAAGCAATTTGAAATAAAAAGAAAAAAAAATGTTGAGGATTGAATAAAAACAGTTGTGCTTTGTTTTGTCCCTAAAATTTGTTGGGTGATGCTGGCTCCTCTGTGTGAATTTCTAGTGTTCGTCTGTAAAACGTATGTACTTACTTACCATAGTACCCTATTGACTTGATCAAGTCTTAAGAAGACCTTATCAGGCTATTTCAGTTGAAATCCATACACCCCCTATGAAAGACACAATCTTAACTCTCACACAGGGAGTATGTATTATTGCAATGATAGGATGACTCTATTTGAAGTTTGCACCCCATGTGTGAAATATTAAGGTCATGTCTTCCATAGCGGGTGTATGGATTTCAACTTGAATAACTCAAATGTATAGTTATTGGTGTAATTATTGTGTCTAGAAGAGACTTAATTATTTACTAGTTGTATTTTCCTTTTCTCTTTTCATATTCCGTTTACTGATTCGTTTGTACTGCTGTTTCTTATAATCAGGTAAGTTTACAATTACTTAATCTTCTTTAACACTTATATAACCATGATTTCCATGATGAATACCAGGGGCAAGATTCATCAAAATGTATCCTAACATATATCTTAAGATATAATAGCTGTGTCAAACTCCCTGTACTGAGTGGATGCATTGCTGTTGTGTAAAACCATGGGGTCATGGCTATGACTATCTGTGTATGGAGTTAGCTACACCCTGTCTCAGAGGTTTTGGATGCTATAAAATTCTTGTAAATATATAACAGGTAGTTGTTTAAAACTTAAGAGTGTATTCACATCTACCAAGTGGTCTTGTTCACTGGTATACAATATATTAGTTCATAGTACCACACAATGCAACAGCAACATGGTCACAAAAAACATGGTGTTTGATATACAGCTATAGCATGCCCTTTGAGAGAAATATATGAGAATCTGGTCCCAGATTACCATAAATTGTCCTTCCATAATCTTAAGTGAAGTTCCTAATACGATTTACCAACTACAGGTTTTGACCATGGCAAGAACTGCTTTGCACTGCAATAAACTTGGTACTATCATCCACTACTATCGCCCTCTGTAGTCAGTATTATAGAACAGTTTATAGTTAGATGGGGTTTGTCAGTATCAGGAAAACACAGAAGCATAGATATCCTGCTGGAAGTACTGAAGATTCAGGGTTTCAGAGGAGCACTCGCAATGTTTGCTGAGTTTGGTGCAGAAGAACTTTAGTGGCTGATCAATGCCATATCTACTTCTAATATAAGGTAGTTTATTAGGCATTTTGTCAGTGCCATAGCTACTACTACAGTAGAAATTTCAATTGAATGAACACAGTCTTTCATAGCGTGATGATTTTTCATGTACACTGCGCGATGTGTGGGGTTGTGCGTGCATAACACAGAAGTGAATCCAACCATGCCAACTCACTTGTGATTGGTTAGTATTGTATCCAAGGTCGTGCATTCGCGTTGTAGTTTGAAATATACGCTATATACATTTGCGGTTGGATCGAGTACAGCTTTTAAAAGCTCTGTTCATTCAGGCCAAAAAAAAAAAAAAAGGTTTGTCTCACGAACCCGCAAGCATAAGTATGTGAAAGCGATACAGCGCGTTTGTCTACGCGCTGACCGCCTTTTTAAAGGTTTTTTTTTTCCCCGATTTTTCCTGTTCCCGATAGTTCGACCAACGTAGTAAAAATGAATTCCTCAATGTCAGAAAACCATCGAAAATGTCAGGCAGCGCGTATGCCATTAGTGTTGCAGATAGCCCGTAACCCACACCGTAGCCTCAGTCTCGCTAGTTTCACGCCATCCTTGCAACGGCACGGGCGTAAAGCCGGCAAGCAAAGTGGATGCAATATAAAAGGACTTAGCCTCACGGAGAACTCTGCGATCGAGTGAAGCCATGTTGTTTTCATAAATTTTGTATTTTTTTGTAGCTGTTTTTAACGAATTTTTTACCGTTTATTTCAACATGATTGTTCGTATTCGTATAGTTAAAACAGGGGGGACTGTGCTGAGGAATTGGGCACTGCATCGGTGCGCCGATTCGGTTACTCTGAATGCCCTAAAAAATGAGTTGGTGTCGAGGCGAAGCTGTAACCCGTATTTTGCACTGATTTTTAATAGTGATCAGCTCTAGGAAGGCAAATAAAATACAGTTACAGAATATTAACATTGTAAATTTGTTGCTTCTCTTTCATTGTAAGACCACTTGTAGTTTTCCAATACCTGTCTTGTGATTTTCATTTGTCTCAGGCTAAAAAAAAACAAAACAAAAAAAACAACGCATTAGCATAGCTTCTAAACCAAAAAAAAAAAAAAAAAAAAAAAAAGCATAGCACTTAGCTTTTTTTGGCAAATGTTCGTGAGACAAACCTTTTTTTTTTTTGGGCCTCAATTGAAATTCTTACTGTAATAACACATATAATAGTTTAGCTTGTCAATGCCCCTATCAATTTCATATATCTACAGGTGATGTTAGATAGTTTTATCAATGCCATATCTACAGCTGATATCAGGTAGCTTATCAATACCATATCTACAGCTGATACCAGATAGTTTATCAATGCCATATCTACATCTGATACCAGATAGTTTATCAATGCCATATCTACATCTGATACCAGATAGTTTATCAATGCCATATCTGCTGCTGATATAAGGTAGTTTATCAATTTCATATTTACTGTTGATATCAGGTAGTTTATCAGTGACATATCTACTGCTGATATCAGGTAGTTTATCAATGCCATATCTACTACTGATATCAGGTAGTTTATCAATGCCATATCTACTACTGATATCAGATAGTTTATCAATGCCCTATCTATTGCTGATATCAGATAGTTTATCAATTTCATCATAGCTGATACCAGGTAGTTTATCAGTGCCATATCTACTGCTGATATCAGGTAGTTTATCAATGTCATATCTACTGCTGATCAGATAGTTTATCAATGCCCTGTCTATTGCTGATATGAGGTAGTTTATCAATGCCATAATTATCTACTACTGATGTTAGATAGTTTATCAATGCCATATCTATTGCTGATATCAAGTAGTTGATCAATGCCACATCTACTGCTGATATCAGGTAGTTTATCAATGCCACATCTACTGCTGATATCAGGTAGTTAATCAATGCCTTATGTACATAGGATGCTATATCTACTGCTGGTATTAGGTAGCTTATCAATGCCATATCTACAGCTGATATGTAGGATAATCACTGTAATCACTGACCAACATTTTGTGTGTCTGTGTTTGTCAACAATTATGCCCAAACCTGTCTTAGTCATATTAATAAAAATACGAAAGAGAGCAAAGGGGGATTTAAGCAGAGACTTTCACCTTTGTATCCTTTCCTTAACATGCATGAACCTGATCCTAAAATTACTTTGTATTTCATTGAATTGGGGAAGGGGTACCAGGGATCCCAAGATATTAAAAACAGGTCAACATTTTCCGTACTGAATAATCTAAGAATAACCATTATTTTATAAGCAGTTGAAATGAAACATAAGTGGCAGCTTGTGAGAAAGAAAATCAATTAATAAATTCCTGTAATGTCCAACTCTTCCAATGTGACATGTCACGTGACAGAACCATGTTCAAATACGTTTCACAGTATGCAGACTTCTGACTGATTCTTACCCATCACAGAATATGGCTTACAGCTTATGTAGGTTGCTTATGACGTGAAAAGTTTTCTCTTAACGGATATAAATCTTACAAAATCTTATGCCACAAAGCAATTGGGCCTGCATGCATCCCAGTTGATGTGATGACGCAATCACCTTAAGTCATATAAACACCTCAAAAGAAATAAGTCCCCCTCTGAACATGTCGTCATAACATCGTAAGGTTTAATTTTGTACCAACAAAACTAACTTTGAAATAATTATATGACTGTTTACTAAGTGCTGTGTGAAAATGAGAGATTTCCATGACTTCAGGGCTGAATGAGCCTAAATTGAAGGCAAAAACTGCCCTTTTCAAAAGTCACAAAGTAGGCCTATGCTTGTCACAAAAGTTGATTCATGGCTTGTTACTAATGGAAAACCCCATGTGTTTGAGTGCAGTTTAAAATCCTCACCAAGTGAACATTTACTGTAATGTGTATCGATTCTTGATCATTCAGCCATGCAAATCCCCTTGGTGCAGAGTTCAGCACAGTGAGTTGTAAGATGGTCAGTTCCATTCCTTGTCCCAATACGCCTTGCAGTTAACAAGCATATAGGCCTACTTTGTGACTTTTGGAAAGGGCACTTTTTGTCTCCAATTTAGGCTCATTCAGCCCTGAAGTCATTTTCACACAGCACTTATTAAACAGTCATATAATTATTTCAAAGTTAGTTTTGTTGGTACAAAACGAAACCTTACGATGTTATGACGACATGTTTAGAGGGGGACTTATTTCTTTTGAGGTGTTTATATGTTCGGTTTAATAATTAAACCAATTTAGACAGGCCAGCAAAACACCTGTGGCTACCAGTTGCCGATAGAGTGCTTGGCAAGTGAGGGGTCTTGGGTTCAAATCTTGATGCAAACAAACAACTTCTTTGCTCCTCTTCCCTCAATATTCCTTCTTTTTCCGTTTCCACTTGCCCAAAAGCACAATGGGCATTGGGGAAAGGAAAACATAATTCTTATGTATGTGATAATAACAACTTTTTATCAGGATTTACAGCAAATGCACACTCCCAGCACTGTTTAACAATCAAACATACGATTGGCAGTGGTCAGGACAAAAATATGTGCTGGACATGTTATATTTTTAAGTAAATTGGCGATCCAATGATGTCGGATAAGTTATAGGCCTGAAAAAAACCCTGATGCCTGCTTATTTTCAACCATGACCAAACTGTCACAAATAGTGGACCATTATGAACATCACATAGAGAGCCAACTCCTTCATTAATAATATGGAACCCTAGCCAAAAGGATCCTCTCATTGTTTTAAAGAAAGTTTTGATTTATGAATAATATTTTTGTTTACATGAAATGAGGGTGGGGATTGTTCCTTGCCTTTAAAGTTAAAACTTTCAATGGTTCTGTCTGCTGCCCATTGGTTCAGATCAAAAATAATTTGCCAAAAAGTTGACTAAGCAACAAGGATTCTGTTGGAAAAATATAAGAACGTCATAGGAGAATCCAAACATGTTGTAATTACAATGAAATGGTAAAGCACTTTAAACATTTTTCATTCCGGCAGTGATTTGACGTCATACTATACCATGAAAAGATGACAGACAGCAAAACATTCATTATTTGTAGTTGAAATCTCTCGCTTTGAAAATAGCCCTTAATTTGTCATCTTATTCATTGTACTAGTAGTAATTCTTCCAAACCAGTGATTTGGTCATGGCATTGCCATATTTGCTTAGCAAATTTGACATCCCTGACTAATCATGTCTTGTTTCCCCACCCCAGGGAACCCCAAACCATGGCTTCCCTTACCTCAGGGGGACCAGTTAAGATAGAATCTTCCACCTGTCTGCATCTCTTGAATCATTTCTTTCATTTTACGCCTTGCTAGTTTCAAATTGATTAATTCCTACAAGCCTTAACATCAAAAAGCCATCCATATATTTATTATGTTTTGCATTTCTACTACTAGATGTGACACACATGAAAAATGAGTCGCATTGATTTTACGGTTTGATGAATATATGAAAATTGCATTGACGAGTCGCGCGAGACTGGTTAACGGTAAATAACATGCGTTTATGTTATTGGTAACAATGTTTTTCCATGCGTGTAATAACAAATCATTAATGTTGAGTAGAGGTGATAAAAGTGCATTCATAAGTGCAAACAGGTTAATGGTTGTTGCTTTATGCATTTGCTATGTTTGGTTTGTGCACTCACATGATAGAAGCAAGCAGAATGAGTTATTTGTCTGCCAAATCCAGTTTTTCGGAATATTTTTCAAATCAATTCCTTCACCATTTGTTGTAAATACATTTCATTCAAAAACCTGTATTGCCAGGCCAGAGCAAAGAATTTTAAAGGAGAACAAGCACTTCTAGAAGAATCCATGAATTTCTCCCCATTTGTTGTAAATACATTTCATTCAAAAACCTATATTGCCAGGCCAGAGCAAAGAATTTAGAGGGAGAATAAGCACTTCTAGAACGATCCATGCATCAACCATATTGGATCATCAAAATTGAGGGCAAACATACTATAAAGCATGCTATTTTTGCTCTATTAAAATATTTTGTTTCGCAGCGGAGAACAGTCAACAAAGTCATCCTCTCTCAGTTTGGTCAACAGAGGGCTAACCTTTGTGTGTTGTCTTTATTTCAGTCAGTGAAACAAAACAGTCAAATAGGAAAATCATGCAAAATCAGCCCACTTTTGACAATTTTTAGGTCCTAACAACTCCTCTGCTCCTTATGAGTATCCTGGATCCATAACTGGTAACACCACTAAATTTGAAACATTTTCTTCCAATTTTGGATCCTCATTGTTTCATTACTCAAATGCAGCTGTAATATCAGAACTTTTTCTTGCATATTAAATCAATATTTGTGGCTTTGTGACAAACAACAAGCTTTTTCTATTCAAAACCTATTCTGTAAGTTTGATTTCTTTTGGGAAAAAGATACAGCCATGAATATTCAATATTAATATTTTTAACCATGAAAATGAATGTTACCTTCATAGCATTGTCATGTTAACAATAGTTGAAATCAGGTGTACTATGGACCACAATGGCCTCATCCCAATGCCATAGTTCAATAACCTCAATTAAACAGTCATAGAGCAAAATTTGATCTCAAGTTGCGGAGTATGAGTTTGTGTACCCAAATTGTTAAAGGTCATTCAATGAATGTGCAACTGTATTGGGGTTAAAGATATGTGCCCTGATAGATGAGCATGTTGTGGATCCTAGAATGCTGGATAATCTTACAGGAACTTGAGAATATTTCCCTCCAGCAAAAATCGTAATATTTGAGTTATTTCAATAGCGGATCAACCTAATTAGGATCTGTGTAATAGATGTAATTTTGCAAGTGAAAGAAAGATGAAGCTCGGAAAGAAAATCATGTATAGCTGCTTTATGTAAAGCAATTGATTCGGACTTAAGTGGCTGAATTGTACCCGAATCTGTGGGGCTTGGGTCCCACAAACTACCCCCTGGGTATGCTCTGTAAGTTGTTCATGCGCGTATATTGGGGGGCTTTGGAGGCGCAAGCAGGGGGTGGCAAAAAGGGAGGGGTGGCAGAAGAAACATGGGTGGCAAAAACAATTATTAAAGGAAAAAAGGGCAGAAAAATTGTCACAAATTTTTAAAGATTGCAAAAAAATGGCATCATTATACATTAAAGAAAACTTAGTTTTTAGGTTACTAGCGCCTGTTATCCTTATTTTTTTGTTTTGCTCTTCACTTTTCAAACCACCCAAAAAAGTATTGGGTTAACCTGTTGATGAAGGGGAGGGGCAAAGTTCACCTTTTCTGCAGCCCCTCCCCTCGGGTAGGAGTGGCTTGGGTATGCCACTGTTGTTTGATAAGTTATAATAGCCCAATAGAGCAGTCCTGCTCTCTGACACACGAATGCCATTTTCGACAGCTCATGCTTCACATTCATAAGGTGAATCAGGCTCCACAAATTGACCAAAAGTTCATCAACAAACAATCAATTCACGCATGAAGCAGCTATTGCATGTCTTAGAAGGTGATTTTTTTCCTGCCCTTACACACAATACATTGTGCAATGTCAGTGAACTCAACTACCACATCTTAATAGTTTAATTAATGCTAATCAGCATTTAATCAGCTTTATCCATTAGTCTGACCTGTAAGACGCAATTTTTACCCTTCTTAAGTTGTGTTCACACGGTCGGACATAAGTGAGTTATTACCGGTAATTCGCTGTCGTAGTGTACGTTAGAATATGACCGTTGCTAGGTCAACTGGATCACGCTTTCTTTGTTACAAACCACTGATCGAAATGATCACAACACAAAGCCTATGGTATATCAAAATTCGTAATAGGTGTATGAGCCCAGGCTTGGAGCAGTAACCCATGGTTACTAACGTGCACTACGACAGCGAATAAGCAACTTATAACCAGTAATAGTGACTTATTACTGGTATTAAGTGACTTATAACCTGTAATAGTGACTTATTAGTATTAAGTGACTTAAGTCCAACCGTGTGAACACAACTTCAGTCCGATGAGGTTGGATATGAATTGTCTACTGTAAGTAAGATCCATTACCCAACAAAGAATATAACAGAAGCATTGTGCTTGCAAGACTGAAAATGGCTTTTTCATACGCCTCATAGCCCGCCTCACAGACCACAGACTACTGCAGACTATTCACCAACAGCCAAAGTCCTTGTGCTTTTTATGCTGTGAATTCTCGCATATTCATGAGGGCTGATCGTTTGATTGTACAAGTATAACAAATCACACCTAGTGATGCCTTTGCGTTACACGATAGATAAAGCATTGTGTGTTTGAACGTTTTTTAAGACCGTAAAAATGTGTAGTATGTGCATAGCAGTTTTAGATGTCGCACTTTGTGGAACGATTGGCCTAAAGAGGAGAAGGTCAACCCATGAGATTTATTTTTTTAAGAGTACACACAAGCACGGATCCTCGAATTAACATTATTAACCCTGTCACTATAACAAAAGGAGTTTCTTCATGGATATTTTAGTTTGTTCCCTATGAACAAGGATGAATTTAGTATTGATAAGAAAAGGGGAATAGAGTCCAACCAGTTACAGTGGGAATTCCAATTGAATGAGCGCAGCTTTCAACAGCTGTATTCGATCCAACTGTGATCGTATTTTGTGTATTTCAAAAGCTTTCAAACTACAACACAAATGCATGACCTTGGATACAACCAATCAAGAATATGTTGGCATGGTTGAATTCACTTCCGTGTTAACCGCACACGCTGGCGTACATTACGCAGTGTACGCAAAAAATCGTCACCTATATGTCAGGCTGTGTTCAATCAATCAGAATATCCACTGTTGACTAAGTGTAAAGGTTCATTGTTTGATTGAATTGGATGATATTCCATTCTGAAGCACGCTCAAGTCCTGGTAGGACATTAACAAATTGAATAAGAAAAAGTTTAAAATGCTTTGTATTAGAACCATAAACATGATAAACATTGAAAATCAAATTGATGTGCTATCAAGAAATTTATAACAAATTAGTGAAAATTGGGGCTGCCCTGATGGGTACTGTCCTGCAGAATGGCATTCAGCAATGTCCTCTGGTGCATCTTAGTAACAGGGAAATTGTATCCGACCAGTTAGACTAAGCATATATAAAATAAACAGAAAGAAAAAAAGTTATCAGTATTCAAGAAGTTTTTTTCCCATTTTTTCTTCTTTGTCATAAAGACATCTAGGCAGATTACAGGCTGAATAATTTTGTAATTAACAGAATGGAAAAAGTTTCAAAAACAAAACAAAACTACAAAATGTTATAGAGCACAGTATCCAAGAACTTTTTTCATATTTTTTCTTTTGATTCTGTCATAAGACATTGGAAGATTACAAGCTGAATAATTTTTATATTAACATAATGAAAAAAGTTCAGAAACTACAAGATGTTGTAGAGCACAATATCAAAGAAGATACTTCCTATTTTTTCTTTTGATCGTCATAAGCTGAATAATTTTCGTAATTAACAGAATGAAATAAGTTGAGATAAAAACCAATAAAACTACAAAATGTTATAGAGCACAATATCCAATACTCAAGTTTTTTTCCTGATTGGCATAAGACATAGGCAATGAATAAGCTGAATAATTCTGCGTAATTGTATATTTATGCATTCATTATGTTACCCACAGCCGGCTCATACTAGCATCCAAAACGTGTAACCTAACACTGCCAATCGCATCGAATGAAACAATAAAACACCACAATTTACAATTTAAAACTCGGATGAAAAATTCATGGTCGTCTTTTCGAATTGATCGACATGGAACTCCAGCATTGCCAAGGAGAGAAGTAAATCGTGGATTTGCTCACTAAATCTTGCTGAGGTGAACGACAGAAGTTTTCAACAATAACTTCAGGACATCTTTAAACCATTAAATTCTTCCCTAATGTTCGAATTCTCCTAAAATATCCATAATATCTATATTTTCTCCATTTAAGCAAAGAGAATGAGGTATCGACTTTCAAATTTTTAGGAAAGCTTAAGTGCACTTTGAGTATGGTGTCCTGTTTCTGTTAGATCGAAAGTTGTTTTCTCAATTTGTTCTATTTAACTCGGCATTGAATAACACTTGGCTGAGGGTATTGAGCAATAACAGTAGATAGCCTATAGCTTAACAAATTGGCTTATCATCAGCAATATTGGTAATTGAGTTTTAATTGTTTCAGGTGATATTATTCAAGATTCACATTGGAAGCTGCTAAATGGTGATGACACACAGTGATTACAATAATTGCTTGTATAACTTGTACAGGTTTTACAGCGGTTTAGTACTGATCAATAAAGGTAGTATGAGGTACCACAGAGATGGTGCTTGGAAAGATAAAAACTTCCCAAAATACTAAAAACAATTTCTTACAAATTCTGCCTAAGTGTGTGAAATGCATATATCAGTATATACAAATTAGATTAGTAATATCAATGTACGTCAACTTGGTGGCGCATGATTGGCAAAAGTTTTCATGGTAATATAAGATGTAGGCATGGGCAAAAAGAGGTTTTCTTATTTATAGATGTAGGCATGGGCAAAAAGAGGTTTTCTTATTTATAGATGTAGGCATGGGCAAAAAGAGGTTTTCTTATTTATAGATGTAGGCATGGGCAAAAAGAGGGTTTTTTTAGTTTATAGCAAAACTCTGGTAAAAGATAAATGGGACCTATTTTGTTTCTAAACAGCTGCTCTTTCTGGTTTCATGAGTGGTTTTTAAAATATCATTCAATAATTTCTTTGAAATACTGTCTAACAATATTTTTGAAATATTCTGTTGTAAAGAGTAAAAATATTAATTTGTGTTACACATACTCTGATGCTCTCTACCAGTTGTTATCAAATGGTTGCATCTAGGTAGACTGATGGAAATCTCCCAATTACTTATAATTTCAAAACAGATGTTCAGTAGCATGAACCAATTTTACTATATAAGAAATTTGGCAAGACTTGAGAGTCAAGATGTAGGGTTTGGAATAGGATTAGGATGTTACAGTTTTATTAAGAGTATGGTTAGGATTAAACTGCAAAATAACTTTAGCGTAGATTGGGTCAAAAATGATTTATAATCCACCTTTTTCGTAATTCACCACTTTGCTGTCGTTGGTGGCATTTGGCTCTGCTAACTCCAATTAGCGATGCAGAAAACTGAAAGTGAGGCCAAAGATGTAAATTACATACTCCCATATTATGCTAAGTTAGTTTGCTATGTAACTATAAGGACTATCTAGCTTAAGCTTGGTAAAAGTAAAATAGAAGTATATTATTATGTTTAGCATTTTGCTCATTTTAATCTGCATAATTAATAAGAGGCTATTAGAGTTCATTTTATTTTTTGGGGTAAACTTTTTCTAGCTTTCTGTCAATTTTTCATGTGAAAAAAATACCTAATGAACAGTACTTTGTATTTATTGACTAATATCTTTCAGTTCTAAACTATTCCTACATATTTTGAAGTTTTCATTTGAATCATTGGTTATGCCTTTTTAAAGTGATTAAATCACTTCCCCAACACAGGTGATATAACAGCTACACCAGGTTAGCTCAAATAGTCTATAGACTCGAGCCAATATTTTAATTCTTTGTCGCCGTCATCACAGACAGATTCCGCAATGCCCACCAGCCCAATTGAACTAAAGTGCCGAATTCAACACCAATGCAAACCCCCATAGCCAACCCAGTTGGATGTAATACCACTTACTTCTCACAAACATATTGAGGCAGAGTACAGAGAGAAATATGAGAAATTGATATCATAATTGCGTATTAGTTTTTGAATGTTTCATAATGGCCGCAGGGTTGTAATTGCATATGAAAGTGATCCAAATACCTACCGCTAACTGGGTCAAACAATCGTGTATGTAAAATAATAGTAATTTTTGTGTGTAATTATTCGCACTCTGCCAATTTTCAACTGCTTTTTTTTTAAATTCAAGAGTCTTGTAGCATAAAAAAACGTTCGCACATTTTCATTTTTGTGGTAGATGTGAAAAGTATGAAAATTAATGTTCAGTGAAAATTTTTACTTTTCAAGTATTCATGGTCTCTGATAGCCAATAAATAAATCCTTACTCACATGAAATTGTGTTGCTTTGTTCGCAATGATTATGCGTCAGTTTTGATTTTGAAGCTTTGTGACATTTAAGATAATTAGGGAAGAGATACTTTTGTTGCAATATTATTTGGAGCTGGAGTGCACGTCGAAAAACTGTGTGCTGGGAAATTGAAGTGACGTAAACATGATAAAGAAATTCATAATTTCTGGTCGAAATTGTATTATTCTAAAATGATGAAAAATGTATATTGTGAGTAAATTTGACAATCAATATGAAGCATATCGCTCATTCTACAAAATCCGGATCCAATAGCCCTTTTTCCATTCTTTTGTCCACAAACACTTCGGTCCACAAACACTTTGATCGAATTCAACGAGATCTACACATACTTTGAATGCCTTCTTCAGCCTGATTAACCCTTGAAAAGGCTCAACTATTGCTAAAAATTCATTTCCACTGCTCAAGTTTCAAATCTAACCCTTAATATTTTCTTTGAATGCTGTTTTTTTTAAATTAGATAATGCACCATCATATTATTTCTCAATTTTTTAGAGACTAAAATGTCTTTGTATAATTCTAAAATAAATTGTATTAAGATGAAACAGAAACTATTCATTTTGATAATATTGTCAGTTCAAAGTGATAATGAACCTTATCAAAATGAACAGTATATCACATCAAAAGAAATTATTATGGGATCAAAAATAAATGAGTATTGATTCTAGTTTTAAAAAAAGTGAATAGTACAAAATTAGAGTGTATGCATAATGTTCTGTACTTTAATGATACATTCTCCTAATTTTTTCCCTTTCACATTTGTATGTTTATATATTTATCCTGCATATTCCAATCAGATTACTTGTGTTTGCTTTAACCATAGTAACAATCATGTCATCATTGTGAAAAAATAACAATGCTACAAAATTAATGAGAAATCATATTTGTAAATGTGCCTTCTGTTTCCATAACCATAACAACGATCATTGTCATCACTGTCACAAAATGAGCAAAAATAAAACCTGAATAAGCTTATCTTGCCACTAATATTTGCAAAATTTAAAGCCAAAGTATTAGAATGCTTCATCTCAGTACTGCATAGTAGGTCATATTCACATGGACAAAATATCTTAAGATTTCTTTGACATTGTGATAACCCATAGAACCACTTTGAGTTATGTACATGGGAGATTTACACTTAAGTTAACACTAAGATAGTCATGTTCACACAGACCCAATATCTCAAGATTGTCAACTATAGGTAACAATTCATTAGAAAAGAAGAATTGTGTTCACATGACAGATCATTACAAGTAAGTCAACTGTTAGATTGACTCAGTGAATCTTCCCCATACATTGAAGTCATTCCTGACAGTAAGATTTTGGGAACGGGGTTTACCAGCAGAATTTTCCTGTCTGGAAAGATCATGGGTTGTCCTCCTGGTTAGCTTCTGTGTTTTTTCTTTCTTTAGGTGGTACTTCTTGTCAATCCCACTGATTAGACATCGCATGTGTTTACAGAGTTCATACTTATTTAGATTCAGGATGTTAGACCATGTTTTCAGTGACCTATAGCATAAGGAATACTAAAAAGCATCCAGTGTAGGCCTAATACTTTGTGCAATGATAATTCCAGTGTTTTCAAATTTCAAGTGTACCTTGTGTATCCTGTATTCTTGTATACCAAGTAAATCTTAAGATTTCCAATATCTTGAGATATTTGTTTCTGTCTGGACTGTTTCCTGTAGACATTTTATGTTTTCAGTATATGATTTTCTGTAGACCATTTATGTTTTCAGGTATATGGCACATCCCCCTTAGACACCCCCCTGTGTCGCGCATGCACGACGCGATGGCCGCTTTGTAGCAATTTTTTATATTTTATATATTTTTTCTCAAATTGGGCCCCCTCTGACTGCTCTATAGATCCGCCACTGACATATACCAATTATAAATCTTAAGTTTTTTAATATCTTGAGATTTTGTTGACTGTGTGGATAATATGGTATAGATCCTTACTGTTTCCAAGTCAGCGGGCTAAACAAATAGCGTTTGCATTTACCCAATTGACGTGCCCTACATCATCCAATTCCCTACAATCCCATATATATTTATTTTCATCACTACAGGGTCACGGTAAAGACTAAATCAGATTTCACCTCTCTGAATCGCTCACTTATTGATCATTTTTGGTAGTTTGCTTAAAACGGTGTAGAGAGAACAGAAAAGCCAAAAATGGCTATGGTTGCAGTTAATTAGGTTGTTGCTGCAAAGCACGGATAGCCCGAGACAAGTCTGCTGTTATTGGGTGTATTGAAAATACTAATATGAAGGAAAGTTACCGACCACCTGAGGAATATGCATTGGGGAATGGAGGATGTGTGAAGATGGTCAGAATAAATAAAGAATGAAAACAGAGAAGGATACAGGTGTGCTAATAAAAGGTGGTGTGACCAGACAAGATACTGTTACTCCATGGACAATTATTATGCTAGGATGTTGTGTGAGGCAATGTCTGTTCTTGTTTATTTGCTATGCCTGTAGAGGTTATCTGTGTTCTATAAGCTGCATATCCTATCAGCTTCTGCTATACCTTGTTTAGGACTTTCAAAAGAAGTACCTGCATGTGCAACCATAACTGTTTCAAAATAGCCCGCCAAAGTCATGCATGCAGGTAACTCTGAGGTCATGCATTGAATTGGTTTGAATAAGGAATGCTACGGGAACCAGCTCCTTTTGTTAGAAGTCACACATGAGTAAAGTGGATAACCTCTATTCCTGTGTCTGATGTCTCCTTCAGAGATGCCACTTTTCCTGATTTATCAGGAATTCCTGATTTTTGCCATTTTTAGACATAAATTCAGGATTTTTTTGGCAGTCAATGAGTGGCTACGCTTTGCAACTTCATGATTTTTTTCAACAAGCAAGTGGCATCTCTGCTCCTTGTATCTCTCTCTCTGTCTTTCCTTCTCTCCTTCATTCTTCATCTTCTCCCCCTTACTCTTTTCCTCTGTTGATCTCACTTTGTTGCTGTCTCTTTCTCTTGCTTTCACTACATCGCTATCTCTCCTCTCCTGTGCCCCTTGCTGCCCCTCGTCCAGGTAACATCCCGCTTTTGCTAAGGTTCGCTGTCTCTAAGGTGCACTATCAATAATTACAAAGAGGTACTTTATATCTTATTTAAAATTAGTGATAGCCAACCTGATTTACAATTAGTGATAGTAAACCTTATTTGATACTATCGAACCTTAGAACTAGCAAACCTTGTTCCTAATTTAAATAGTGATATCAAACCTTAGAAGTAGCAGATTTTTTTAGTACTATAGCGAACCCTTTTCTGTGTTCCCCATTGGATTTACACATTAGTGATAGCGAACCTTAGAGATAGCGGTCCTTAGGGATAGCAGAAGGTCACCCTCCTCCCACATCGGAGGGGACGTTAAGCCGTCGGTCCCGTGTACAGAGAGCCATACCTGTACATGTATCTCGCAGTCAGTTTCGAAAAGAGTAGGGTGTTAACCCCTGACTGTTCCCAACCCATCCCGGTGTTCAAATGGACCCCAATGGAAATAAGCTTCAATAGAGGCTTTCTTGGGTTATCCAGGGTTGTCAAAACCCGAACAAATCAAATCAAATCAAATCAAAATCCTTGTCTAGCCTCTGTCTTGCTATACATTTCTTTGTGACAGTTGAGACTCTTGACTGAAAGGCTGACATCAGGTAACTTGTTGACTTGATTTTGTTACTCTCTATTCTCTGTCACTGTCTCTCTCTCGCTCTCTCTCTCTTTCTTCCTCCTCCCTCCCCATCTCTGTTTCGCCCTTTCTATTTCTCTCTCACACTCTCTCAGCATATTTTGCAGTCCATCATCATTTTCTTTCTCTGCCCTGAATTTTACTCTGCTATTTCCCCACATACTTATATATTGTTTTCTTTGGATACCAAGTTTCTATAAACTCTATCCACTTTGGGTCCTGCTCCTCCTGCATCAATTTATGTCCATGAAAGTGATAGATGATGTCACTTGATAATTGCAATGCTTTTTCCAACTACAGAAAATAAAAGTAAAAAGGGTACCGTGTTTGAAATAAAGAATTCCCCTGCAGAAAATTGAGACTAAATGAAAGCAAGAAGACTTGGTGGGTTCTCAGTTCATTGATGTTGCCTTGTTTAGACACAAAACAGGTTGAACAGTAAATGGAAAGGGCTGTGTAGTGACTTTGATAAAACGGTATTTGGGGGTATCCATGTTAATAGGTTTGGTCTGGATTAAGGTGGGATGAAACTGAATGATCCAAGGTGGCAACCACATGACATTGGATGATATGGAGTAATCTGTACCACTTATACTCTGATCAGCTCGTAATCGGCGGGAATCATAACATTGTGGATTGATATAGAATAGCGTACAGACAGCTTAGTGCACCACCTACACGAAACCGAACTTTGCGTATTGCTTGACTGACACATGCTTTTGTGAATCTACACAGATGTAAGTTGGGACTTTAAAAAAAAAAAAAATGGTTGTGTTGCCCTCAACCGACCGACCCTAAATCCTGAAAAATCAGGGTCGACATTTTTTTCTCTTTTTTTTTTAATGATGATTTTTACAGATTTGTTCAAAAAATCAATGTTTTTCACTTAAAATTAATATTTTATTGAAAGACTAGTCTTTAATTGATGTTTAACAGGTATCCAGAAGTCAAAATTTACAAGTGTCCCCTAATTGAAGAAGCATTATTTAATATTTGAGGGGATTTAAAAAAACTGAAGGTTTAAAAAAAAAGAAAAAAAAAAGAAATCCGACCGTCTGACCCAACTTTCCCATTTTTCCACTTGAGGGCAACACAACAATTTTTTTTTTTTTTTTTTTTTTTTGCGTAACAAAAACCAAATAATTTGCACCTATAGTTCCACTGTGATTAGCTCAGTTGGATACAAAACATGTTGAGCAGTAAATAGAGGGGAACACAAAATGTTTGGTTAAAAAATTATGACTTCCCTCATTCTCTGTAAATATTTATAAGTCCCAAAGAAAGGTTTCATTTCAGTACTGCTAATATTCCCCTCACTACTTTGGATCAAATCAGAAATTTTCTGCTGTTAGAGCATGTAAAAACACTTGCACAAAATATGCATGGATTAATCTTCGTACTTAATGCACACTTCTGAGTTTCCGTCCGTCCTTCCTTCCTCCCTCCCTCCAATCCTCCCACATCTTGCGTATATACGTACATTCATTCCTACATATCTACCAGTTAATATCATGCATTCGTGTATACCCTCTGCCTGGTAAAGCATGGCAAGAGAAGATTTTCACCATTTGAGGTGCTCTCCACTTGGTTTATTGGACTGAAAAATTGGATAAAAGTTTGATCTGATTACTCTGGTTGACCGAATTTGCCTCCCTACTTAGCTTATTTTTATGACATTCTTGAGATTTTAAAATCATTTTATGCCTTTTTATATGAAGATACTGTCTAGTGCCCCAATTCATTTCAGTGGCTCTCCCAATGTACAAAATTACTCCTACGTTCACCTCAAATTTGCTCAAATAGTATGGAACCAGAGAAGGTATCTTGCACTTCCCACAATGCATTTCTTCCATTTTAACTTTCTGTACTGATATGCTGTCTAGTGCAACCGGGGGCACTCATGTATAAAAGTTGTAAGCATCGGCGTGAATTGACTTTCAAAAATTACCCTAAGCTAGGATGTCGAAAATTTGTCAAACTAACCCTAAACAAGGATTTTACTCAAATAAAAACACCCTAAGCGAGGAATTTGTTTGAAATTTACCCCTAAACAAGGACAGACAATATAAAAACACATAAGTGAGGAATTGGTTTGAAACTTGCCCCTATTCATTGCGTGTTTCGGTAGAGTGCCATTCAGTGACAGTGATGATATTGGTAAGCTTAAAAGTGGCGCTGTTGAAGTCGGCTCTGATTTAAAAAAAATATGGTTTGTAAAATTGCTCAGAAACCACTCTTTTGTGCCGAATAATGTCACCACTAATGTCCATTAATTGGTAATTTAAAAAACTACCCTAAGCGAGGATCGTCCTTAAAAAAACACCCCTTCTTTTTGTAAAATGAGTGTTTTGAGACCCTAATCGCGGATCTGTGCGGATCCTCGTTTTGCTTTTCAAAACCACCCTAAATTTCATGGGGATGCTTACAACTTTCATATATGAGTGATCCCCCGGGAGTGCAACATGGGTCGATTGTGATAAAAAAAAGTACCCCAATAAACAGAGGACAGAAAACAGAGGATATTGCAAAATCTGTTTATTTCTTCGACCCATGCTTAACCAGTCTATTCTCAACATTAAAACACAGGGAACCTGTGAAATAGGAGTGTCATTTGATGTAGTAAGGTGATGCATCATGTGCAAAGGATTCTGGGAAGGGTCAGATATCTTCTCTGGTATGGAACAAACAGACAGTTTAGTACAATTTCTGCAATTCGAGTCCACAACATCATTTCAGATCCTGAAAAAAAGTGTTCCAAATTTGTCTTTTGACCGCAAAGTCTACAATGGACATTGAGTTTGCATCACACAAATTAATGAAAAAGGACGATCTTATTATTGTTCAATCACACAATTTTGTCAGTAATATAAGATGTAGTGCTCAGGGAAAATTAGGTTAAAAAATTTGTTCATTTGGTTTTCGGGAGAACTTGTTGACTTGTACAAAACCTGTCTGTACAAATACAAATCCTTACCTTTTTATTGTATTTATTCATTTGTTCTTCTTCCTGTTTCTTTTATTGTTCAACTTCTATAGAATTTTCTGTAGGTGTATTTATATAGATTGTGTCTCAGATATCAAGTGTGAGTACGTGTGAGGACCTCTGAGCAGATGAGACACATGATACCCAGTTCATTATATAACACATGAAAAATGGGGTGCAGTAAATGTGGCTGCCATTTTGAATGTTCCTATGTTGTTTTGTGGTTGGTGGAAATCTGGTCTGTTGTCTTGCTCACTAAAGAATCATTCCTTTAAATATTGAGTTTTAAAAGACATTGAGTTTTAAAGGAATGTAGGTTGTCAGGCCAGATTCTATGCTGATCTTACATTTGCCTCTGCTGGTTACTATGGAGTCTAAAGCAGACACAAGCTGTAACTCAGTTTGGGAAGTACTGTACTTCAACTATAAAAGCATTAGCATCAATCCGTCTTGAATTGTGTGTGTGTGGGGGGGGGGGGATGCGGCCTAAATTGTAAAAAAAGGTTGCTGAAAAGAACAAAAAATTGGTAATTTTGCCAAGGATTGACGACCATGACTACGAAATCAAGTTGGTGTGATACCTGTGTGCAGCAAAATATTTATCAGATGTCTGACAGGCCTGTCGACTCATATAAGAAAAAGGGACTTCAAATTCTCCCTTTGAAATCCCAATGATATCTGATGTGAATCTAATGGTCAGTGACAAAACCTTAATTCCAGGATTGTTCAGGGATGGCTCAGTACTTGTTCCAAATCTTTTTAAAATAATTGTATTTGGAGGGTATTTGCTTCACATTCAGTTTAGGTACTGCTACTCCTGTAGCGTTCACCATCTGCCATCTTGATGAATTCACTGATTTCAAAATCTAATTATTATTGTGACCCACAAAACAAGTTTTACCCACCACTGGCACAAAGGCAGGTGTTAAGTTTGATTCAGACTCCACATCGCCCTGCGATGCGATGCTTTTAAAATGTACATTTCAATTTCATCGCGCGATACTGCAATGTTTTAAAAGCATGTGGGGTCTGCATCTCCTGTTATGGTCATTCTACCGACCTTGATTTTCCAGCAGCCAATCACAACCGTACACAGCTGCAATACCACAGCGTGGTGCGATAAAGTTGAACAAAGTCCAACTCAATCGTGGACCGAAATTTCCACCTCGCGATGAGAATTTTCACCGCTTAGCTTGTTAAAACGTGGTTCAGATTTCAGTTTTTATAGCATCACCATGATCACACCATCGCATCGGGCTGTGATGTCTGAATCGGACTTTTAACCCATGAAAACTACCTGCCTATTGATCAAAAAGAAGTTTTCATTATCAATTGGACCAATCAGCAACATTGTTAGAATAATTTCACCATGCAAAAAAATTGGGGTGAATTATTTGCAAAGCTCCATTCTGATTGGTGATTAAAATGGAGATTTCATGTAATTGACCAATCAGGGGCAATGTTAGATCGGCAGGTAGTGCTCAGGGAGTTAAGCTACAGTCTTTCATGAAATACACACGGCAGCATTTGTTGATAAATTCCCACATGGATGCCATGAAGAGACATCTTTATTTTGACTTTGACAATTTGATTAAATCAAGACATAGATAGAAGTAGGTCAGTGGGGAGGGGGTCGGGATACCCTTTGTTACTTTTAGTGTTGGGCGATATATATACCTGTAGTATAATACTCCAATATCAGTTTTTGATATCAGATTTGACACTTTCACTCAAACTAATTGATTTTGGATGCAAACTAACACAACTCCAGCAAAACATAATTATTCTTGTTGTAGTTGCTTGCATTAGCGCAGACAACAACGAGATCAAACATTTTTTATGGGACAAACATTACATGGTAAATATACTAGTTTAACAATTCAGAACAAAGTACTTTGCTGGTAATATCACGGGGGTAAAATAGGCAAAACTCACTCCGTTTTTCAATGGGTGAAGTCAAAAAATTTTGTTATAAAAAAATGTTTTAAACTTGTGAATTTTGAATTCTCTAATTAGAACTGAAAATGTTGCGACTAAAATTTCAAATCAAGGAAAATTGCAGCGATCATACTCAATTTACATCATGCACAGACTTTTGAGAGGAGCTCCTCTACAGCTCTTCTTAAGTTACATTTGCAAGAGTGATTTATAGCACCTGTGAATGACTATTACTCCTTACACTTTCTGCAGCTCTTAAGGCAGGTTGTAAGGGGAGCATGATCTAGCCTTAACTTCATTAAATTTCAAGAGACAGGGTCTAAAACCTGTTACATGGATATTTATTAAAGAAACTAGATTCTTTATTCATGTCAATGTCCCAGGTATTATTAACTTGTGAGCATAGGCAGTTACTACTTTCCTGAAATATCTAACGGTCTTATTGTAAAAACATTTTTTTTTCAAAATCATGATGGTAAATTTACCATTTTTACAACAGAACCATGATGATAAATTTACCATTTTTACAATAGAATGTGGATGATGTGCCACCAAGTTGACAACTCTTCTTTGATGCTTTGCATGCTAACCATAGGCTTCAACATAAAAAGTTATGAGATATTTTCTCAAAATACCAAGAGCTATATTAAGAATCACTGAACCAATACTAGGCTTGTTTGTACGCATTTTAATGCATTTTTCATGCCGATTCCAAATATGGTCATGACAATTTACAATTCTGCAATTTTGAATTTAAAAAAATCAAAAACTTGTCGTCTGCAATCGACATCCGCATGAAGAGAGTTAAACAACATGAGGATCACCCTTCATTCACATCATAGCCATGCCCGATATCTATCCAGTGATGTCAACAAAATCTCAATGAAATGTACTCTCCAAACCTTTAACTAAAATATCTGATGTTTTTTCTGGTCTCGTCAGACGTGTCTCTCTTGAGAAATAAACAGGCGCGACATGTTTGTCATGCACCATGGCAGTGAACACAAGTCATGTTCACAGGTGCAACACACAATAAGATTTCACTAAGGTAGTGTAAGTAGTGTCCATCGAAACACAGCTTTGCCCATTTGATGAATCACAGTAAGTTCAAATTATACTATGATCAGGCCATACTGGGCTGGAACAGCGTGGATTGATATAGAATGTCGTACACACAGTTGGACACAGCACCTATTTATTTATTTATTATTTATTTATTTATTTATTTATTTATTTATTTATTTGAACAGACACTTTTGAATCAGCGGCACACGCTTAAATTGGCGGTGCGTTCATATAAAAGACCTATGCGAACTGCACTTTACATATGGCGTAGTTGATGCATGCTTTTGTGGATTTATGCAGGCGTAAGTTGTTGGGACTAAGTTGGTTATTTCATCAAGTGCATAACTTAGATATGTTTTTATAGACAGTTCATGAGGCTAGTGCAGTGTTTTGCAAAGTGCTCAGTATAGGGTGGTCATGTAACATAATAAGCTGTAATACTTGACACCATTTCAGTGTCAGGAAATCAGGACTGCACCTTCACAATTTCACACTCAATAAGCCAAGTCTTCAAGATATCCTAAATCTTAAGGTAAAAGCTACCATACGAACTCAACAACTGTAATCCTATGTGCTTTGTCATTAAGTAGAGAACTAACACTTGGCAGGGAGACAGTGTGTTTAGCTATGTTAAGGTGTTCAAATACACACTGATTGTATGAACCTGAGTGTCTCAATGTTAACCTTGTAACATGGTAATGGTGGGTACAAGTTACAAAACCAACACCCATGAACGTTTGCTGCTATAAGGTCTGACTATGACTATGAGGACATGCAGTGGGTGTGCTTTGATCATTAACAAATAGCAAGAGCAACTTGATCTTGGTTTAGTCATTCATACACATTGCAAGACATTATTTGTGTTGCCATTTGCTGTAGATATTGTTGCTGTCTACAGAAAGATAGCATTCAAATATGTTGATTTGAATAATAGATGGTATTGGACTTTATTGCTATCTACTGTAGATAGTATTGATTTAGGCTGCTATCTTCAGTAAACAGTGTTGAAATAGGTAGTGACCATTGCTGTAGATATCATTGCTGTCTACTGTAGATAGCATTAAAATATGTTGCTTTCTTCAGTAGATGGATTGGACTTTATTGCTATCTACTGTAGATAGTATTGATTTAGGCTGCTATCTTCAGTAAACAGTGTTGAAATAGGTAGAGACCATTAAAGTGTATTGCTATCTACTGTAGATAGCATTGACCTTTGTTCATATTTACTGTAGACATGGTGCTATATACTGCTATATATTAAGCAAATTTATGCTTTGAGTAGCTGTTTAATTTTCGTCATCATAATCATTTAACTATGTTGCTATCTATTTGTAGATGGCATTGAACTATAATTAATTTTACCTTTGAATTGAAGTAGAATCATTTTCATGTTGAATGTAATTAAAGTTGATGTAAGTCAAATATTATCAGTTGAATCAACTGGTAGAATTTCTCTCTCTCTCTCTCTGTCAAGTGGTGCTCTGTAGCACTACTGTGGTCTTCACAAGAGTGCGCCATCTCACTCGTTGCACCTTGCATTCCTTGGTTAGAAACCAGCTTCACGTCATTAGTCCCAGACATCGTTGGTGGACGTCCTCTTCCTCGTCGGCCTTCCATAGCCCCTTGCAAAATCTGTCTTTCTACACCTCATGTTTCCTGGCAATATGGCCAAAGTAGCTTTCTCTCTATTATGCCGCTTCTGATGGTTAGACTTATACCAATCTTGTCGAGGATCCAGGAATTTGTTCTCCTGTCTTTCCATGTCACTTGCAGAAGTCTCCTGTAACAACACATCTCAAAAGCATCTACTCTTTTCCTGTCATTCTTGGTCATAGCCCAAGACTCGCATCCTTAAGTAGCAATGGAAAACACAGCTGAAGATATATTTTATGAGTAACACATTTGTACCTCTTGAGTAGACAGTGATAGACAAAGTGGCCTACTATTGGCATTTTCAAGATGTTCTTGAGCTGTTTATTGAACAAATCAAGTCCAGGAAATTCTGTGATGAGGCGACACACACAAAAAATCCCTGTTCTATGGGCAGGCGGACCTTAAAAGTAGGGTCTGTCAGTAGGGCCTTCTGAGATTTCTAGTGAGAAGCTCACTATGAATTCAGCAGGGGGCTCTATTTCAGTTGAGAGGCCAAAGAGAATAGCAGATAATTAACCCTAACCGTGTCCATGATTTTTTGCTATTGTAAAGGGAAAGAAGAAGAAACAAAAACAGAGAGAAGATGAACAAAGAGGTCATTTGGTACTCTGGGATTCTAACCTCGATCACCAGCCTTTAACCACCTTGGGTATATATGACTTAGGCAGATTGCGTCATCACAACATGAGCATTGAGCAGTGGTTTTAATAGGGAGCTTTTGTGAGCTCAGGTTGGGTTAGGGTTAATTTCATTAAAACATTACATACACTCATACTTCACTATACTGATGGCAATCAGGTCTTCATGTTATTATGTTGGCCATAAAGGTACCTAGGTTTAAAGTAGTACCAGGGTATGTTCACTCAAAGGCACTGTACCTCATCTTGAAATCTACTAAAGTGATGGTAAATAAATTTCAATTTGATTTGTCTTGGCTGGTTGATGAAATAAATGCAGAGTGTGATACTATTAGCCTATATAAGATGACCTGAGATGGGCATGACACATCTGGAGCAGAATAAATGGTCTCAATGTGTCTTCAAGTGGTTAATATCACTAGTGGACTTCACAGAGTGTTATCTTATTGGATTTAGTTGTCTCCGGTTTATGCTCCATGTTCGTGTTGTGCTTGCTTTTGTGTGTAATTTGTAAATGAATGAAAAATGATTTGCTTTTTGTTTTACCCCATTGTCATATTTGTCAATTTTTTATTATTTTGCCATGTTATTTATGTCACTTGAACAAGTGTTCATGGAGACACTAACCAATCCAGATATTGTCTGTAGGGGTGGATATGTTTGTGTAGGAGGGAGTGTATGTATGTTAAGATTTCAGATACGGTTTTGAAACTTGTTGAAGTAGTTGAAGAATCCAATGGGTCATTTCTGTTGATATAGAGGATTGTATATCATTTCTTTAAGGGATTGGATAGCAACATTTGTACAGTATTTTTTGTGGGACATGAGAGCACATCAGACACATCAAATTACATTCTGAATATGAGGAATGTCCTTATGTTTATTTATGATTTGTCTTGGCTAGTTGATTTGATAAAATAATTGCAGAGTGCCATACTATAGCTTAGATAACCTGAGATGGGCATGACTGGAGCAGAATTAATGGTCTCAATGTGTCTTCATATAAGAGGTAACAACACTGGTTTTGTTTCTACCGCTATTATACTTCATTTACTTGTTCTTGTTATTTTCTTTTGTTGTTAATTTTGATGGAAAGAAAAGAATAAATTAAATTGATTTAAATTAAAAAATATTGAAATCCAGCAAAACAGCAGACTGAAATGCTTTTCAATACAGAATAAGGCTTAATCTTATTGTAACATTATCCAAGGAGTGCAATTCATCTCCCATTGAAAAGCGTGTTTCCGTGATTACCAACTCAAGGATGTCATGAAGTTGCCATCTTGGTTCTATCTAATTGAGTTCTAATTTGTATAAAATTTTGGACTATTCAGTTGAAATCCATACACCCCTATGGAAGACATGACCTTAATCTTCCACACAGGAGTGTGAATTTCAAATGGGATTACCCGAACGGATGCTCATTTGAAATCTACACCCCTGTGTGGGAGATTAAGGTCATGTCTTTCATAGGGGTGTATGGATTTTAACTGGAAAAGCCCACTGTCATAAATACAACATGATTGATTGCATCAAAAGTTCATTTCCTTTTAAGAAATATGATCATTTTGAGAAAATGACAGGTTCATTTTGTTTCATTTTTTTGGTATCTTCACAATATATTAACAAAGTACTGAACTAAATCCTTGAGACATTATATTACAAATATTACTTATTTTTGCAAAAAAAAGTGAAACTCTGGGTTTTTTAACAAGTCTTCTCTAGCAAGATTATTGTTTATATGATTCAACAAAGTTTTTTAGATTCTCGAAATTCATTTGCCTACAAAGTTTTTATTCTGTTGGATATGGTATCAAATTTTGAAAGGAAATTGGAAGATGGATTGCTGATATGCTGTCAATATAGTCTTTATTACATGTTGTAATTTTGTTCTTAAAAACTGGCATTTTTCATTGAACTTGCACCCTAAGGGAACATGCCCAAGCTTTCTATCGACTATAGTTCGTTCTTCAATTCCTTAATTTCTTTTATCTGTTTGTAAGTTTCAAACTTCATTTTGAGGAATTGTCTTACGCAGACACCTGTCATATGTCTCAGGCTTCTTTGTATCGTCTCTTCTTTTCATTTATCATCTCTTCTTGTTATGATGTACCAGTGGCAAAAAGCATATGATATGCACTGGGGAATTCTACTTGGAGATGAATGCTAGATTTGCTTTTTTATTTTTGTGTAGTACTTTGTTTCAGAATTCTTTCATTGTTTACTTTAAATGCGATATTGACTCATACGTATGGAGCGTGAATAAAAAGAATATATATCTGTCTTATATAATTGTCTATGGTGTTGTCTATCGTAAGTAGACATGAATTTTGAACAATATTGTGAGTAATTTGACCTAATTTTGTGAGAAAAGTAGGTTTATTTTGTAAGTTATGTAATACAAAAATTTGTTTAAACATGATATAGCATTATTATCTATTGCAGATGCATTCAACAAACTTATGCAGATAGCATTGAGTCATGTTCTACTGTAGATGTTAAAATGATTCTGCTATTCACTGTAGAAAGCATCTCCCAGTCAAAGAAATCCCCATGTACACTGCATAGTGATCCAGTACAAATATGCATGTGATAATTAAAATTGGTCTCTAGTTGATGACCAATTTCAATGAAATTTGGTGGTAAAGCTATATAAGAACACCTGCAAATTGCAGCACAATTTGTTTGCGCAATCTGGAGATAAACTGGATTGACTACCAATAAAGTTGAAAGAAAATATGTCACTGTAAACTGAAGATAACCACAGTTATGTAACACCTATATTTTCTACTCATGGAAGTGTTGCCATATATAACATTGGACTTCATTGCTATCTACAGTAGATAGCATTCAACTGCATTGCTATCTTAACTATATTACTATACCATTAAGATAGCTTTGGACTTCGTTGTTATTAATGGTAGATTACATTACATGCAAGTATGTTGCTATCTACTGCAGATCAATAACTATTGTACTCTGTCACTATCTACTGTAGATAGCATAAGACTATAAAACTCACTATCTACTTTAGATAGCATAAGACTATAAAACTGTCACTATCTACTGTAGATAGCATTAGATTATAAAACGGTCACTATCTACTGTAGATAGCATAATACTATAAAACTGTCACTATCTACTCTAGATAACATAAGACTATAAAACTCACTATCTACTGTAGATAGCATAAGACTATAAAACTGTCACTATCTACTGTAGATAGCATTAGATTATAAAACTGTCACTATCTACTATAGATAGCATAAGACTATAAAACTCACTATCTACTGTAGATAGCATAAAACTATAAAACTGTCACTATCTATTGTAGATCGCATAAGACTATAAAACTCTCTACAATAGTTATGGTACTGTGCTATTTATTTACAGGCATCATAGGTTAATGTAAATTTTCTTGTAGATTTGTATACCTGTAGCTAGTATATAGCTACCTTGCAAGATATTTCTATCTGAGATGTGCATTGAATTTTAGGTCTAAGCTTAACCTTTTTCCGCCCTGGATGTCTTATGTCCCTAGCTAATAGCTATCATGTCAAATGGGCTATTCCGTTTAAAATCCATACTACCCCTGCGGAAGATTTTGGAAATATCTTCCACAGGGAGATTATGAATTTCTAAAGGAATGAACACATGCTCATTTGAATTTCATGCACTCGCTGAGAAAGATTCAACCTGAATCTTCCACAGAAGGAGGGTGAGTTTCAATACGAGTTGGTTAATGTGCTACTTCCGTTTGAAATTCATACTCCCCCTGTGGAAGATATTTCGTAAATCTTCCACAGGCGTTGTGTGGATTTTCAATGCAATAGCCTGTACAAGTTAACCATGTCCACTGTGGGATTTATCCGCCCCTTGCTAGTTGCTATCATGCCAAATGCTTTTATCTTAGAATCCCCAATATTGGTTTTAAATCCTGCTGAATGGGATAATGGAATAGTCATATGGAGACAGATACTGGCTCCTTGTGATTTCTTATATTCCCATAATGCATTGCTTTTTAAGCATACTGTGTAATGTATGCTACTTTCTATTGCCAGCCGGATGTATTTCACTTACAGTGATTTGCAATGCATCATGGGAAGAGTATTGGATCTCCCTCTACCCTGCACCTGTTATCTATTTTATTGAATTATTGTTACTTTGTCAAAAAGCCAATTCCATAGTCAAGAATTCAAGTTCTATATAACACCAACAGGCTCTTTAGCTATGCTTTTTATGGTAAGCCCCAAGCTATTGTCAAAGTGGCTAGTTTTGTGCACTGTTTTATTTAAAAACTTTTAATCACTTTAAAAATAAGGTTTTCAAAATGCACATGGATGAAAACCAATTTATCCCAAGCTTAGAAATTATCTGTTCTTGGTTCACCAACAACCAGCACGTTTCTACTGATGCTTCAAATAAGGGTTGTGGTGTGTACCAGAAGTACTGAAAATATTTTCCTGACTCCCCAAGCTGCTATTAAGGTCACGATGGGATACATAAAATGTACATGAATTACACTGGTTTTCATAAAAGGTCGCCTTTGTCTTACTCTGATCCAGCGCCCTGTTAATGAACGACATACACAGAGCTTTGCGTTCCCTGCATCGGCCAATCGTATTACCGGTCTGTTGTTATGTGAGATGATTGAATTAGCCAATCAGAACCCTACTTCTGTGTTTACGCAGTGTGCACTCTCAAAGTGCCATTCTTCACTGCCAGCAAGTGTACCTGCAACACACAGCAACCATTAACCACTGTGTTTCAACTGGCAGAAATACACATGGTCTACCTCATAGGGTTGCCGAGCATCTACACTGCATTACCCGGAACAGATCTGTTTGGACTAAGCATGTTAACCGGTAATAGTCCAAACTAAACCTCATTATCTAGTAACCTTTCCCAAGTAAAAACCCGCAGAATGAAATAAGAGGAAACAGGTAGGGATTTGAATGTCAGTAAATGTGACCTTTGTTACACAACTATAATAATTCAAAAGTTAAGCAAACTTGAAAAGTGTGTGTAGGTGTAAGTATAGATTGGTGTATACACCGCATATACATATGTTTTCATTGTATAATGAAAGCTAAGCACAAGGGAAGAGACCCTTAAGCTTACCGTTCATTCCTCATAACATCACTTCCCTTACCCTAAGGGAAGAACACCGTAAAAACAATCCACCAAGTTCCCCAACACAATTCACATTGTGTGCTGCTTAATACGGCTTTAAGTGTCACATTTCCTGAATTTTTTACACATCCCAGGGCGACTCTACGCTAGTTCACATTCATGTCTGCATAAACAGTGGGCTGTCTTTTGAGTCTCCGTGCCTGAATCAAGGTTTGCTTGCTAAAGTCATCGTGATACCATGTAGTAGAAGGTTTATGTGGGTTACAAACATGGAGATTCATTTTTAAATATTTTCCAAAATTATTGTATTTTAACAGTAATAAAATCTCAGTTTATGAAGATACCACAAAACTTACTATTTGCTGTAGCTGGCATGTATATAGACAATGTTGCTATCTACTGAAGATAGCATTAAACTGTCATACTGTATACATAGCATGTTAAATATTTTGCTATCTACTGAAGATAGCATCAATGCGTCACTGTGTACTGCAGGTAGCATGCATAACTATGTTGATATCTACTGAAGATAGCAAAACCCACTATTTACTGTAGCTAGCATGTATAGACTATGTTGCTATCTACTGAAGATAGCATTAAACTGTCATACTGTACATAGCATATTAAATATTTTGTTATCTACTGAAGATTAAGCATCAAACTGTCACTATTTACTGCAGGTAGCATGCATAACTATGTTGATATCTACTGAAGATAACATAATCCTATTATAGCATAATATAGACTATGTCTACTGATTGTTGATTAGCATACTATGTTGTTATCTACAGAAGATAGCATTAAACTGTTACACTGTACATGGCATATATTTTACTGTCTACTGAAGATAGCATCAAACTGTCACTTTTTACTACAGGTAGCACGAAAACTATGTTGCCATCTACTGAAATGTGATCAGTTATCAGCAAAAGATAACACAAAATGGTTTGAAATTACCAAAGTTGATTGTGCTTGATAAATGACCTGTCTTGTAGGATGGAAATACATACTTCCAAGTCAAAAACATTTGAAAGGATCAAACCAAAAGCAAGTCAATTTTATAAATATGATTGTGATTAAAGGGCAACTGAAGTAATTAGTTTGCGATCTGCCAAGCGGCTGGTTAAATTTTAGAAAGAGGCAACGCAATTTTTTTTTTTAAACGTAGTCTGAATTTCGATAAAATTTGATATTGTCTGAAATCGTAGACAAGTTTTCTGTACATACACACAAAGTGTTAAAGTCACTGGGTTTCAGGTGCCATCAGCAAATCCCCGCTGGTAAAGCAAATGCCGCGTCCCCAAGTGACAAAACTACGGAAGCGGTGTAAATTATATGTACTTTGAGCAGCCTACATATAAACAATTGCATGCACTACACCCTCAATACATTCCCAATTTCCTGGTGTAGACTCCATCCCAGTCTGCACTATGTTGTATAGCATGGTACCTCTGCAGTACATGTAAATCATAGTGATTAAAGAGACTAGTGTAGTATTTGAGCGAAGCAAACAAATGAGTGAAAGAAGTGGTTTAATTTCCTGCGTCGGAGACCGAGTTATTACCAAAAGATCTTCTACCCTTCAAAAAAAATCATGAAATATATAAAATCAAGTCAAAACCTCTTGAAGATTTGGCAATCATATATTAAGCAGGGCAATTAAGGTGGAATTATGAGCATAGATCTGCCATTCGGAAAAAAATCAGAAAAAAAAGAAAAAGTTCAAATGTCTTGAAGCAATTTGCACAAAAAAAAAAGCATACAAAAGCCAAATCTTGAAAATCCTCTCAGATTAATATGTCAAAGGCTTAGAATTTAATATTCAGCTATGGAGCATCAATCAAAGGCAAAATGTTGACACACTTTTGGTGCTTCATGTATAACTTGGCACCTATCTCTCTCTCTCCAAATGTTGTGGAAATATTTTTGACATTAAGTCCTTTGAGCTCGGCCCAGGGGTAAAATGATCGCACAGGCCCCCTTTTTTATGGGCCCTTAAAGTCTTTTTTTCTTTGCTTTTATGGACCCATTAAGGTATGCTTTCTTTATTTTTTACGGGCCCCCTAGGACCCTGGGGCCCGGGGGTAACGCACTCCCTTAACTCCCCTTGTCGGCGACACTGCATCAGCCTTTCCCTCCCCCTCTCTACATTGATACATTTGAAAGAGAGAGGGAGGTGACTAAGGAAATGAAATGTGGAAACTTCAAATTAAACAAACTTATTTAAAGAGCAGGAAAACATGGAGAGAGGCGAGTTCCAACATATTGAACGCATCACTTGGCTGCATCAAGATATTTCCCTTCACTTTTTTATATTTTTAAATTGTACAAATTTATCACTCTCATAAATGCAGCACTTGTCTGTAATTTACCAGAATCACTTAACGACAGCTGTTACAAAATCCACGCATGTGTTCTATCCGTACCGCTTCTTAAAGTTTATCTGAATTTAAAGTGTGCATATTACACCAAATTGATAGTCTATTTCGAGCAGAACTGACTTAACAAGACCATGTTATTCTAAATGTGCTTGCAGGAATTGTTGTACAGACGCTAAATAAATGTAGATAGATCAGCTATTTGATATACTCAGCGGTTCTGTCTAGATCAGACCTATATATACAGGGTTGCTCAAATAAATGTACAGGATGTAGTACTGGGTGCTAAATGAACTATGTCATTTTCAAGGCAACCTGATCTTTTACAAAAGTATAGAAATAATTGCTACCTAGCAAGCCCACATCCTCTCTTTGAAGATTCTCAGAGCAAAATTGGGTTGTTTAACTTAACATGACATGGAGGACAAGACAAGTGGCCTGTCAACCCTCTCCCACTTCCTCCCCGTTTCACTGAAAATAATAGCATATGCGTTTGGTAAACTATTGTGATATGATGCTGTTAAAAGGAATGTGTCCTGAAAATGCTTGAAAAGTGGAAGTGAGAGCTGATCAAGTTACTGAATTCTAGAAGGTACTTACAGCCACGGGGGAGGGGGGGGGATGTCCCCAGTCAGAACTCTTGCCCCCCTGTTTCCCCCTTCAGTAAAAACCAAATATTACGAAAAATTCCCCTTTTTACGACAATTTTGCACAAAATTTGATGATTTTGCCCCCCTGAAATTCACTTTGCCCCATCAATGCCCCCTAAAAAAAAAAATTCTGCCGCCGCCACTGACTGATTCAAGCATCAACAGTCATTTTAATTTAGGAAATCACAGACCACAATATTGTATACCCAGGATTGAAAATATACCTACTTTTCCATAAGGTGGTCATAAGGTAGATGGTAGGTATGCTCTGAAAACAACCCAATTCAGGAAATCCCACACCAAAATATTATGTTGGATACATACCGGGGGTACATAATTGAAAATGAACACCCTTTTTTTGCATGAAGCACTTTGTAGGCAGGAGGGCAGTTTGCTCTACAAATGCTCAAATGGGGTATTCCATTTAAAATCCACACTGCCCCTGTGGAAGATTTTGGAAATATCTTCCACAGGGGGAGTACCGTATGAATTTCAAATGGAATGAACATATTAGCAGCTCCATTTGAAACACACCCTCCCTCAGTGGAAGATTCAGGTTGAATCTTTCTCATAGGGTGTATGAAATTCAAATGGAGCTGCTAATGTGTTCATTCCATTTGAATTGATAATCTACCCTGTGGAAGATATTTCCAAAATCTTCCACAGGGGTAGTGTGGATTTTAAGTGGAATAGCCCAATTTTAGGAAATTGGAGGACACAAATCATGCATGGTTGATTAGAATTTCACCCACTTTTTCCATGTAATTGCGAACGATCATGTGCACACATAATTTGAGTACGCCTTCATAACACCTGGGGAATTTGTAATGCACATTATTAACACACAGCCTGACCTATTTGATGTTATCGTAGTTGGACCGCAAAGTCAAATGTGATGAGAGAAGTTAACGTGATTATCACTACCTGGAGTAGCACAACTGATGTCAAATTGTAGTAAATGTACCCATTGCTCACATCACTGTCATCATTAATACATCACTTCAGATCCATATTTTATTATGTATTGCCTGCAGAGATCTCTTAATACAACTTTTTTTGGGGGGGTCTGACTGTGTGCTGACATGGTTTGTATCAGCCAAATAGGGCAAATATTTTCCCCTTGGTGACTGCTATCACCTCTTAAATTGTCATAACATTAGAAGGTTTATATTTATGACGGATTACGTAAGTGAGGACTTTACATAAGTGAGGACTTTCTATTTGCATTGTGTTTATAGATACTATGTAAACTATGTTGCTGTCTACTGAAGATAGCAGAAAGCTCTCACTATTTATTTACTGTAGATAGCATGTTAACTATATTGTAGCTACCAAAGAATACATTTCCATTGATAAATATTTTTTAAACCCACCAATTTTTGTACTTCTAGAGTGATCAGGCCAAAAAAAAATAATGGTTTGTCTCAAAGCTCACAAGTGGTTTGAAAACAAATGCGAAATGCGTTTTTTTTTTGTTTTGTTTTATTCCCGACCTTTTTCATGGTATTTGGAGAACAAAATCAGATTTTCGCCTAATTTTTCTGGAAAAAATTGAAATTTTACAAATGCGCGCGCGAGCTTTGAGACAAACCTTTTTTTTTTTGGCCTTACAGATATTGACATGATAAATTAAATAACCCTAAATTAATTAACTGTAAATTCACATAACACTAGCAATCAATCCAAAATATATGAATTACTTTTTCACTTGATAGCTCATTTATTCTTCAATGTGCAAGCTTTTTGTCCCACTTACCAAATGTCTATTGTTAGTAAATATCACAATTAGTCAAGATATCACTTCATGGGATCATGGACATTTACTGAAAAGAACAAAAAATGTATTGTTAGGCAAGTATTTTTACTTGTAGTAAGGCTATATTAAATAAATCTTTTGTCTCAAAGCTCTTCAGCTTCTGAGAACCTAATGCCAAATGCATTTTTTTTTAAATATAGAATTTTGAAATGCTTGTCAAGGTGACTGTTACTGTGACATCCATATATACAATGTGCTGTATGACTATTTTAAGAAATAAATCACAAATACAGACCGTATGTTGAGTTTTTTTGGCTTTTTGTTGACAAATTTTTAAAAGAAATTTAAAAAAAGAAAAGAAAAAAGACTTTATATTATTAAACTAATGCGCATGATTTTACTTTAAAATAATGTGCTCGGGAGCTTTGAGACAAAAGATTTTTTAAATATAGCCTACGCTCAATAGGAGCATGCAGACATGAAATGTAGATCAAGACCAAAGTGCAATTTAAAGATATGTTAGAATCAATGAAATATTTACAGCTGCAATTCTCAGCCACCCTGGTCATCAATATGTCTCGGGTCATTGTATTGTTTCACTACGTCCTACTTATTTAAGTACTTCTAAATTGTTGCCGGAATTAAATCTAAACTTTCGCTACGCTGGCGGAGTGTTGTATTCACCTATAAATCTATAAATACTTTTTTTTGTTGCCAGTTTAATAATATCAGATCGAAACTTTTGCCATGCTGTCTGAATAATATTATGTACCAATCTATAAATACTTGCATTTGCCGTTTTAATAATATTGATGTATTTAGTGGTCTGAAAAAGCAATTTTCAATATCCGTTTAAAAGTTGACCTGTATTACAAAAAAGGGGTGAAAAGCCAACTTTTCCTTGATAATTGCTTGCAAAAGAATTAAAGTATGTGTAAAAATTAAATCTCTTCACGCGGGTGTCGACTGCAGTTTCCAAAATAATTTTAAAAGTTAAAAATTTCAGAAATGTGAATTTTCATGACCATATTTGGAATCAGCATGAAAAATGCATTAAAATGAGTACAAAGAAGCCCGGTATTGGTTCAGTGGTTCTTGAGATAGCTCTAGATATTTTGAGAAAATATCTCAAAACTTGGGACCTCTTATGTTGAAGCCTATGGCTAGCATGTAGAGCATTAAAGTTGTTAAATTTTTAAGAAAGTCAGTCAAAGTCTCAGATGTCTCTTCAATTACACATCTTATGAGGCTGAATGCTTGCGTTGATTACCAGTGCCTTGAGAGATTTGGTATGTGTAAATTCTTTGAAAGGGAAAACCGGAGGAAAAATCAACAAAACATGGTCGGTCATTCCTCCCGAATTCGTCACTGTTTGCACAATTAACTCCTGAATGTTATCTTTGCAACAATATGGCTGCTGTCAAGAGGATGATATTGCTCATCTTTTACTTACTGTAAAAGATCAAGATTTACAAATTGATTTTCATTTCGTTTTGCTTACTTACATTCACTGTTGCTATATTCTGATATTTTGTAAATTGAAACATGTTTGTGTAGTTTTTGAAACTTGAAAGTTTTTGACATGAATAGGCAGTGTAATGGAAGGTAAACTTTTAACATGCTACATTTGTTGAGGTGGTTATTTAAGGCCATGAGACCTACCTGCCTATTGGTCAAAAAGAAGTTTTCATTATCAATTGGACCAATCAGCAACATTGTTAAAATAATTTCACCACACAAAAATGGGGTGAATTATTTGCAAAGCTCCATTCTGATTGGTGATTAAAATGAAGATATCATGTAATTGACCAATCAGAGGCAATGTTAGATCGGCAGGTACATAGTGCTCAGGGGGTAAAGGCATTGAAGCAAATGATGAGATGAAAAGACAGTCTTGTGGGGCATCTGAGGTAACACCGTATGTGTTTAAGTTGCTAGATAAAGCTCTACAAGCTTACGTATGTATGTGTTGTCTGCTTGCAATGTGTTAAATGTTTATTTACGAAGACAGGGATTTAATGGTAGCCAATATCAAAGTGATAACAACAGAAATTGACTTCATTTTCTGTCCTTTAGGTGATGAGTGATTTAAGTCATTAATTAAGTCATTAATTTTGGCTGATTCTAATTAGATGTGTATGGTTGGACATGTGTAAACATTGCAAATACCAAATAATAATAACAAAATAACCAAATTCATTTTAAAATATCGTATATTAGGGCTTTAAGTCCTTATTGAACCAATTGAAGAAAAAAATGAAAGGGGAAAAAGGTCACTCCTAGCAAATTTTAAGTGAATAATTTTACCATCACCCTTTGGGATGATACAATGAGAACTCCTATCTCCCAATGCTAGGAGGGGTATCCGTGTGACTGCTCAGCTACGCAGTAAGCCTGGGGTAGTAAGCTATATCTATCAGATTTATGAGGTTATCAACATTTTCTCAAATAGTATTACAAGGAGTAAAATATTAATAGTTCTGCAATGGCTCTCAACTGTCTTACACACATAAAATATGTTAGGTTTCTCTTTTCTAGCTTTAATGGTCAAACTGCTGAAAAACGTTTCTTTAATGTCGCTGATCAATAAGGGTATATCCTCCCTATAAGGTAAATGATCATCTAATTGGAGCAGTGTGACAGAGACAGCTGTACATTAGGCCTACATATGAATATCGGTCTATGGTCATACATCAATGAGTTAATATCATGTATACTGTAGTTCCAATCACACTTCTACACCTGCCACAGTTTCCTGTAGTCAATGCATGTAATGTATCAGGTGATGAAATGGATAGGCAGACCTCAGATACAAATCAAACATTATTTCAGAAATGGTTGACATCTATGAGAGTATGGTGGCCTAATAGTTAGGGTGCTAGAAGAATCATGAACACAAGTAGTGGATTTGAAGCCCACCAGGCAAATGTTTAGTGTCATTGAGTAAGATGCTTTATCTCACTTGTTCCACTCTACCCAGGTGTAAATGGGTAGCTGTGTAATAGTGGGTAGTCATCAATGAGAGTGTGGTGGCCTAATGATCAGGGTGTTTGACTCATGATCACAAGGTTGTGGGTTTGAACCCTACCAGACAAAAGTGGTGTGTCCTTGGGCAAGATACTTAATCTCACTTGTTCCATTCCACCCAGGTGTAAATGGGTAGCTGTTTAATAGTGGGCAGTCATCAATGAGAGTGTGGTGGCCTAATGGTGAGGGTGTTTGACTCATGATCACAAGGTTGTGGGTCGAACCCTGCCAGGCCAATGTATTGTGTCCTTATGCAAGATGCTATAATCTTGCTTGTTCCACTCTACCCTGGAGTAAATGGGTAGCTGTTTAATAGTGGGTAATCATCAATGAGAGTGTTGTGGCCTAATGGTAATGGGTAGGGTGTTTCACTCATGATCACAATGTTGTGGATATGAACCCTGCCAGGCCAATGTATTATGTCCTTGGGCAAGATACTTAATCTCGCTTGTAACACTCTACCCAGGTTTAAATGGGTAGCTAATAGTTGGTTGCCATCAATGAGAGTTTGGTGCCCTAATGGTGAGGGTGCCCTAAAAGGTTATAGGTTTGAACCCTGCCAGGCCAGATCAATGTAAGGAAGGGTTTTAGGGTTGGGATCTTTGAATCAGGGTTAATAAGGGTACTTAATGTTAGTAATTTTGTACAATTGGCCACATATTTGCATTCTGTGAAACATGCACAGTAACTGATCCTTTCTTGTCATGCTTGTAGTATTACAGTAATGTTTCGGGACAGTTTTCTGCCAAGGTACACTGTCATTATCTTAAGCGGATTTTGACCTGCATCAATATTCTCAAATGTCTCCCAAACCTGTCACTGATATGATGTTAACAATGTCTTACATTGATGGAAAACATGAAGCATACAAGGGAGTTAGCTGTATGGAGTTACATGCTACATCACCTGCATAAAGCTTCCGGTGTGTACAATGATGGATTAGTTTTCTATGTACATACTGTAAATCAGCCTTTATTTTTGCCTTTTACTTAATTTTGCAAAGGGTCCATGGATTACATTCTTGAAGCTGTCTTGAGGTGTATATTAGCCCTAAAGGGGGGGATTTGGAAATAACAGGGATGTGCGGACATCATTTCAGTCTTTCGGTGAGAGCTTTGACACCAAAAAAGGGGTCATTCAGTGAGAAGCCCCCCTCCAAAAGGGGATCTTTCTGTGAGACAGGAGAAATTGGGGGAAATTTTAGGGGTCTTTCCGTGAAACTGGGAAAAAAATTTGGGTCAAAATATAAAAGTTGACAAATTTTTGATATAGCATTTTCAAGAAGTCAAAATTTCTAATTTTTTAATAGGACTGAAACAGGGATTCAGTGAGAGATTATTAGAAATTTGTCAAAAGTTCTTGAAAAAAAGGGGTCTTTTGGTGACAGGTAAACCAAGACGAGGTCATTGGGTGAGAGGGGTTCAGTGGGTTAATGTGACCGCACATCCAATTTTAGAGAGTACCCCCGCCCTGATTAGCCTGATATGGTATAGTGGGATATTTTCACAGAGTTAATTTTTTGAGATTTTATCATTTCTTAAAAGTTTAGTGGGTATTTAATTCATGTTTCCAAATATATTCACATTAAGCACTATTGTAATAAATAATTTAGGGGGTCAAAATTTTGTCGCTGCCTGTGTGACTGCGAAAGGCCGAAAATTAAACCCCGCAAAAATTTCCACTCTGCAGTATTAGCCTGATTAGAGCCATTATGACATCTCCAAAATATATTTGATATGTTGATGGTGAAATAAACTTGGAACTATTCTTGTTCAACATAGTCCAATGAGTTAAGTACCTTTTTTTCTTAGTTACCAGACTAAACTAAGCTCAGACTATGATCACTATCTCACATGGTGCACGAAAAACGAATCATGAAAGTCTTGAGCAATCAAGAGTCTTGAATATATTTGGTAGCTAAAAAAAACAGGTCCTATACTCATCTGACTTGTTCCAACTTTTTTCTCCTTGTACTTATGAAAAAAAACACACAAAGTTAAAACAAAAAGTTTCAAATCACTTTCCAATTGATAAAAGATAATTGCATACTTCACATTGATACTTAGATTATTAAAATTTCTAATCTCTGCTTAAATCTAGATCCCTTCATTTCCTCGCAAGGTGCAACTTATCTATCGCTCAACATCAGTAAACGAGCAGTGCAGGGAAAACTATCTTTTAATAAATCTTCCTATAGTGGCAATGTTAACACTCCCTCGTCTCCACTGCTGCACACACTAAACCATGTTTTATGCATGTGAAATGTGATCAAGTACCTCATTGGCTAATTGATTTTACGGATTTTATCGTGGAATAAATGACTCGGGTTACTACCGTAGGGATGATCAATTCACCAGCTGTTTGGTTAAAATGTGGAATAGTGGGTCAATTTAATGTTGTATTGATGAGGAATACTGCATCCGTGAGTGCCTCGTGTCACACCTTCCGTTTACTTCCACAATAAGTTTACAAAAAACTTTGACTATCGATGTAAAAAAAGCCTTTACTCAATCCAAAGTGATCGAATTACATTGTTTGTTGTAGTGTAAAATCAGCTCTTGTTTTGTCGGCTCAAGAGAGTTGAAGCAGCAGTGTGTGATTACTGTGATAATGTGAAGAAAATTGATTTGGATGAATATTTTATGGGTAGAAGATGAGTGAAAATGAGGTAGAAATAGGAATGGAAGACAAACTGGGAGATAAAATGGAATGCATCTAGTACCACATTATTGACACAAATGGGCGTCAATCCTGGGGGACAGGGGGATGTGTTCCCCCACATTTCGGCAAAATGACCCATTTTTTGTTCTTTGAAGCCACTTTTTAACATATCCTCTTCAACAATATATAAATAACATAATCTACAGATGTTTCACAAAGTCATTATTTCCAATTCTTGAAAATTTCCAAAATAATTTCCTCAAAATGAGATATTTTATTGGAGTAAAATAATTTTTATAGTTAAGTTGATCGTAAACTTGGTTGTTGAAAGAATTTGAAAGTGCCTCCTTCCATTTTATATATCTCAGTCCATCAATTCCCCTATTTGTTCTTGGTTCATTTGCCTTGCCTCCAAAATACTCCATTATGTGTTTTCACTGAAGGTGATGCAGGGTGGACTTAGGAGGAATTTGCATAGGCGTCGGAAGCGAGGGAACAGGGTCAGGACCCCTGAACTTTTTAGGTGGGTGGGTCCAACCTCCAAAATCATAATATGGAAGAAAAATAAAGCAATAACTGCCCTTTGCATCTTTCTTTTTAGCACGAAAAACACCAAATTTGTAGCCCAAATAGGGTAAAATTGCACAATTATGCGAGCTTGCGCCCACCGGCTCATAAAATAGCAAAACACACCTTTACCTTTACTAAATAGTCTGAAATTGGAATTTTGTGCATACTTTGTGCGCGTAAAAGAAGTCCCAGTAAAACCAGAACAAAATATGCTTGTACCCCGACCCCCCTAAATTTTAATGCTTAGGTCTTGTGTAAAAACAGGTCAGTCGGTGCGTTTCCTTTGAATCCGTCTTGTAGTGGCTCTCTCGTGAGTTGGTAATCTTTAGGTACAATATCTTTGGTTTGTGTAGGAATTGGTCACATATTAATTTTCTCGTCATGTTTCATACAGTGCATTGACATCGCCATCCACATCAGCTGATAACACATTTTAGTTTACATTTCATCTATGATAACACAATGATTGAAGATGATGGAGAACATTCTTAACATGACAGGGTCGATGACCATCGCCGATCATGAAGTGATGAGTTTCAATAAGCTGTTTACAAGATACTTCTAGAATCGGACCAATGTACAACCATCAAGGTGTTAGCCAGAGAATCATCTACCTGCAGGGGTGTCACTCCCATACGCGCGTATTGTGTTTAGGGTGTCAAAAACATGAAAAACTGGAAAAAAGGGTAGTAAAATTGCAATGTGCTAATACTCGGAAAGGTTATGTAAATTGGATAGAACGAGAGATAAATATGAAAGGGGAAATGACCTTCAAAAAGGGCGTGAATAGCACAGCAATCCTTCTTTAGGGTATGAAATTTGATGCAAGGAATAAAATCCCTGTTTAGGGTGTGAACACAGGCATGTGTTACCTGTTTAGGGTATTGTTTTAGCCTGGTTAATTCCTTGTTTAGGGTGCTTTTCAAAAGTTGATTCTCGCGGATGGTGTACAGGCCACAATAGGAGTGACACCCCCAGGCCATCCATCCATAATTTGGACAGGCAATCTCAAATGTAGATGGGTAGAAAAACCTGTCTTTGAACAAGTTCATTTGGATTGTTAGATTCAACTGTTAACATGATTCTTTTTATGCGAATCCAATAGAAATGATGGTGTTAAACTCACATTTTTAGTGACGTTTCACCACTACACTAGTGTTTTCATCAGACTGGCAACTCATCACATCTGACTGCTTGCTTTTATAGTGTAATGGTGAAACATCACTAAAAATGTGAGTTTAACACCTTAATTTCTATTGGATTCGCATAAAAAGAATCATGTTAACACTTCAACCTGTCTTATGGATGGGCAGAAATCTCCAATGAGATAAATGTATAGTCTGTGTTCACGCAACAAAATTTCAAGGGGTTCAAAAAAGTACAAAGTAAGCCACAAAACCAGTATCCCTTGAATATCCCTTGAATATCCCTTGAATATTGTGATCTCGGCTCATTGCACTGTGTACAATATCCTCCAATTCCCTGCCAAAACTCATATATGTGATGTGCAAATGTCCGATTGTCGATGATATGTTGTGAAGTTATCCATAACAAAAATTGCATTGGTTGTGCATTATAAATGAGTGACGTCAAGCATAATTTAATATTCTAGATCAAAAATTTGTGCACCCAAAAAAACAGTTATGAATTAAAGTGTTTTTCATTTAGTATTTTTTATGTACAATTTGTGTTTTTCATGTAATGTGCCAACTTGAGATCAATATATCTGACTTTAACATGATAAACACATGGTCACTGGTAACGGTCAGTGGTCGGAAACATGGTCACTGGTAATGGTCAATAGCAGTGGTCAGTTACAACTTAACCTTTTTTGCTGCAAGCATTTTGTTCCATTTGCAAGATATTTTTCAGGGAAAGAATTGTTGTCCATCAAACTATGTCCCAAGCCGTGTTAGAGTCACTGGTAATGGTCTGTGGTCACTTTCAACTTCTAAATATATGTACACCATTTTGGGCAATTCCAGTTGAAATCTATACACCCCTATGGAAGACATGACCTTAATCTCCCACAAAGGGAGTGTGCATTTCAAATGGAGTCAACCATCCAGGTTAGTCCATTTGAAATTCACACCCCTGTGTGGAAGATTAAGGTATTGACTTAGGGGGTGTATGGATTTCAAATGGAATAGCTCATTATTGGTCTAATTATTGTGTATAGAAGAGCCTTGTTTATTTACTAGTTTTGTTTTCCTTTTCTCTTTTCATATGCCGTTTACTCCTCATTGGCGTGTACTGCTCTCCAATAATCAGGTAAGTTTACAATTACTTAATCTTCCTTTAAGGGATCTAAAATGAGCGTTTATTGCGTTTCGACAGTATTTTTTGTGGGACATAAGAGCACCTCGGACCTATCGAATTGCATTCTGAATACGAAGCATGTCTTTCTGATATCAAATAATTTTCATTTTTTGAAAATCACAATATAATACAAATTTTATGACAAATTATAAAAATTTGATATTTTTCAAATTTTTGATATATAACAGTCCTCGAAGTAAATTATATAAATCTAATGATATATTCTTAAAGTGTATGTAGCAGGGAGGAAAAGCCGACGGTCAATTGAAAATTTTGACCTTTCATATTGAAGATATGGATTTTTTCCCAAAAGACCTAATTTTTTTTTGGTGTTTTGGGAAAAAAAATCCATATCTTCAATACTGAAAAGGTCAAAATTTTCAATTGATCGTCGGTTTTCATCCCACCTACATACACTTTAAGTATAAATCATCAGATTTATAAAGTTTACTTCAAGTACTGTTAAATATCAAAAATATCAATTTTAATGATTTGCCATAAAATGTGTATTAAATTGCTAATTTCAAAAATCAAAATTATTTGATATCAGAATGACATTCTTCGTATTCATAATGCAATTCGATATGTCTGATGTGCTCTGATGTCCCAAAATAAATACTGTCCAAACGTTCATACCCCAGCCCTTAAGCTAAAACTCTTTCATATTGCAGGATTTCTACATCCAGATGAACAGTGGCGGTGCCATGGGTGGGGGGGGGCATGGGGGACACTGCCCCCATTTTAGAACTCTTGCAGTCAGAAAAATTACGAACATTTCCACTTTTTCCTGTAATTTTCCTGGTGCTGCCACTGCAGATGAATACCTGGGGAGATATCTTAACCCTAACGCTCCTGAATACTACAAAATACTACTTGATATATGCGCTGTTCGTGCATGCATCCCACGTGGTGTGATGACGCAATCGCCATAAGTGATATATAGGCACGGTTTCGCTGGCCAGCGAAGCCCAAGACCTGTGGCAAAGTGTCGCCGACCGAGTGTGTGGCATGCGAGGGGTCTCGGGTTCGAATCCCACCCAGAGCAAACAACTTCTTTCCTTCTTTTCTCTCTTTATTCTTTCCTTCTTTCCCTTCCCGCCGTGTAAAAAGCCCTTAGGCGGTTAGGGTTAAGATATACCATAGAATTCTGTGTACCAAGAATTCTGTGTACATATAATTCTTTGTAAGACCAATCTATACTGTAATGTGTACCCTCTAACTGAGTGGGTTTTTTATGAAAGGCAAACACCTTCCTCAAAAACATTACAGATTGGTCTTACAGTAATACATGTTTGTACAGCCACCTGTGTCAGTAATATAGTTGCTCTAACTCTAAATATGTGTGGAAGATTAAAGTAATGTCTTCCATTATGGGGTGTATGGATTTCAACAGGAATAGCTCTTTGCTTTAAGCATTTTGTGCCATTTACAAGATATATTCAGTTAGAAAATTGTTGTCCATCAAAATAAGTTCAACCTTGTTGTTGGTGACTGTGTATCCATGCCGTTGGCGACTGTGTGAAACAATTTTGTGTACAATTTCGTATCCATGGAAAAATATTTCAGGTTAGTGCAAAAAATGGATTAATAGCAGTATGTTCATTTCGGCACTTATTAGCCATTGTTAATTTGTTGTAAGAAATAAATACAAATGTACATATTTCACTTAAATCTCCCGTCTTGCAATCTTTACATCTTTGGATAACATCAAAATTGTCTATGTACATCAGAACCGGAGCTTTTTTATAGCATTGGGATGTGATACTTTTGCAAAAACAAGTCTCTAATATTATTTAAAACCAAAATGAAATAGTGGCATGTTGTTGTTGTTGAATATCATACAGCAGATCAATTTGGATTAAAAGTTGTTGCCCAAAGGGAAAAATTACATAGAAACAAATAATCATAGAGCAGATCAATTTGAATTCGAAGTTGGGTGTGGATAGCCCCCTTCTGAATCCCAAATGGGGAAATTACATAGAAACTCAATTATAAAGTAGATCAATTTGAATTGAAGTTGGGTGTGGATAGCCCCTTCTGAATCCCAAATGGGGAAATTACATAGAAACTCAATTATAAAGTAGATCAATTTGAATTCGAAGTTGGGTGTGGATAGCCCCCTTCTGAATCCCAAATGGGGAAATTACACAGAAACTCACTTATAAAGCAGATCAATTTGGATTAAAAGTTGTCTGTGTGGATACCCCCCCTTCTGAATCCCAAATGGGGAAATTACATAGAAACTCAATTATAAAGCAGATCAATTTGGATTAAAAGTTGTCTGTGTGGATAGTCCCTTTGTGAATCCCAAAGGAGAAATTACATAGAAACAAACAAAGACATTGACTAAGCGACAAGGTTTACCCGGCAGGTAAATCTTAGATTTGATCTCAGGGAGTCAACTGAATAATAGGATGTGGCATTTTGTTTCATAAAGCCTTGTCAGTTGAGAAAGGAAAGAAAATCGGATGTGTCAGCTAGATCACTTTTGCATCCAAATCTAAAATTGCATCAAGAAAGTGATGAAATAACTATTTCAAATTGAACATTTTTATTTCTGTGCAGGTAGGAATTTATGTCAGTTCAAAAAGGAAAGAATATGTCAGGTGATTTTTTTAAAACAAAATTGAAATAGCACTAAGAAAAAAAATGTGCTGAAATAAGTATTACAGGTAGGAATTAATTAAAAAGAATTTGAAGTATTAAGCTGAATTTATAACTTCATCGCTAAGTGATAAGTGATTGGTATTTAACCAATAAGGTAGTGTGGTTCTCTCAATGCAACATAAAGAACTTTACTCATTGGCTATAAACCAATCGCTATTGCTCTTAATATGCGGATTTAGGGTTTCTCTACCGGAAGTCAATTTGTGCCGAAATTCCTTCCCACAATGCAATATGCGTATTGCATAACAAAGAACCTCAGAACTGTATCTACTTCCGGTAGAGAAGTCCTAAATCTGTGTATTTATATGGTGCAAGTCAGAGCTTTCCCTTTATTGAAATAAATCACAAAATATAAATGGATTTACTTTTTATGAAATAACATACAGCAATACAATTATTCGGAGGATAAACAGGAATACCGTATGCATCTGGAGATTGATAAGCTTAAATTAGAAATAGAAGAATAACAGTACAAGATATCATTGGATTTGGATTATCTTACAAGGGAATTTATCACAATAATTCTCCCGATAAAAGAAAATCATTTCAGATTGATAAAAGCAAACTCAGAAATTATGTGCACTTTGTGATGTCCTTGGCATTTCCATAAATTCTCACATAGGGTCTATATTATGCTCATCTGTCCTGACACAGTTCCATGACCCCAATAAGACGGTACATTCATAGAATGACCTTTGAATATTCTGGTACCAAAACTCATAGTCTGCAACTTGAGGTCAAATTTTGTGCTATGATTGTTGAATGCAGGTTAATGAACATTGTCACTGGAGTTGAGGCAATGTTTGCTCATGATATCTATAAACTATATAATAATAACACCACCCACATGAGCCGCCAGGTGGATATATAGAATCAATTATAACTCATCATTGTAAACAAACTGTTTGTTGAAATAATATCAGACCAGACAATTTGGATGTTTCAATTAAAGCTAAAAAAAAGTTGTTTGCTTGTCCTCGTCCGACCGACCATCTCGGCAGTACCAACCGTAAAACTTTTTTGTTGTTGAAAAAAAAACTTCAGATATTTCGTATTATCATCCTCAGCGTCTACAAAAGTAAAACATTGTTGAACTTAAAAATGCAGTATTTAAAGTCTGCCAGACATGCAAATAAAATTGGGTTTACTTTGAATTTGTCTTTGGTGGAAATTATGTAGTCAGTGAGTGTTTTACATGTACACTTACAAACAAATCACATTATACTTTCAGTACTTAAAAAAATGATATTAAAAAAGAAACCTCTTCCCGACCGACCGACCAAACTTCTGAAAGTGATCTACGGACAAACAAACAATTTATTTTTGGGGCCTAATTACCCATGCCTCTAAAGTCTGAGATTCTACTTAGTATTTCCTGTCAACTAATATCTATATTTTTATTAAGCTGCTACTCCTCAAATTATTATTTAAAATACTATCTTTAGTAGATAGCATTTTACAATGAAAAAAAGTGTTATCTTTGGTAAATATCAAGCACTCAATAGCACATTTTCATTAAAAGTGCATAATTTGTACAGTAGGCAGCATATTTGCATTCATAGCCATATATTTAACATATAATAATTCAGTGTTATCTGCAATAGTAAGCATATTATTGAAAATGCTATCTTCAGAAGATAGTAAATAATTATTCATCCTGGTATCATTGGTAGATAGCACATTATGTTTTAAAGTGCTACATGCGTCTGCAATATACATGTCATTTGCAGTACTATCTAATAGAGATTGCACATAATAAATCAAAGTGCAATCTTCAGTAGATAGCACATATACTTAAAAGTGCTATCTACTGAAATGCTATCTACTGAAGATAGCACTTTTAAAATTAAATATTATTAAAATAATTCAAATTGTTATCTGCAGGCTGACATCACATCACAGTGCTATCTACTACTTATTCTACTAATAATTTGAAGTGCAATTGTTAGCAGATAGCATATCAATAATTAGTAGACCTACTATCTTCAGTAAATCGGGCAGACTTTCCTAATTTTGGATGTCTACTGAAATTAATATCCACTTCAAGCTTATCATAACATCCTGTTGTGGAAAAAATTGTTTTGAATATTCTGGAAGACCAAACTTTTTTTTCTGATCTACTTTCTAACAATACACATTTATATACTTAAATGCATGCAATTGAATACACTTCAGAATGTTGAGATCAGGCACAGAAATTGTCACAATTTTCAGCTGTCTTTTTTCATTCATTTCAACTATTTAAAATGCACCATTTAATGGCTGCTAGTGACAGACATTTTCAGTGTTTTTGTTTTCCTGTTCTTGTCTTTAAGCGTCTATTGAATGTCTGAGAGCCGCAATATTGGGCTATTCCATTTGAAATCAACCACCCCTGTGATTTAGCTAGTCTTCCACAGATGAAGTATGGATTTCAAATAGAATAGACAATTGTGTAACTTCTGTTTGAAATACTCACTCCAGTTGTGGAAGATATAGGTAAAGCCACAATTATGGGGGAGTATGGATTTCAAAATAATTAACCTTGCCACACACCAATTAAGCAAACATTTTAAATGAAAACATACCCAAATAGCATGATCAATGATATTGACATCAGTGACGTAAACTGACGGTATATTGGGCTATTCCATTTAAAATCCATATTCCCCCTGTGGAAGATTTAGCTAAAGTCTTCCACAAAGGGAGTGCAAGTTTCGAATAGAATAGACAATTGGGTAACTTCTATTTGAAATACTTACTCCAGTTGTGGAAGATATAGGTAAAGTCATAATACAGGGTGTGGTTTTCAAAATGATTAACCCTGACCAATTATATTTGAAAATCATACTCCCCCTGTGGAAAATGTTTCTTAAATTTTTCACATGGGTATGGCGGAATTCATACAGAATATCTTATTTCTATTTCACACATATAATCTTACTTTGATTTTCCTACAAGCCAATTAAGCAAACATTTTGCCATTAAATGAAAACATACCCAAATAGCATGATCAATGATATTGACATCAGTGACGTAAACTGCCGGTATATGTAAAACATTTGCATGCCATCAAGTTTGTGCACTCTTACTACACTTCGATCAGCACTAAATGGACAGGATTCCTACTAGAATTTAATCGGGAAGAATTAAGGTGGTACTACACCCCCCGATAAATTTTGTGACTAATTTATCATTTTTTCTCAAAAAATAACTACACACTGGTAACCAAAATTATGTATATTATAGGGGCAAGGAATCCAATTACCTTACTGAAATTTCAGTGATTCAAGACAAGTGGTTCATTATAGGCTATATGTTAAGAAATGAGGACATTTTAGCGGTACCTCTTTTCTTATCATAAATAACGCATACCGCTTGTTTTGAGTCACTGAAATGCCAGTGTAGTAACTGGATTCCTTGCCCCTATAATAAGCAAAACTTTTGTTACCAGTATGTTATTAATTTTTGAGAAAAATGCAAAAATAATCACAAATTTATCAAGGGGTGTAGTACCACCTTACATAAATAAATTGATAACAACACAGGCTTTAAATTATTCAAAATTGACCCTGGCTTAGTCTGCGCCTCCTTTTCAAGAAACTAAGTCTGACATAAGTTTCGAAACTATTGCTGCTATCTCGAAAGAGAGAATCCAAAATGGCGGACATTTGCGATCCACAAATTGATTGATTTAATTTGGGACACACTTTAGCAGGTGTATGTAGGCTGATGAGAGGACAAGTAGGTTCAGTATTCTTAGTGGGCATATAGCTTGTTATTGATGCTAGCAATCAATCTTAACTAAATATTGTTAACCCTTGCTTGACGACAGGAAACATTCCTTTAGAAAGGGAGTCTAGCTGCTCCCTGTTGGACAAGTGCAAACCTGTTTTTAAACAAGACTGTTATTAAGCTTGTATTACTGGTGTAATGTATACTCTGATATGTCATGTAGGCCACATTTCTTTAATTCTGATGATGCATCCATGATAGTTTTTGAAATATCCGTAAGTTAATAACACTATTGATATTGTATTACACGCTACTCAAGTGAAGCCCATAGCTGTGTCTGCTGTTTAACAATTAATTGGTCACGTACACACATGAAAGAGAACATAGTCAAATGTTATTTCTAACAAAAATTGTCCCGCTTCACACACCTGTACACAGCAGTAGAAGTACTATTTTCACAGTTTAATCTAACTTTCCAAATGGAATTCAAAGAGTAGAAGAAGTACTTAAAAGGGCATTTCGTGATCCACAGCCTCATCCCCCACTTTTCTAACAAAAATTGAGATTTTTATACCACTGGATACCTCTGGCTACATAATATTTATGTACCAAAAATTTCTTGCAGATTAATTTGTTTAGCAAAAATATCGCCAAATTTGAATTGTCATTTTGTTCTGGTATACCAGAACAAAATGACAACAGTGGCCTATAGAGCAGTGTAATACACTAAATCATGCATAACTCGCAAACGCAAAATCGGAATCCACTGGAATTTTGGGAATAATCTTTTTTCGTGGATATCTACTGAAAAATGTCATAAAAAGAGAATGCTAGGATCACGAAATCCTCCTTTAAGTTTGATCAGCTACACTAGCCAGATTTCCTTAACCTAATCCTCATACTTACCCTAAACTCTAGATAGGCAGTTTGGTCTGGCCCATACCACATATGGTCTGAAACTGTAAAACAATGTGCAACATGAAGGATTCAGACTAATTATCATTAACCCTAACTGAACCCATGGTTTTTTTGCAATCAGAAGGGAAAGAAGAAATGATAAAGGAGAGAAGATGAACAAAGAGGTCACTTGGTACCTCCGGGATTCGAACCTTAGACACCTCGCATGTCACGCAGGAGATCACCAACCTGTAGCCACACTGGTTATGCTGGCCCAGCCAGCAATTCCTTGGGTATATTATAACTTAGGCTGATTGCGTCATTGCATCATGTGGAATGCATGCACGAGCAGTGGTTTTAATAGTGAGCTTTAGTGAGACCTGGTTCGATTTTCATTATCTAAATCAATATTTTTTGAAAAATAACACTTTGATGTTTTGCAAAAGTTCATTCTACAAATCATATACTTTGAATACTTGCTTGATTTATTGTTGTTAATGAGTTATGTACGTTTTGCAAACATGTTGTTTTTCAGCCCTCTTTTCAACATAACTCAACCACAGGACCTACGAAAGTAGGTGATATTTGAATTCTTCTACACACTCGCTATGAATGATCAATGCAATTTTTGCCAAATATTTCTAAATTGCTGCTCTTAAAATCTTCAAATACACTTTCAGAATAATTCACCTTTTAAAATACATGACCCATTTTCGTAATGTTTAGTCGATTATTTCCATACACATTAGTAAAAACTAGGCTTGTCATGAAATTTAAATGAGGGCAAGTGAACAAGATAGTTAAAATAAGTGTATGAGGAAATCCAAAATAGGCCAACATGTCAGGTTTCGCACCTTTTGCAGACAGTGCTCAACTGGTATGTGCATGTTGTGCTGCGCTATATGTATAAGTATAATGAACAGCTAACTAGGGTTTGTCTGATATTTATTTTCATGGAAGATATTATTACTATTTTATTTTTAAAGCATATAGTGAGTGAATATGTGTGTATATAATTTCATGGTTTTTATTGAAAAAGACAGTGTTTGGTTTTTTTTAAGAGTCTTATTGTAGTGCTTAATTGGGAACTCTATCAGACATCTACCCGAATAATAAAGTGTGGTTTTTTTAAGGCCTAAAAAATAAGTCAGTTTTGTTATTTCTCATATAAGACCTACCCCTATTACCCAGGTATTCATCATTTTTCTGAAATAAATGTTGCCATGAAAAAAAATTGATAGAGCCTTTAAGGACAGATACCAAGAATTATTATTGGAAATTTCAAATGTAGTTACCTAAATGGGAAATCCATTTGAAATTTGCACTCCCAGTTTGGTTTGGGTGACTAAGGTCATATCTTCCATAGACTTGACTTGACTTGAGGTGGTGCATGGATTTCAGCTAAATTAGCTAATTGTGAAAGCATTTGTGAAAGTAACCCTAAGTATGGTCATTTGTGCGCACAAGTCAATGTGCATAGTGACAATGTCCATGCACATCGATATGTACAGAGTACAAAGAATTCTTAGCTTTACCAAAAAGCTATTGAGTAAAACTATAGCAGTATGTATTCTTGTAGATATGCCACATACTGTTTCAAATCAGTGTGCAGTTTAGTAACTATGCTTAATAACGGATGTATAGTGTAAAATCTTCTGAATTTTACATTCTTGAGGATAATAAACTCATCTGTTTTATCAAAACAAAAGCATTTTGCCCCTTTTTCTGAATTTTGAAGACGTTACAGGAACTAAAAAATTTCACTCGCAAACCAATTTCTGTTTAGTATTTTCCATTCTCAAAAATCGTTGAATGTTAAATGTTGCCTGTATATATGAAGAGTTAACTAGTACTTACTTGTCAAGGAATGTAAGTTTAATCGGCAGGCACTTGTGACAGTTACGAGTCCCACAAGGGACTTGCACAAGATTGCCCTGCTAAATAGAGTAGATAACGTGAACGATGTCTGCGTCCCCGGTAGGTGAGACATAGGTTAAAGTATAGTCTGTAAGTAGCGTCTCCTCAAGGGCTTTGCATTCTTGAAGGTTCTACTCTTATTTTCTTTTTCGGAAAGCAATCACGGTGCATTGTCAGTAATTGCCACGATTGACTACGCTTGTCGTTGTGTAACGGCGAATGAGAACCGATGGTAATCTGTCATTGTGAGTTCAAAAATTGACCGCGTATTGTTTGGAGGCCATCTCTTAGTTAGTGAGTAAATTAGTTTTGTAATTGTAGATGGGATGGGAATTGTTGTGACGTAATTTGTTATTTTGAGGTTAATTTTCATGGATTTTTGTGCATTATTTATTTGAATCAGTGCCACATACAGGGGCCCCGCAACATACTTGTGAACAGGTATAGATTGATTGGACTCATTAGCTGTGCAGAGAGTACCTGCAATATTCAATTTTGTACAAAGATATACATGCAAGATTGAAAGGTTTTCTTGACATGCAGACTTTCTTTTTAAAACCATAAAAAAGAATGTACGATCTTATAATATGAAACGGATTAATTTTTTTTCAAATCTAAATGGAATCCGCCAAATTTGATGTAGGTAATTATACCATTAAATCCTCATAGAACTCCATGTAAAACAGCCGAAATAGCCAGTGGGATTTCTTACCTCACTAGTTTGGCTTAAAATGTACAGAAACACTTCCTGATAGTTATTAAAAATAGTATTACAGCATTTTTGGTCAAGAATAACAAAATTAAAGCTGGACAGAAATCATACATTATGGCTTTAAATGAAAAAAGTTGTTATAAGTAGAGAAAGATGAAAAAGTAAAGAAGAAAGGAGAGCAAAACTGAATGACATAATTTACGGAAAGGCTAAATCTAATCATGTTATGATCATGAGTCCCAACCTTTTCTGTGACACCAGATTTGCCCTTGAGATAGGCAGATGATTAAATCAAAACATCAGATTTTTATGTACAACGTACTGTCAGTCAATGACCATTCAAGACATAATGGTAAGAAAACCTCCTGGAAAGTTGAAAGGAATTATAGAAGACACAGAAATTTAAAAAATCCATTTGGACCATACTTCCACATAAAGTGCTTTTTAATAATGCGTGGGCATTGTCCCGATCTACTGAATATATACTACATACAAAAATTATCTGTGCACTTTAAACAAAAGCAACATCTTAAAGAAACTAAACATAAATTGCCAAATTGATAGTGGTATCCACTTTACTCATGTGTAACTTCTAACAAAATGTGCTGGTACCCGTAGTATTCCTCATTCAAACCAGTCGATGCATGACCTCGGAGTTACCTGCATGACTTTGGTAGGCTATTTTGAAACAGTGATGGTTGCACATGTAGATACTTCTTTTGAAAGTCCTAAACAAGGCATAGTAGTCGCTGATAGGATATGCAGCTTATAGAACAGGGGTAACCTTGATGGAAAATTTGTTCTGCATAATATTTTGATACAATGTGACTTTATTTTCCCAACTTTTGAATGAAAAATAAAAGTACTTTAAAACGGGCAAAGATTTACATCTAGACTTATCTCTTGAAACATGCTAATTATAGGCACAGTGAGTGAGTGTTGATCTATGATGCTGTAATGATCATGTTATAAAAGCCAGTGGGAATCACCCTAAAGGAGGAAATATCCCAAATGTGTCACTTTTGATATGCTCTCTTTTTCTCTCAAATTGGTATAACTTTAGGGTTGAAAGTGGCATTGAGAATGGGTAGTGATTTGACAAATTGGTCCGTATAAATCCAAGTCAATTTGGAACTGAAAGATTCATATGGAAAGCCTCATTGATTTGGCTCTGACTTGGATAAGAATTGACAAGCATGTTTCCCCACTTAGTAAATTAAAAGGATACAACATTCATTGCATGGTATAGCATCAAAAATGTCCTGCATAAACTGATCAATACTTATTGATTAGAAATGTCTCAGAAATTGGGTGAAAAGCAGCTGGTTATTGCTGGATGCTGTCATCTCAGAGAAGATATCTTACCCTTCCCAGAATCCATTGCAGTATCATGAATCACCTCATTACAGAAGATGACTCTCCTATTTGTACAGGTCCCTTTTGTTTTCATGTTGAAAATAGACTGGCTAAACATGGTTCGACAGACAAGAAGTAAACAAATTTGGCAAGTTCTTGATGTGCTCTGTTCATTAAGGTACTTTTTGTCACTATCAACCCATGTTGTATAATATAGATGGCAAATCAGGACAGAAAATTGAAATTGAAGAAATGCATTGTGGGAAGAGGAAGATATCTTCTCTGCTGTCATCTCATAATGAAACTGGCCCTGAATAAAAATCCTGGATGGACTAAATCAATTTGATATGGACTGGTAAAAAATAGTTTATAATGCGCCTCGCTCGGGTATAAACTCACAAGGCTTAGCACAGTTTACAGGAATTCGCTGACAACTGCTGCCAGATCATTTAACAACAATCCGGAACTTGCAGCTAAAAATCACACCCTATTAAGACCACAATAAACATCACAACCAGGATCAGCTCCCCTAGTTCTGGTATGGGGTAACTGAGCCAATAATCAGTTAGTTCCTTGCTAGGGGAATTTCAATATAGCTCAAGTATGCACTGGGGTGTAACAGTGAAATATATTGGGGTTAAAATTAAACAGGGGGCAAACAGTTACTTACACCATAATTTCACAAAATGACCCTGATGAAGTATATTTTTTCAGTGGCGAAAAGTACCTACAAAGCTTCTTTCCAAAAAATCTGTTAAAAGTAGTCCTCGTAATCGAATAAGTATTTTGAGCACTGCAAATATATTGTCCTCTTACTGCACTCAAAATGATATTTTCACAGATAAGCCAAAGCTTCCATAAGGCTGAGTTCACATAGAAGTATCACGGTATCACGGTATTAGCTATCTGAAATCGCTCATTCGATCAGGCTGAGTTCATATAGGAGTATACTATGTGAACTCAGCCTGATCGAATGAGCGTATTTCAGATAGCTTGATTAGCTTAGTCTAGGCATGATAGGTCAGTTTACCAATTTTCTTCGTCTAATCAAATGCTTGTAACTTTACTTCTTGAGGTCACATTGCATTCAATGAGGTGTCATGATGTGCAGAATTAGATAGTGCATCTAGTTAAAAAAAATGAATTTACCCACATATGGTTTAGTTTTCAAATTAGGACGGTATACGCTGCACTAAAATCGAACACGCACGATTCCCACTTATTCCCACTATACTACTATACGCAGGTATACGGCCTTTTCGAATAGTGCCCTCTTATGTGACCCGGTACTATGAAATTACCTTGCTTTCGATTTAAGCTATACGCGTACACCTGCAAAATGTGCACCGTATACCCGAATAGTATACTTCTATGTGATCGTAGCCTTATGTGACCCGGTACTATGAAATTGTCTTGCTCGATTTAAGCTATACGCGTGCACCTGCAAAACGTGCACCGTATACCCGAATAGTATACTTCTATGTGAACGCAGCCTTACGGCATCATTCCGATTTATTTCCATTGTTATGCAAATCTGCCCAGACAATAAGTTTACAACTAGAAGATATTTTAAACAGAGATCCTGGAAAATCAGTGTTTGTGCACAACGGATAGCTGCTTTAAGTAGTTGCATGATAGGGTAGGGCAAAGTGAGGTGTAGTCCATTTGGCTTCCTTGAGACAGTAGCGTGATGTCATGCATGCGCGATCAAAGGCGGTGGATCTGTATCATGCGATAGGAGGTGAGTGGCTGCATGCTACATATTCATCTTCTTTCATCGCATATTTGGATGTGAATGTCTCGAGAAAGCCAAATGAACTAATAGTATAGCAGGCTTCGAATGTAAAATTACTGTGTGGACATGGTACAAGCCTGACCATACCATAGTTGTGCACTTGTACAAGGTATTTCTCTTCTGTTGCCTCTTTCCTCTCCACCAACATAATGTTTGAAAGGTAAACAAGCTTGATGTGCATGGGTTCCATCCCATGATGAGGGGTCCCATCCACCCTGCACCCACCCACAGCAAGTTCCGAATAGGCCGGCCCAAATGCTTAGGGAATTAAAGAGAAACATGAGTATGTGGCAAAGCTGGAATCTTTTTCTTTCCAATTTCTCTTCTCTTTTTCTTGCTTTCTGTTGCCTCTCTCCACCCAAGTGTATAAAGGGGTAGAGCCAAGAAAAGGTCATTTTAGTGAATAGATTCATCAGGTTTGTGCTTGCAATAACAATATTGATTTGAACATCTGATCCACTTTCCTAGGAAACTGGTTTCTGGTTACTTGTAGACTCCTTTCCAGTCTTTAAAGTGGGCCATATATGTGACTTATATAATAAGTTCCTTCCTCTCTGTTCATGGTTTTTGACCACCTCTTTATGATCAGCATTACTTGCCGTACTTCTTATGCTCCCTGTTAAGTATGTTTGCATCGTTCCAAATGATAACATGATTCGCCCCTGTGACACGATAAGATATGGCCAATTTGGTTTGTTTTTGTTCAGGTGTCCTGTGCTCTGATTGTGGAAACTTTTTGGCCTTCACTTTTGTGGCTTCTGCCTGCTGTTCGGCAAGCCTAATTCCAAACAAAAGGTCATTTGTCTTTCCAATTTCTCTTTCTTAGTGCCATGTTCTGAAGTCTAAAGTTTGTTTCACTGCAACTTTGGTAGTGACATTTGTGCTTATACGCAATTTTGTCACATGTATATTCATTAGGTTAGAGAGTACAATTCCACACTGCGACCAGCGAAATATGCTACCAAACGTGAGTTGGAAATATAGTATCATTTTCCCACGTAGCAACTATTATATAGGTGGTATATATATGGTAGTAAATAATTGCTTTTTGTCTACTTCCGATAAACTAGTGTCGTAATATAAATCCATGCGATGTTATTCATGATCAGGACTCAGGAGGACATGCATTAAAATGGGACGGAAGCATTTGGCTACAAAGAGTTTTTCATTTTACCAGATTTACCAAAGTTATCTCCAGGGATGCATATTCTATAAATAAACATCATGGGTGTTATTCCTGTTATTGTTTCTTCTTGTGATACATTTACATTAATTTGTAGATACATAAGGCTAAAATTTTTTTGTTATATCTCAAAGCCCACGCGCGCAGTCGTTTTTCTTAGCGCGTCCATATCAGCTGAAATGGCAAATTCATTTTTGATTTTATTTCCTTTTTTTATAGTTTTTGCCGTAAAATCATGAAATTCTGAGACAAATTACCGGTACTTGATTCGATACTTGCATTGTTTAGGTATAAAACAATTGATATTTTGTACTTCAATTGTGTAAATCAACTCCATTTTTATCGTATGTACTTTTTAGCACTCAAAAATGACATTTAATTCAAAATTTAGTTTTAAAAAAATCTTTAAAAAAAACCTCATTCCGCATTTGTCTTTGAAACTGCCATGGGCTTTGAGACATAACCATTTTTTGGTGTAATAATGTTGTGCTGTGGTACAGGATGATTATAATTGTGAAGTCGGGTGGATGATGCACTCAAGGATTGACTTGAGGATCACAATTCCCAAGCACACTGATCCTCAAGAATTCTATAGCGGTCTGATCAATACTGCTATTGTACAGTAACCTTAAATCTGCATATGTGATGCGATCAAGCAAAATCAGTCGGAACTCGGAAATATTAAATTTTCAGTTTCTTATAGGATAGTAAAATGCATTTACAAAGCTGGATTTTGCAGAAACTGCCATTGAAATTGAACAATCAGTTCCAAAGATATGAGCAATTAAAGAGTTTCCAAAACAAGAGGAAACAAAAGGAAATATTTCCTTTGTTTGGCTATATCTCAAAATCAATATTTCCGAGTTCCGACTGATTTTGCTTGATCGCATCACATATCAGTTCGGGGGCACTGCTAATTCAAAGACGTCTCTGATATCAAATACTCTTGAAGCGTCATGTCACATAACAGTATCATATTTAAGAGACGTCTCATAAATCACATACTCCCTAGTTTCAAAACCCAGTCGCAAACGATATTAGTAATTTTGGTGAACGTGCCAGCGCAGTGGGAATAATTTTGTGTATAGGCCTTATCAGGGTTGTAGCTAGCCCAAGTTGAGCATGTTGAGTGCCTGCTAATTTTACTATCCAATTCATGAATTGGATAGTAAAATTGGGATTTTTTTACTTCAAAACATTTGATTTTGGCCATTGCAATCTAAGTGTGTTCTGGGACCATTTGTCAGAATTTGCACAGATAGATATAATTTTTGCACAGGTAGATATTTGCTAAACATAGGAAATCTTATTCTAATGCACTCAGCTTCGTTCCGATGTGCTGCATCGAGTGCCGAGCTGTCAACAAAGCTCGATGTATGTGATATCACAGACCCCCGTATGTGAAATCACTGACCCGTCTTTGAAATCAGAGACGTCTGTTTATTACGAGTGCCCCCGAACTGATATAGTGTTGATATCATTTGAAGCTTTATTTCATATGGATTTTCAGATGTGATGTGAGTTTATATGGGTCTCTATAGCAATGGGCTATTCTATTTGAAATCCACACTCCCACTGTGGAATCTTTAGCCAGTCTTCCACAGAGGGAGTATGGGTTTCAAATAGAATAGACAATTGGGTAACTTCCATTTGAAATACTTACTCCAGTTATAGGTAATGCCATATACAAAGGGAGTATGTGTTTCAAAATGATTAAAAAACACTAGCCAATTCCATTTGAAAAGCAAACTCCCTCTGTGGAAGACTTTTCTTAACTCTTCCACAGAGGTATGGTAGATTTCAAATAGAATAGCCCAATATGAAAATGTAAAGTAAAGAGTAAGTTTATGTAAGAAGGATGATCTTCATTTGTTGATAGTGAGTGTCGTATTATCTGATTATGAAATGCTATCCTGCCTGTAGGTTAATATTACCAGCCATATGAGAAGTGTTACTGTCCCAGTTTCCGTATCAAATCAAAAAAATGAGAAAAAAAAGTATGAAACCTTTTTAGACTTTACATATAAAGACCTCACAAAAGGTAATTCCGCCTTAATGAATATGCATAGTTTCAGAAGTATTAACCCCCTGAGCACTATCTGCCAATTTAACAACAGCTCACTTTTTGACAACAGCTCACTTTTTAACGTAACAATTTAACATTGCCTCTGATTGGTCAATTACTTGATATCTTCAATTTAATCACCAATCAGAATGCAGCTTTGCAAATAACTCATCCCAAATTTTTTTGTGTGGTGAAATTATTCTAACAATATTGCTAATTGGTCCAATTGATAATGAAAACTTCTTTTTGGCCAATTGGCAGGTAGTTCTGACATTGGGTTAATCTTATTCACAGTATGTTAGCATTGAAAGAAAGATAGTTTATTTACATGCATTTTGATACCCCATTAACCCAATTGTGTTCAATACTAATATAACACATCAGTATTTTTAAAACAAAATTTGAAGTTACTGAGTTACTTTTTGTGAGGTATGATATATGTATAATGTTACATTTCTCATTTCTTGCACAGTTATGCAAATAATTTTCAGCAAAACAAACTTGTTGCATTGTCCTCTACAGGGTGTCCCTGAAAGAACTGTAGCATCAGAAACTGATTTTTTTTTGTATTTTAACACATAAACCAAACATAACTAAACCATGAATTTTGACAATTGACCGCTCCGTTTTTGAATCAAAAGAATTTTACGAAACTACCTCATTTTCAATCCATTCCACTGAGTGAAAAATATCTATCAATGACAATAGATGCCTCATGTGCTGATGATGCGCAGTGACTCCAAATACAAATCATCGATTGATATTTGAATCTGTGGAAAGGTTTGCAAATGAGGAAGTTTTGTAAAATTCTACGCTGTGGTCAATTGTCAAAATTCAAATAGTATGTGATAGCTGATTTATTCCTCAACAGGCTCTCAACCACACTAAGTATTTAGTTATGTTTTACACCAGCTATCTACATGTATCTCTCTTTGATTATCACCATAACACATACAATTTTGTAAAGTCTACTTGATCTGCAGCAACCATACTTTGCACATGACATCCACAAAACCTGGGCTATTCCAGTTGAAATCCATACACCCCTGATGGAAGACATTACCTTAACCTTCCACACAGGGAGTGTGAATTTCAAATGGGGTTACCTGAATGGGTGACTTGATTTGAAATCTACACTCCCTTTGTGGGAGATTAATGTCATGTCTTCCATACGGGTGTATGGATTTCAAATTTGATAATGTTCCTTCTACACTTGGGAACATTGCTATAGCTGAACTAAATGTCAAGGAGGACCAAAGATGCTAACAAAAAGTTTTCAATTTCATCTGTGTAAGTGCTCATCAACAAGCTGTCTGAGTTTGCAAGTCTTCACTGGTTTGTATGGATGTCTTAAATAATAACTGCAGCCTTCTGAGACTTAATAACATGTTTATATCTGTTAGGCAAGGAATTATTGTTTGTCAAGGTTTATTTGGGGTTTATGATGATATAAGTCACAATGATTTTGTAGCATGAATTAAGCTTTGCATCATTCCACATTTTTTGTGCTCTGATTTTTTATATAAAAGTAAGTTATATACTGGGAGTCCTGATAAAAGGTTACATGTAGATTTTTGAAAAAAATCAAAGTTAACGTTAACTTTTCATGACATAATAATTATATGTGCCCTCTACTAATACACACCTCCTGTGAATGTCAAGTTCATAACTTGCGTACTTAGCCATATTGAGGAGCAAATTGTTTGTGACATAATGCAATGTGGCAAGGTTTATTAATACCAGTATACATTTGGCAGGCATTTGACTAGACTCGGCCACGGCATGGCAGATTTTATTCTGACAAACAGAACAAAAGCTTGTTTAATACCAGGCATGTGAAAATAAGAGAAAAAAAATAAGAGAAAACTAAAGTAAAAAAGTAATAAAGACACAATGTGAAACTGGTGCATGTATAACCTTTTTTGGAGGACACTAGGTTTTTCAATGTAAAGCGCTGCGGACCACTTCATGAATGTTTGTATAGAATAGAAACTTGATTCGTTAAAAAGAATATTGTAGTAATGGGCTAATTCATTTAAAGTCCACACTCCCCCTGTAGAAGATATTGGAAATATCCACAGGGGGCATATGCTAATATATTCCACAGGGGGAGTATGAATTTGAAATGGAATTAGCAAACTCTGTTTGAAACTCACCCTTGCTTTGTGGAAGATTCAGGTTGAATGTTTCTCAGAGTCAGAGGATGTATGGAATTGTCTTGGAGCTGCCTAATGTGCTCATTTCATTAGAAATTTGTACTCCCTCTGTAGAAATATTTCCAAAATCTTTTACAGGGTGAGTGTGGATTTTAAAAGGAAAAATATCCCAATCTTCTAATCTTCATGATGAGGCCTGATGAAATGACCCAAAAATCAGAATACTGAAATAAAGAGTGTCTCTCATTCCTCTTATCAGGTAGAGGATAAATATGTTTTTCTTCTACAGATTTAGTCAGTGTTTTTAGGGTTGGTCAGGTTACACCAATCAAGGAATTAGTTTTTAGGCTAAATCAAACAATATCCACTATATAAATGTATTCAGAATTGTAAATTAAGGTTGTTTCTTACAAATCTGGCCAGAATCTTCGCAAGAATCAATTCTTGGAATCTAGAAATTAGAACCTTGCTTTTGTTTTTACAGCACAAATAAATCCAGTGAGGATAACAGGTGTAAAAATCACTTTACAGTTTATGTTTTTGTCCATTTAGGATTTTCGTATTACACTAGCTTCCAGAGTAAAACGGCACTCTGGCTGTAATCAGCACACACACTGCACCTTTATTTCATAACCACTAAGGTATAGGACATTTTTGTTTTGGCTATTCGCTGATGTAGTGCATGTTTATTTTGGTTACTAGTTCAAGCCTACATTGTAGGCTTCTCTGCCAATGTTGTTACACAATTTTATGCAGTTCTGTTTTATGAACCTTCAAGTGCCTAAAATAGCCTAAAGTAATTTTGTCAAAAAATGATGTCACAGATGCTTGTCCTTTAGCTTGTCCAAATTTAAGGTTGTCCTTCATCTAGTTATTTATATATGTCTCTGTATAAAGCCATGGTTAACACAGTTGTTAACTGGTTTTACATTCAGTAATGCACAAAGTCAATCCGTTTTGATATATAGTTTAAAACAAGACCTGGATTTTTCTATTAATATGCAGAATCGGTTACTCCCACAGCCGTGTTACTTGAGATAGGGGAAACCCAGAGGCGATTATATAAAATGGGGGAAATAAGTCTTTTTGTTGTTGACCCAGATTTCAATATTTTCATTAATATTTGTGTGACTTGGGTTGTTTTTCTTTCAATACCTTTACTGTTTATATAAATAAATTGTCATTTTTCATTAAAAGATCACATTGCAGCGCAAAATGATAATATTTATTTGAACATGATTGGGAAAATAAATAGCCTGATTTGGATGGAATAGTTTGTGTTATGAGCTATATTCAGACAGATGCAATATCTTAAGAATTCACTCAACTTGGTGTGTTGATAATAATCCAGGTGTCTCTTTACCGTGACTTCTCTCTAGTCCAAAGGGTTGCTAATCCTAAGGTACTCTAGTCAGAAGGGTCGCCAGTCCGAAAACCAAATTAAGTTCGCTAATCTGAAGTGTTAGGGTTAGGGTTAGTGAACCTTATTCCTTTTTTGGTCTCGAGAACCTTATTTATTATTCGGACTAGTGAACCCTCGGACTAGAGAAGCCAATATTCGGACTAGCGAACCTTTTTCAGAATTCGGACTAGCGAGTGGTAAATTATGTGTTCGGACTAGCGAAGCTTCGAACTAAGGAGCCTTTGGACTAGGGAACCTTTGGACTAGAGAGTTGTTGCCGTCTTTACACAATTGGGTGTACCATAAATTCATTAAGCTTCCAAATTTTTGTCATTTGCAGACAAGCCTCATTCAATTTTGCAACAATCCAGATCAGCCGATGGCTATATATGTATTTTAACCATTGGTCACACAGATTTTTTAACCAGATTTTTCACACAGATTTTTTTGACAACATACTGAAAGATTTTAACTGTTTGTGATCATTTCACCATGTTGTAAGTAATGGTGAGGTCACAAATTATATCTTGGCCACATTTACCCAGTCCATTATGTGATTTGGTAAAACACCACTGTGTTCACCATGCACGCTTACTCTATAATTTATATTTAAGATTACTTTTATACATTTTAGTGTAATTTAGAGTTATCTTAAATATAACAGGTCCACCATTTGCAAGTATAACACTTGTCTTATGTAAAACTGTTTGTATTGGAATTGCATGTAGGCTGCCCATTGCTTACATAACAGTGGATTCTGAATAGCTCCATGCAATGAGAGTTGCCACATATTTACTAATGGCTCAGAAAAGAGCTGTTTAAAGTACATGTCACTCAGTGCTTTTAAATCCCTAGTGCAATGGGAGTTGCCACATGTTTACTGATGGCTCAAAAAAGAGCTGTTTACAGTAGACTGCCAATATCACTCAGTGCTATTAACTCCCTAGTGCATCTTTATGCACCAACAGTAAAATCTATAGATTTCCTAAATCTAAAGGTATCAGTGACTGTATGAATATAACCATAAGTTACACTCCTGTGAATGGGTAGGAGTTAAAGGTGCCATGGCCTGAATATCCCATCGTGTTGTCAATTGATATCGCATTGATAGTTCAATTTCATTGTTTGAGGCAATGCTGAAGGAGCATAGCCTATTTCAGAAGGCAGCATTTTAAAGGTGTCCTAACCCAGATTGTGTATATTGCCTATTGATGTTCTATCGAGGGTTTGGAATTTCATTTCTCAAGGCAATGCTGAGGGTCATAAGCTCTATTTTAAGCAGCTCTATTTCCCAAATCAGAATTGTGGAAAAAAAAAGCGTTTCACTGCATGCTTTAATAGAAGAAAATGTTCATTTTAGTTCTTTATGTATGACTATAACATTACTGTGATAAGATAAGTCACTGGTCGATTTTTGTCTGGAAGGGAGGGTGTATAGCCTACTGCTATAATCTCAACAACTTTTTAATCACAGGATAAAGTTTGCTTGAAGATAATTGGACAAATTAAAACTGTTACAGGCACAAACCCTATATTGTTGGGCCAATGTTAATATATGAAGCTGTGATTGGTTTATGTAATTTGAGATGAAATTTATTTAAAAAAAATCAGTTATTAGTGTATAGTCTTTGTGAAAGACTACTCACGGGTGAGCAGCGAGCCAGTTTTTGAGAGTTTGTGGTTCCCAGTAGTTTCTCTTCTTGTGGGTAATATAGGTACATGGTCTGTAGCACAGACTATGATTATAGTGTTGCCAATGGTATTGGAATAAGTGACCCTACAGACTTTTTATTCGACGTAAAGTATTTGATGTAACATATCTACGTTATGTAATCTACACACTTAAAACTACGGGGTCAAAAAATGACCCAAACGGGGTCATTTTTTGACCCCAGCATAGTTATCAACTAAACACCATACCACTAACGGGGTCATTTTGACCCCATTGGTCGGGGTCATTGCAATGACTACGTATTTGGGTCAAATAGTAACCCCATTGGGGTCAAAATATTACCACATTTCGGAGTCAAATGAAATGACCCCTTCAAAAGGGTTGCCTTATTGGGTTACTTAATGACCTCATTTCGGGGTCAAATGAAATGACCCATTTGAAAGGGTTGTTTTATAGGGTTACTCAATAACCACATTTAGGGTTGTTTGGATTTTTTAGTAGGCCTATGGTCATGCTGGTCCCACCAGGACATAAGTGTGTTTCTGCACAGAGAAAGCATTACATAAACAGCAAACTGCAAAATGCATCTGTGTATCACACTCAGTCACACGCAGTCAGTCATCGCCTATGACAGTTCACGTATTATAAGCTTACATGATATAAGCTTATAACAACTGCAGCCAAGACACCGCCACGACAGCATGAAATTGAATGAATCTGCATGCATAGACAAGGGTCTATGCATCCTTGCAGTCTCACTTTTCAACTAACTTTTCATATTCCATCATGCAGACAAGCACACACGACAATCCGCTGAGCTGCACAATCAGAACAAATATGGCGCTGATGTGACCACGTGGGAAGCCCATGCACACCGTGTGTGCAAATAGTTCAAATGCAAGTCATTATAAAGTTGACAAATTGGGTAACTTCGGTCAAAAAATTAGTTTTATTTATTAATCAACAAACATTAATTGCAGCTCATGTTTAAACTCATTTATGAATTGAGATTTTCAAAGCGGAAGATTGAAACTGATATCAATGCGCGACGGTATCGGCAAAATGACCACTAAGTTTTTGACCACGTTCGTCGTGGCTAAAATGACCTCGTGAATGTGGTCAAATTAAAACAGCACAACCCTCTTGAAGGGTCAAAACAACCCCAAACGTGGTCAATTCAAAATGACCACGGAAAATATAACCCCGTAGTTTTTAGTGTGTAGTCCCATTCTATTTCCAGTAATCTCAAAGTTCTAACGAATGTTTGATGACGTAAAATCGATAATATATTTCTACCAGATATTATACGTAACATATTATCGATTTTACGCCATCAAACATTTGTTGGAACTTAAACATTACTGGAAATAGAATGGGACTAGATTAAATACGTAGACATGTTATATCAAATATTTGGGATTAGATTTGGGGAAAAACGTACTAGAGTAAGACTTGAATATGAGCCGCTAACCTTGAAATAATTCTCCATCTAAAGTCACTTGAAATGTTTCCGATTTGGTTTGAGCTATTCCAGTTGAAATCCATACTCCCCATATGGAAGACATGCCCTCAATCTCCCACACAGGGGGTGTCAATTTCAAATAAAGTCACCCATTCAAGTAACCCGATTTGAAATTCACACTCCCTGTGTGAAAGATTAAGGCCATGTCTTCCATAGAGGGTGTATGGATCAAAACAAGATGGATCATCTACTTTCCACAAACATGCAACAATTTCCTGCCTGATTGAGAACCCTTCCCCTTGTTATCTGCTATCCCTCTCGCATGCTATTTTACTCCCTCACTTTTCTCTCCTTTTCCCTCTCTGAACTTCTCCCTGCTCTCTCTCCTCTGTCTTTACCCACTTGATATGTTTTTCTTTTCTGTCAGATTGCATTCAAGATGAATTCCTTACAATTCCCTTCGCCTCATTTTCTTTATCTTCTCCTCTCCCCTCACTTGTTCCCACTTTCCCCTTCTTCCTTAATTCTTCTCTTTTGTCCTCTCTTCTCCCCCCCCACAATATTTTGATAGGGGGATGACCCATACAATCACCCCCCCCCCCATGTCGACGCCTGTATGTGGGTTCTGACCAAATTTTAATTTGGTCAGAACCCACATACAGGCGTCACCCACAGAACACAGAACCCACATACATACAGGTTAAAACCTCTTAGTTGGCTATTTTAGCCCTTTTTTGCACTTGGTGGGAATTTATTCCATTTTTGCACCATATTTTACCAGTTTAGCTCCAATATGTCAAAAAATTTCGAGTGCTTTACGCGCAGTTGTACCATATACTTATTATGTCACCAAAAGGTACTGGATTCACTATACTTCAAGAATTTTTTTCCAACTCCATCCCCCCATTGTCAGTTGGTGAGGAGCAAATTGGATCATCAGTAGAATAAAAACATCAAATCTCTTCATACACAGTATAAATCATTAGATCCTTAACAAAATTGGTTTCTAAAAACATAATTACAAGTGCAGGGCTTGCTCAAAACCACGCTGAACATATTGAGAAATTTAATACGATTTGAAGAGATTAAATTTGCGGCCTTCGAGTGAATTGAAATACGGCGGTGTGAAGCCTAGCCAAGCTTGTTGATGATGCGCATTGACATTTTAAGTTATCTTAATGTGCAATATATTGAGCTGGGGCTTTCATAAGTATTACATTTAATTATGGCAGAGCGTCGTAAAGAAATGTTAAAATATTGTAAGGAGATGACAAAATTGAGATTGTTTCCAAGTCAACAAGTCTGACATTTATTAGGTGTGATAAGGTGACTGATCTAGCCAGTAAGGAAGAAGTGTTTTATATTTGCCGCTTTCTCGTTAATATGCGCATATTATCGTTTAAGCTTGTATTTTCAAATGCAAATGTCATTTTGCCATTTCTTTCCCAAATTATATTCTTGAGAGGTTTATACTGTAAGTGTACTTGACATTAACCATTTTGCCTTAATGTGCTATTCCATATGCCATACCCCTGTGGAAGATTTAACTCAAGTCTTATACAGAGGGAGTATGGTTTCAAATAGAATGGACAAGCAGGTTTCCATTTGATATACTCACTCCAGTTGTGGAAGATACAGATAAAGCCATATACAGAGGAAGTGTGAGATTCAAAATAATTAACCCTAGCCAATTCCTAGCCAAACATACTCCCTCTGTGGAAGACTTTTTTTTAATGTTCCACCGGAGGAGTGTTGATTTCAAATAGAATAGCCCAATTAGTTAAGCCTGATCACTCTTGAGGCACATTTGCAGGAGTGTATCTTTTGTAATAAAAACAGGATTCCGATGTAATTTTGATATTATGAGGTAATTTGTAAACTACTTATTGAAAACTGGTTCAGGATCATTGCCCAAAAAATGAATTATTATCTTTGTTTCATGGGTGATTAAGTGATTTAGATTAGATGTATTGGGTTATTCCAGTTGAAATACATACACCCCTTTGGAAGACTTGATGTTAATTTTCCAAACAGGGAGTATAAATTCCAGATGGGGTTGTAACCTAAATGGACAACTGCCCTGTGTGGAGATGAAGTTCATGTCTTACATAGGTGTATGGATTTTAACTGGAATAGCCCATTTGAAATCTGCCATACCTCTGTGGAAGATTTAAGAAAGTCTTCCACAGAGGGAGTATGTTTTTCAAATGGAATTGGCTAGGTTAAATTATTTTGAAACCAATACTCCCCTATATAGTAACTTTACCTATATCTTCTACAGATGGAGTGAGCATTTCAAATGAAAGTTACCTAATTGTCTATTCTAATTGTAAACCATACTCCCTCTGTGGAAGACTTAAGCTAAATATTCCACAGGGGTAGTGTGGATTTCAAATGGAATGCCCAATTATGTCATACCCTAGTTAAATAATTGAATCCCTTGGAACATTTTATTACAACATGATTTCTCTTTTCCGCAGAAAGGATGAATGTAATATCAAAAACCTCATCTGCATGCGATTGTCGGCGGTAAAAATAAAATGTCACTTGATCATTTCAAATGGATTGATAGGATTTGAAATACTGAAATAATGTAAATTACTTCTTATAACAGCAGTTGACAAGTATACACCAAAACTTGATTGGAATTGAAAGAAAACTTAGGAATTGCACTCTGCTAAAGAGGTTTCAATGTTGAGGAACATTTAATGTCACCTCTGTTCTAACTCTAGCTGCTGTACATAAGCTGAGTGTTTTATTTCAAATACATCTTGGGTCTGATGCATATCAGGGGCTTAGAACCAGCATTGGTGTTTGGAATTTAAAAGTTTTGATTCTTTCTGAAAAATTATATATGGGAAGAAATTCCAGCATAAAATGATTCTACAATTCTTCTTAACATATATAAGTTAGAACATATCTATACATCAAAAACTGACAAAAGGTAAAGCAAATCCAAGTACCAATAAAATGTGCATGTCTTCAAAGAGGAAGTTTCTGCCAGAGCAGTTCTTCTGGGGTGAACCAAACCTGCCTGGTTATCAATTAATCGGTGACAAGGTTATCTCTGAATTTGACAAGTGCTAATTGATATTTTAATGTTATTGCATCAATTAGCACCTATATCAAATTCAGAGATAACATTGTCACTGAATAAAATTAACCAGGCAGGTTTGGTTCAACCCAGAAGAACTGCTCTGGCGAGCCTTCCTTTTCCAGCCCTCAAGCCCTGTTACTGTCTTTTGATGTGTATTGCCAGTGGTCTCAGCTTGACAAATGCCAAGGGAGGGTAGAGATAGAGTATCTTCAATGGCAATGTCACCTCAATTAATCACCGAAGTAAATATGATGACGTAATAGCCCATTATTTTATTCAGGTAATATTTCACAGGATTTTTTTAAATGGGCAATAAGGGTAGTTTTTGACATTGAAAGTATTTCTGTATATCTATGTGTGTCCATATTTATTAATTTTAGGTGAAACTGAACTGTCATCTTATTTGAATACACTAACCATTTGGGTATAAGCCTAGACCCAAAATGAAAATGTTCTTACCAAATATTGTTAGTGGGCCTATGCTTGGGGATGGGCTTGCATTTGATGAATTCTTCAAGAAGAAATGTATACCTACCTATCTATGATCCAACTGTTATCTTCCCAACCAGTTCTTGGATGCTTGGCCACCATAGAAGCTTGTAGTATAAAGGATCATCATTTAAGATCATACCTCTAATTCAACTCAAATTACCCTTTCTATAGATGAGTTGACTTCTGGCGTCAATGCGTGGCAGTATGCTTACGCATCATCACAATTTCCATTGTTTTTGCCTGGCTGTATGCGTGTGCATCATATTTTGTTCAGGGCTTGTATTTTTAAAACTCCCGCCATAGTGTCACAATAATGCTATTGAACAGTGTAGTGGTTGCATGGGGTTCACTCAAGCATATCGATATACCAGTCCCTTGCCTGTGTTAATAAACATTCACCTCATCTATAGTTATTATCCACAGCATTGGTGGGTATCTTAAAGTCATTGAAAATAAAGTTTTGTTGATATAATGAAGGTAACATTACTACTGGGCTTATACACAGATGAACCTTGTTTCTAGAATATTTTGAAAAAGTTGTGATTCTATACCTGCGTGGTTACTGCAATATCTTTTTGGATTGCTAAATCAAGCGATTGGCTAGAGCTGCATGTGTCAAAGTGATAAAATACAAGCATGTAACTTAACACTCATCTTTTCTTGTCCTTTCTTATTTCTTCTATTCACTCCAGGTTGTCAACATGTGAATTGCATGAACTTCCCTATGGAATCCACAACGACATCGCCGACGGCACCACCATTTGCAGAAAGCGCCCCCAGGCAGACGATCACATTACGGCATCTGGACATGACGGATTGTATATCACTGGATGACAATGGGTTGAGGACTATAGCAATGAATTGCCCAGCACTTGTAAATATATACCTGCGGAGGTGCATTCAGATCAGTGATATAGGAGTACAGAACCTTACAAATGAGTGTATGATGCTGAAAGAAGTATCAATAAGTGACTGCCATAAAGTGACTGATTGTGCCCTCCGAGAACTGTCCAGATTAGAGTCTCATCTACGCTATCTTAGTGTTGCAAAATGCGAACTTATAACGGACATGGGCGTGCACGCTATCGCAAAAAGTTGCTTCAAATTGCGATACCTCAATGTTAGAGGTTGTGTACATGTTACGGACAAATCACTTGAAGCACTGGCAAGGGGTTGCCCACGCCTGCGTTCACTGGACGTTGGTAAGTGTCCGTCCGTGTCTGATAGAGGATTGGTGAGTGTTGTGACAAACTGTCCAAGCCTACGCAAGTTAAGTATCAAAGGATGTAACTATGTTACGGATGTTACTGTAAGAACTTTAGCTCAGTGTTGTCCGCATGAGTTACAGCAGCTCAATGTTCAAGAATGTGAAGAATTATCTAGGGAAGCATATAGGTTATTGAAACGGCATTGTAGACAATGTATCATAGAACACACCAACCCAGCATTCTATTAAACACACCAAACCCACATACAGGGTGTCTCAAATGCATCAAAGATCAAAATTATATCCCAAGATCTTGTACTTGGAGGTAGGGCTGACTATAATGAAAGACAGAGATAAAAAGACTAGTTCGTGTCTGAAATTCTGACAGATAATGCCGTACTACTTGCGGGTGGGCAACCAATCACAGCACGCCTTTTATCTCTGTCTTTCATTATATGACTTTCCCATTCCCAGGGGCATAGCTAGGGGGTAAGATGTATTAGAGGGGGCCACGGAATCAATTGATTCATGTATTACCATACATAACATAAAATGGTTCATTCAGTGTCCATCCAGAGGGCAAAAGTAAACAAATTTGCACACATTTCAACTAAAATAGTCATTATGAGAAACTGTTTATAAGGCCAAAATTCACCTTTATCTTGACCAAATTAGTAATATTTGTGCAAATGTTTGTGGGCCCCAGAAGAATCAATTACATCATATGTTTACCCCCTGTGCACCACAAATCCTAGCTACGCCCCTGCCCATTCCATAAACTGGGTAAATGTAAAATTTAACTTTGCTGTAAGGCTCCCATTTTGTATGTCATCCTGATACTTATCAAATGTCGATTTTGTTTTGTTTGAAATGCTATAAGTACTAGGGTTTTCATGTTGAGATGTTGCTGATAAAGGTAAAAGGTGATTCTAAATGGGCCATATCTGAGATGCATACAAACATTCACGGTCAAATATTGCAAATGTGTATTTGTTTGTTTTCACTGTTTCTTTCATTTGTTTACTTGCATTTAATTTTTGTGTTTGTTTATTTGGTTTATATTGCTTGTTTATTTGCCTCACAAGGTGATTTCCTTAACCCCCTGAGCACTACCTGCCGATCTAACATTGCCTCTGATTGGTCAATTATATGATATCTTCACTTTAACATGTTTAATCACATAAGAATGGAGCTTTGTAAATAATTCACACCAATTCTTTTGTGTGGTGAAATTATTCTAACAATGTTGCTGATTGGGCCAATTGATAATGAAAACTTCTTTTTTGGCTAATCGGCAGGTAGTTCTCATGGGGTTAACAGCAATCTTTATTTTGGTAAACAAATGTGATTGGTATTCAGAATGCATTCTGGAATAGAACCTTATATTATCCTGTGTTAGTTATAGGTACCTTGTACTTCACCAGAAACAAGGTTTGATTTATTAAAATTCACATAACTGCAGGCAACCCAAAGACAAAAAATGAGGAAATTGCTTTTTGTTCTACAATATTATAATTTCTTGTTAAAGTATTTATTGGCAATGAAGAATGTAAAATAAACATGCATGTGGTTTTTGTAGACAAGCTTCACGAACTTTCTTACTGGAGTGGATAAAAACATGTCTTTTTCATTAATATAAATTTTCATGTTTGCAGATGCATACTGACTGGGTGGGGTTGACCCCCTGCTCCAGATACTGGGACAAAGTTGACCAACAGTTGTAATGTGCATCATCATTAGCCCTAGTTTTGGCCCACAATTTTCCTCATTTTTATCCATGTTAGAGACGCAATATTATTTATAGAGAGTATATATATTATATAGAGTTACAATATTATTTCTTGAATATCCTGAGCTAGTTATCAACCATCAAAATATTGAAGTTTGGTTCATCCATAGATGAGATTACAAGTTACATCCAGGGGCTAGAGATCTCTCCCACCAGAAACGAAATCTACAGCTCGGGACATTGGCCTATTCTATTTGAAAGTCTTCTACAGAGGGAGTATGTTTCTTAGATGGAATTGGCTAGGGTTAATTATTTTGAAACCCATAGTCCCCCTGTAATATATAGCTTTACCTATATCTTCCATAAAAATGGAATGAGCATTTCAAGAAGTTACCCAATTGTCTATTCCTTTTGAAAATCATACTCCCTCTGTGGAAGACTTTTGGTAAATCTTCCACAGGGGTAGCATGGATTTCAAATGGAATAGCCCATTGTGCTTGTCTCTTCCATTTGCTGCTTCCCAATTCCGTGCTGGCTCAGTTTATGAATAGCCAAAGTATTCTGTGCAGTCTAATTTCCTTGAAAAACATGTACTTCAACATGGATTTAAATGTCATTGTGTGAATAGTCCACCACTGTCCTGTCTGGCACAAGAATCATCATCAGATGGTAAAAGCAGATACTCATGCAAACCAATTCAACACATAACACTATTTAAATGTGTTTCAGACCAAACAAAAACAGCTAATCTGATTTGTAAGATAGGCTATGGTTATTTATGTGTCATTTCATTATACGCTGGCGAAGTGACGTAATAAATCGAATTAACTACCATAGGAATAGGTGAAAACAATTTTGAATATATCGTGCTGCACTACAAGCAGGTTGCACTCATCACCTGTGTATATTTGCAATCATAGTTTGAATACAATACCGGTCTTTTCAAAGAGGTGCAAGTGATCAGCATGACATTATGGTTCAATGCAGAGGTACCGTGTGAACGTACCGTGCAGCGCGGTATATTCAAAAATTGTTTTCACCAAATGCTATGGTAGTTAATCAGATTATTACATCACCGTGCCAGCGTATACCTGTTCTGTATCAAAACTTTGCAAATAGGATCTATTCATCCAAAGTATTCTAGCCACAATTGAATTTTGAAAGTTCCAATCTGGAGCACCTATATTTGAGCTACAATGCATTAAGTTATAAACTGGGTTAGCATTTATCTCTCCTCAATCTAGTGTCTTGTTTTACAATCAGCTATCCAAAAAGACCTTCAACCACTAATGTATCGCTTCTCCCATCTAGTAATAGTTACCACAGTGAATAGTTACAGTATAACAAGTGTTGCTGGCTTTCAAGCGAAGCTAGAATAATATTGACCATTAATGGGCGACTCGCTCTGGAACGAGATACTCAATTCGATAAAAATGTAGTCTACATACAGTCACTAGGATGTCACACACTCTAATCTCCCAAAGCCACAGTTCATTAATTCCTATGTACAATGTGTATTTATAGAAAGACTCTGTGTGTATTGGGTATTAAAACTCATACCCAGCAGTAAGTGGTCAAGTGTCATTTATTTGGTAAGAAATATGGGCTGTAGGACTGTGGATTTGGAAATGAGAATGTTTGAAGCACATAGTGTTTAGAATTGGATGCGTAACTCGATAAAGATAGTGTATGGACCAAGGTATCTATTTCATTGTACAAACTTACTGTTTAAATTGGATTACGTGATAGCTACCGCATACATGATACTATATCTTTTACTATATCCTTAGCTTGTTTTCATTTCAACAGCTACACTCTTTTTGTGTTTTCTTTTCTTCGTTTGCATCGATGAATTGCACACCCACGAGCAGGGGCCAAGTTCATAAGCTTCTTCAGGATGAGACAGAGAAAGCGAATGGGAATTGCTATGTAAAAAGATGCACGTGTAATATGATAGCGCTATAGCTAATTTGGCAATCCAATCATTTGGAACTTGTTATGTTAGATTTGTATGCATAAACTACTGCTAAGTGAGGAATAATCAAAATATATCACCAAAATTTATATCCTAAACATACGTGTAACAAGAACAAGGAAAGAGAGAGCTTGATCTTGTATTCTAAATTAATTTTTGTTTTTCAATTCATTGATCTCATTTTATATGGACATTAAAATATAAGCTTTCTATACCTGGATAAAAATAACCCTTGGAAACAAATATCTGTTGTTTATAAAGCACTTAAAACAGATGTACGATTACTTCAAAAGTGGATCTGCTAATGGAGAAGCTTGTGTAAATTAATTCATATCCGCAAATAAGGTCCCAAGTCATCCGTTGTTAAAACAGATAAAAACAAGAAGCAAGCGAGTGTAACCGTGGCAACTGCATTTTCATCAATAATTCAGAAACTTCTTAAATCACCTATTATCAAATTGCAAATCTAGAAACTTTTTGTAAATTCATCTATAAATCACACCGCCAGTTGGGGATCACCAATAAAATTCCCTAAACTCAGTGCGAATATAAACTGGACTCAAAAAGAAACTTATAATTTTTCACAAGGTCATTTCTTAAAATCCTTTCCATAAAAATTAACTAATATTATACACAGGATTACTTCAATACTCTACTCTAAACACATGTCAGTAACCAAGCAGTTGTCCAACTGACACAATAGCAAAATACACTGACACGGAACAGCTTCCTGGACCACATTCATTGGCGAATAATTGGCACCCAGCAAAAGAAATCTGTGAGAATGCGTACAAGAACTTTACACAGGTGATTATTTCCAAAGAGTAAGTGGAATAGTGTGGAACAGGCTGTTTCTGCTTTTCACACACTTTCGTCAAGAGGTCTTGTTCTACACTATTCCACTTATTCACAGATTTCTTGTGTTGGGTGCCAATTATTGGGCTGTGAATGTGGTCCAGGAAGCTGTTCCATGTCAGTGCAGTTTGCTGTTGTGTCAGTTGGACAACTGTTTGGTGACTGACCAGTGTTTAGAATAGAGTATTGAAGTAATCCTGTGTGCAATTTTGGTTCATTTTTATGGACAAGATTTTTAACCTTGTGAAAAATGATAAGTTTCTTCATGAGCCCAGTTTACATAGTGCAATATGAATGCACAGGTTGCATTGTCTGTAATTAATTGTCAAGTTATAGCCATTCTTGCAGGATGTTAACATTAGAGACCATGCAAATTTAAAATTTACCATTGTTATTGTTGAGCACCAAAGCTTTTGGTTGGCAGATAAAAACATTGAGAAATGTTTTATACTGCAGTGGTCGAAACACTGAGTGCATGAAAAGTAATAAACCCTCACTAGCGGTGTGTGACTGTACATATGCATCATCCCACGCTGTTGAAATGGAACAAGAACAAAATATATTTTGTAAGAAGCTTTATTGCAAGTTGTACTTACCATTGAATTATTCAGAGATTGCTATCCAAGAACAAAGAAGCTTATATAAAATGGACATCAATGATAAATTTAATACCTATGAAAAAAAGAAACAAGTTTATGGAGCACTTTAATCCTATGCATGTAATCGTATGTTGTCTTATGTTCAGAGATCACAAAAGTAAATTGGGTGGTCACTTGACACCAGAAAATGGGAACAAAGTAAGCTTTTCACTGCCAAATAAATAAATGTTCCTGTGTAAGAATATCTGATCTTTGTCACTTACTTCTCATCTATCAAAAGGGAAAAAAATCATTGATATCTTGAATTACAAGTCAACACATAAGCTTGACACAGTGCAACGCATTTACAAACAGACCACATGCGCTTGTACCAAGCTCTGTTGACTCTGTTCCGTGTCAACTGTTTTACACATGTCTTGCGATACCTTCTTATGCCAATCTTCACATTTAGGATAAATGGGAAAGTAGCTCACTTGGTTTATATTATAAATTGAGTAAAATTGGGCCATTCCATTTGAATTCCACACTTCCCTTGTGGACGATTTTGGAAATATCTTCTGCAGGGGGAGTATGAATTTCAAATGCAATGACCATATTAGGCAGCTCCATTTGCACCCTCACTCAGTGGAAGATTCAGACTGAATCTTTCTCAGAGGGTGTATGAAAGCTGCCTAATGTGGTCATTCCATTTGAAATTCATGTTCCCCCTGTGGAAGATATTTGCAAAATCTTCCACAGGGGGTGTTGATTCTAAATGGAATAGCCCATTACTGGTCATACTTGAAAGTGATACCTACAGATTTGGTCCTAACACTATAAAAAAATTAAGACACTTAACAATGTTGATCAAAACTGATGCATGACAAACAAGATAAAAGTATTTCCAAGATGTATGGAACTACTTGGGAATGTGATAACAAACACAATGTATCTAAAGCTCATAATAGTGTAAAGGTTAGTCAATGTTGTTACCATTTTGGATAAAATTACTACAGCTCTGAAATCATGAAGAAATGAATAAATGTTCTTGTGTGAGAATATCCGATCTTTGTCACTTACTTCTCATCTATCAAAAGAAAAAAAAATCATTGATATCTTGAATTACAAGTCAACACATAAGCTTTACACAGTGCAGTGTATTTACAAACAGACCACATGCGCTTGTACCAAGCTCTGTTGACTCTGTTCCATGTGAACTGTTTTACACTTGTCTTGGGATAGCTTCTCTTCTTAGGCCAATCATCACATTTAGGATTGGTGATAAATGGGAAAGCAGCTCACTTGATACTTGCTTTTTAAGATGAGTGGTGTCCTTGAACTATGAAAGCATGCCAAATCCTTCTGTCCTGCATGGCCATTCCCAAATCCATAACATCCAGTCCAGTGTCCTGTTTCAATAATACATCCACATGTTTAGAGGGGATCTACCAGGTTTTCTGTTTCCATACATAAGTATAAATTGAGTTAATTACTGGTGGGGTACTTGAAAAAAATTGAGAAACCTAACAATGCTGATCAAAACTACTGCATGACAAACAAGATAAAAGTATTTCTAAGATTTATAGAACTACTTGGGAATAACAAACGCAATTTATCTGAGGCTCATAATAGTGTAAAGGTTAGTCAATGTTGTAACCAGGCCCGTACACAGTTGCACCCCCAAATGTGCAAAAGTATACAAAAAGTCCCAAAATCTGACAATCAGGTTTTTTATGCATTTTTGGCCAAAAAAGGTCCAAATTTTTGAGGAAAAGTCCACTTTTTACAAAATTGCCCCCCACCTTGGAAAAAAAGTCCACTTTTTCAAAATCAGCACCCCCAAAAAAAATCTTGTGTATGGGCCTGGTTGTAACCAGTTTTAGATAAATTACTACAATGCACTTTTGCTCTGAAATCATGAAGAATGCAGCGTGCCATTGTAACCAAAAGTTTTTTAACACAACCAACCAATCATTTGTAGTACAAATTGACACTATGATAAACAGCGCCAGTATTAGACTCTTTAATGTTTTGTTTTACAGTATAGCTAGGAGTGAAACAATACCTAAGCACAGCAATTAGGATTGTTTGATTTCCATCAAGACATCGGTGTGTTGGCGTCTTGGCCTACTCAACACACACACAGGTCCATTATCGCATTGCCGAGAGACACACTCAGTGTTTAAGCTGATGACGATAAAGTCACTGCTGATTTGATTAAGCGCCTCATCATGGAAGGACATGTACAAGTGTAACAAAGTTGTGTTTAGGAATGGCTGCCTTTTGTTCAAATTATGAATAATGTATTTTACAATACCATGAATTTTACAAAACGACATCATTATACCTTGAACATTGTAAAATAGTTTACATCATTCTGCATGTTTCCATAGAGCACCATTTTCCAAATCGTAGCATACCATGCTGTGCGATGGCAGGTAACAAGCTCTGTGGAAATGTGTGGGGTAATGCTGTTGCTTGTACATTAATCTGTTACCCGGCATGATCACCTCCTGAGGTGGATTATGACATAGCAAAGCATACAATATTTACTGTGGAAACAAGCAGGGTAACAATTTTCCGGGTACCGCAAATATGCAAATGAACTAGACAGCAGAGATATGCATAAATATAACCACTGTGCTCTGCACGTCACAGGCATTGCTTTCTGGACTTCCGGTAAATAGCCGTGCATTGAAGAATTCACACAATATTTGCTCTCAGTGGAAACATGCAGGATAACGGTTTTCGGCATTTCCGTGCCCATGAAATAGCGGATAAAAAAAAACGTGCAATAGTGTGTCTTCTGTGGAAATGCATTGATTGGGTCCGTGAAATTTGAAATGATTCTGAGAGTGACTGTCTCAACAGGATCTTTATGGGATTAACAACCAAGTAGTAATTACAAATTCTTGGTCAGGGCAGGGGTGGGTAAGCAGGGCCATAGCAAGGTTGAAAAATGTGGGGCGGCCATCACAAATGTGGGGCGGCCAAAATACAAATATACGCCAATATTGAAATAAAGATATAAAGAAAAACATAACAAATTTCTCAAAAAGTGGGGCGGCCATGGCATCCCCGGCCGCCCCGCTTGCTACGGCCCTGTGGGTAAGAACCATCGGATACAGAATCAAGGACTAAAGAGAGCATGCAAGTGCGATGGACTGGAGACTTATCACAGCAATCTGAGTGACAGTGACGTCATACTTTTGAAGCAAAGGATTTTGTAAACTGAAGGAGCATAATAAAAACCAGCGGCTTCCTGACAATTAAATTAGTCCACAACCAAAGTAAAAGGGAGCAGTTCCTTTTGCCTTCCTAAATCCACCCCTGATGATCATGGAATCTAATTTCAAAAGGCAGCTCTTTTAAGATACTAAATACTTCATTGCACCACATCATGAATTGTGTCAAGGGTGTTTGCTTGGTTGCATGATTTTCTGTTTTGTTACTCAATGGCATGGTTAGGCAAGCCTCCGATATGCAATGATATGTAAGTGTGTGATCTACGAAACTGTTGATTCTACTTCAAAGTGTCTGTATTTTATGGAAATTTTCACAACTGCAACAAAATGCTGCGTAGAACTTTTAAGTTTCAGCCAAGTCTTACAAATCTCTATTCGCTGTAGAAGTGAAGTAAGACTACTATAGCAATAGATGAATACAATTTTTGAATAGATCACCTTGCAGTCCTGCACTACAATGTTCACGCGATACCTCTGCATTAAACCATAGATATCAAAGAATATGGATAGTAATTCTGTAGAATATTCATATCATGCTGATCACTTCTACAGCGAATACAAAATCAGGGTAACAGGTAGCATTCTGAAGTGAAAGGTAAAGTAGGTTTTGACTTCATAAGAAAACTGTATTTCATGCATGTGATTGATAATGTTTACTGAAATTCCCATTGACTTTACAATGGTTACGTACATGTCCCCTGAACAGGTAATCAATAAGTTCTTTTACTGAATGCAGATGCAGACATACACTACTCAAAGAAATTAAAGGATCACACTGATTTATTAGCATTTTGCAAAAAAAATAGCATTAACATTGTAAATCAGATGAGTGTCATATCATTCTGTAACATTTAGAATACAGAACACTTGCAATTACCAAGTATATGTCCTGTGACACTGAAAAACACCTTGGCTAGCACCACAAGAACAAAAAGAAAGGTTAAATCAAGATCGTCATATTCCGATCCTTTAAAAATCTTTAGTAGTGTAGTTCAGCTATTTCCAACTAATGTGATCAACTGCCCATGTCTGGTGTTTTTGTCTGTGTAGTAAGTTAAGTCTACTACCGTTCATCCAGTAATCTAAAATAGCTTAATCTTATGCCTTCGGTAGATAGCAAGGGTTATTTGTTACATGAAAATGCTTTCCATAAGTGCAGTCAGTCAGTGACTTTAGTGGGAATGTCATTTGATACAGCTTCAACATTTGATCATTCATTGAAAGTGCTAGCATGCCCCCACACCCTTTTAAAAGCTCTGCATAGATGTACCCCAGGAAGATATGCATGCAACACCTTGACACATTGACATCCCTGAGTGCTAGGCCAAATCAACTATCATATCACACCCCATAAGCTTTCTTCAGTAGATAGCAAGATTAGGTTTGAGACCTACTGGGGACATGGCAATCAGCAATGTAATGACTTGCAAGTGACTTGATTCATAATCAAGGTGGTGAGTTCGAACCCTTACAGCATTGATGAGTTATGCATGCACTTGGGAAATTCACTATAGTTTGCTTGCCTCATCCCTCCCAGGTGTAATAGGTAGCTGATAGAAGATAACTACAATCTAAGTGGTGAGAGGAGCTGCCTTATACAGTTTTGCCCTTTGAAGCAAAATGATTCTGGTGTATAGGGTGCACAACTTAGAAGTTCACACCTAATACCTTTTAAAATAAATAATTCGTAAAATATTTTACAAAATGTAAAAATGTATGTATAGCCCTATTTGTTTTACACATACCAATTTATAGCATCACACATCATTGCGTTCAGTCACAATGGTTATTATTTTGTAAGAGAAGAGTCTGTTTTAAAAGCTGCACCTGAATCCGTAGCAGACAGGTTTTCTTTAACAAACACATAAAATAGACCTGGCCTGCTGTATCGTTTGAGAGTTCACTCCTGTGGACTCGGATGCAACTTTTAACAGTTTAAAACAGTTTCTTTTTTTACATAATGAACCATTGTGACTGAACGCCATGACATGTGCCACTATAATTTGGTCCTTATGTAAAACAAATAAGTTTACACATACCTTTTTACATGTTTGCATTTCGTCAAATATTTTTCGATTTATTTATTTTTAAAAGTATTAAGTTGTGGACCTTAACTATATCTCAGCAGTAGTCAAATAAATTGTTGAAGTATGGTGGAGTGCACATTAAAATCACCAACATGTATTTATAATACTTTTTATCAAAATAACATCTCAAAAGCTTTCTGCAGTAGATAGCAAGATAGGGTATTACAAAAATCACACATGAAACCACCAAGTCATCTGCACAAGCACTTTGCAATTTGTTGACTCTATGTTGACACTGTTGGCTGAGAGCAAATATCGCTGATGGTTTCTGACAGTTCTGGCAAGCACTTCACAAAATTGACTGACAATTTTTATTACTAGATGAAATATAAAATACTGTGTAGATAAGGCCAATGACCACGATGACACCTCAATTAACATGAAGACCAACCACCTCCAGCTTATCACCTATTCACCCATTGCATGGTTCCCCCATGTGCGTGGAGAGCCTCGATCTGGCAGCATGCATGAATGGGAATTGAACCAGTCATATAACATTGCATAAAGTTATGTAATTATTCCTTTCATGTCATGCCAGTTCAAGGCTCTCCTTGCATCATGATGGAACCTTGCAATAGGCGAATAGACCCTGTCGAATAAACTCACCTGGAATGTAACAATTCAAATGGCAGACATCTTGGTTTTAAGTTTCAGAGGGACGGGTCTCTAGTTCGATTCCACAACCATTCATACCTATATATCACCTGTTTTATTGTATTATCCTGTGGAGGCCTCTTGGAGGGCCAAATTTTATTCAAATGAGGATGAGTGACGTAGTATTCGGTAAGTTCTATTGCTCCCAAAGACTTGTAGTATAGATATACCCCACTCACCCATGCATATGGACGAATCCAATGAGCCAAGTGATGGTCCGAATTTAGTCGGCGATGACTGGATCCCTGGCGCACCAAACTGGTGTTGTGACTGCCCAACTGGGTGGATTAAAGCCGCTTAAAAATCGATGCTATGTTGTATTGTGTTGTAAGCTTTCATCGTTCTTTTGTTTATGTGTAACACAGGTGATGGAATGCAGTTTGAAATTCTCGTCAAGGACACATCATTTCACATTTTAGGTGGGATAGACCTAAGGGGGGACCCAGCTATGCCTGCCATTGAGGTGTAGGAATGCGTGAAATTGGATTTGTGTATACACACATGCATTATGCACACATGAAATGCCATCTTTCAAGTTATGTTTGAGTCTTGTTATGAAACTGCATTTGATGAAAACTCTTAAGTCATCTGGGAAATGGAGCTATTCGTATTGCACTTGAAAGTGAAATTGAGTTTTTTAATTCAAGAACTTTGTACCCATATGTAAAAACATTACAAAAATGAATTTGTAGTTAAAATTTCCCACAAGGGGAGTTAAAATTCCACAAGGGGAGTGGAATAGTTTCACTTGTAACAGAAGCTTTATGATTAAAACCATCCACTAGGCCGTGATATGATGTAATTCAATTTAAGTCCAGCAAATCCAATTAATTTAAGTGCATTTAGCAAGAATAGTGATATACTATCCGTAATGACCACAAACATTATTGCTAAATGTCAAAATATGATGGTATCCTTGCCGTCTGGTACACCACTATGGGGAAATCATTGAAATTGTTTCAAAGATATATCCATAGTGAAATAATAGTAATAGGAGGCTCAAGAGTTTGGTAAGAGTGTAACAATTAAGCATATCCATGATAGTGGTAGGTTTCTTACAGTGGCATAACCAGGAGCAAAACACCCCCACCCCCACACACCTGTGAGAATTCTTGCCCCCTCCCCTTGCCCCTAGTGGGATTGCCCTGTTATTTATGCCATTTTTGTACTTTTTAGCCCATTTCTGACAATTTTCGTCAATTTTTCCCCATTGAAAGTTCCCCTGCCCCTTCCCCTCTGAAAATGTCCTGGCTATACCACTGGTTATTTAGAAAGTGGTGAAAACTACAGTAGTGTTGCGAGTATTACTGGTGACTGGTATTATAGTGCGTTTGGCACATATATGTGAATTATAGAAAAGTATAAAGCCCTGAGTTGGTCACTTTGTATACACCTATCAGACTTCGCCATTACTGCAGTATCCCCGATGTAAAACTGCGGTGTCCCAAGGTCGGGGGTTACATCCATTATTTATTGTGTGCCATACAGAATTATACCCGGGAATTGTACAAAACAGTGTTATTCAATACATAATCATGAGTATTGAAGTACGAATTAAATCTCCCGCTCTGATACATCTGTGTTTCCGTCAATAGAGGGCAAAATACAGTAAACGCTTCTCGAATTGGTATATAGGCAAGATGTCGAACTTCAAAATTGCAGTGTTCCCTGAAAAGAAGCACAAATGGTAGGTTTGTATTATATAGTCAAATTATAACAGCACATTTTCTGAACTAAATTATTGCTTTAACCGTGGAGGCCTGTGCTCTTTCTTGATATTTTATGCTCAAGCAATAATTAACTCTTTACCTGACATGGTTTAGTAACTAACATTTATCAATGAAATTTTTAAAAACTTGACTCCATGATGATGATATGAGATTTAGTATCCAAAACACAGATTCATTTCATGAGTGTGTAATACATATTGAGGTTAAGGAACTTAAAGATGTGTTAGGTCAAAGTGAATAGTCATATTTAACAAGCCATTAATACGACAGGTGCATGGCATTGGGCTATTACACTTAAAATCCACACTACCCCTGTGGAAGTGGAAGATTTTGGAATATCTTCCACAACAAGGGGAGTATGAATTTCAAATGGAATGAACACATTAGCAGTTCCATTTGAATTTCATACACCCCTGAGAAAGATTCAACCTGAATCTTCCGCCTGAGAGAAGTATGTGTTTCAAATGGAGCTGCTAATATGTTCATTCCATTTGAAATTCATACTCCCCCTGTGGAAGATATTTCCAAAATCTTCCACAGGGGTAGTATGGATTTTAAATGGAATAGCCCATTACAATGGCAAGCTTAAAGGGAGATGATTGAGTTAATATTCCTCAGTAAACTCAATTGTTTTTAACTTAATTAAAGGTTGGTTAACTTAAGCAGGTTGTTAGCTTAAGGTGTGAAACCAATTAGGTAAGGGAAAATTGATTTTTTTCTCTCTCAGATGGCATTGAACTTGCAATCTGTGGAAGGTGGTTTATTAGAATTTGGGGTGGAAAGATTGTGATTTTCTACATGTAAAGTATTTAAATGATGCCCATAAAGTTGATATCTACTGAAGATAGCTTACACAGAATATTGCTATCTACTATAAACAACTTACAAAGAATTTTGCTATTATACTGAAGACAACTTACACCGAATTTTTCTATCTACTGAACATGGCTTACACAGAATTTTGCTATTATACTGAAAACAGCTTACACAAAATGTTGCTATATACTATAGACAACTTACAAAGAATTTTGCTATATACTTAAGACAGCTTACACAGAATTTTGCTATCTACTGAAGATGGCTTACACAGAATTTTGCTATCTACTGAAGACAGCTAACACTGAAATTTTGCTTTCTTCTGAAGATAGCTTACACAGAATTGTGCTATCTACTGAAGACAGCTTACACAAAATTTAACAGAATTAACAGAAATTCTGCAAGAAAGTTTTTAGTGGATATCCCCTAAACAGAGAATGCAAAAATCAAAATACTCCTTTAATGTGTCTCATATGGTACCTTAACTTGCTATCTACTAAAGGACAGTTGGAATTTTTGCCAATGTTGTTTGATGGTGTGTTAAATGAAGTCATTTTTAAGTAAAGATGAACATTCAAGGTGGTAAATCTTCTTTTCATCTTTACAAGGGGTAGACACTGGTATAATGGTATTAATACATCAGAAAAAGAGTAACAAATAGCAAGGACATTTTCATAAACCTTTTTATCATGAAATGTAACGAATAATTTATATTATTTGGCTAAATTAAATTAAAAATATCATGTCAATAGCGCCCTCAATTTGCACACAAATATAAAGTTTGTGGAAAACATAATTACCACAAAAAAAGCAGAAAATGATGAATAAGTTGATAAGGGTACAAAAATCCATCTTAATAATAGCTAAAAATATATGTGTATGTTAGTGTGATAGCTGTTGGTATTTTTGTCCAGGTCTAAAATTGAACATTATACAATGTTTTGCTAGGAAATCTAATAAATGATCACATCAAACAAAAAATATATATTAATGTGTTTGTGATTTTGCTTTTAAGTTGTTATCTTCTGAAGACAGATCCTGAGAAACAATCAATTCCTTGCTATAAGAACTAAAATAACATCACTTATATGTGAGAGCAAAACATCTGGGTGAAAAGAGCTTTAGCAGAACTGCTTCTACTTGTAGACAGACAATAAAACTATTTGCAATAAAATATGTGACATGATCTGGTCCAGGGGGGCCAAAGGTGGCAAATTTGAATTTGAGATAAATGCAAAAAATGTAGAGTAAAAAAACAATAAAATACATGAGAAAATACACATCACAAAGCTTCAGAACTTTAGAACCAAGTATGCTAGACCTTTGGTGTTTTCAGGATCTGATAGCCTACACTGCCAAGACATGGGTTAAAATGTTTAACCAACAGGATTACCAGGTGAACCACACAAATGTTGGTTAAAATTTCAACCAACAATTATGTGGTTCACCTGGTAATCATGTTGGTTAAACATTTTAACCCACGTTTTGGCAGTGTATTGTTTGTTTAAGGTAATAATAGTAACTCAATTTTCAAAAATGCCTCCTTTGGCCCCCATGGAGCAGATCGTGTCACATACCGTATGCAAATGTGAATGTTGCAAAAGTAGTGGGAAGTTTCATTCAACTAGATGTGTATGTAGACTTATGATTCTCAGCGCCAGACTGGTGCATCAGAGCATTTCCAAAATGATGAGCAGGGAAATCTTTGAATTTAAATTTTGTTTGTCTTCATGTGTTTTATTCAACTTTTCATTGAAAACAACAAAACAAAAGGACAAAACATGGAACTTGGAATTTAAAATTGATCAGCCTACCCTCCTAGAATACTGAGCGGATATCAAATCTGTACCAACCAAATTTGATACATTTCCTCCTAAGATTAAGCTTTTCTCTTCAGTATGATTCTAAATAAAAACTTATTTCTTCCAGTCAATGAGCCTTTGGCTGCCACAGCCCATTGGGGAAATTTCCTGACGCTCCTTAGGTCTAAATGGCCTGTCCAACAATGTTGATTGTTATGATAGCCATATTCAAAAGGATATTGAATGGTCAAATTTATTAAGGTGAATCGGAGAGATGCCTGAGCTAGAAGTGTTTGTACTCAAATATTGAGAAACATAAGCCCATTTGTACTAATTATTTCTCCTCCCCAAACTTAAAATAAGTACAAAAATGCCAAGCCTTATAGCTTTATTGAGTCTTGAAATAGCATACTTTTGGAAAGAAACTTTAAATGAATTTATAGTCTGCCAAGCAAATGACTTTGATCAATTTCCTTACTAGCTGCACTTAACTTGAATGTCTTTCCCTCATCAGCTCCCCCATAAAAATATTTTCAACTCAGCTTGTCATGTTAGTAAACCCATATCAATATTGCTATGACAACCACTCAACTTACACGGAAATGTTCAGTGGCAAACGTCTTCTGGAGAAAACCCCAGCCGCCGGGGTTTACGTATATCAAACCAAGCGGGGGCTTTTTGTGGTTGTTTGTAAGCTGCTATATAACTCAATCACAATAAATTCATGTACATTAAGATGAAGCACTTTAGCCTCAAGGTGTACTCACTGTGCTCTAGTGAAATCATTTCCCAATGTAATATACAATTTACGTAGATGATCATGTCAACGTCAAAATGGTACAAAAAGACTATTATTAGCGGTAAATTGGGAAAATATTGTAGGTAAAAGCTTTTTTTTTCTGATAAAGTGGAAGACCTACTTAAATTTGACCCTAAACCATGAGAGATTATAGAATAAATATGTTACAATGTGTTGGGGGGTATTGACTAATATAATAAGATTGATTTTATGCTTTATCATAATTGCTATTCTTGATACTTTTTAACAATTTTTTAGAAAATAAAGGAGTTTTATTATAAAAAGTGCTTTGCCAGTGAATTCAAGTATTTCACTCGTACAGAATAGTGTCATAGGATTTGAGATGCTTAATTTAAAGATAAAAATGTCAAACAATTTATTTTCATAAAACTAAGAACAATTTAGACGCTATACACTACCAGATTTATTTTACTCAGTTGGAGTACTTATGTGTGATTTCATTTACCCCCACATATGAATCTAAATAACCAAGGTCAAAATCAGGCATGAGAATTTTCAGGCTTTTGCCTGAATTCAGGCAGTTTTGTTGTCCAAATGTACGCATTTTTTTTCCAGCCTGTTTAGGGCCTTTTAAGGCCGAATTCACATGCTTTTTCAGGCAGTTTTCAAAAAAGTCATTCTTATGCTTGCAAAATTGAGTTTTTAATTAACATAGAACACAATTGCCCTTTACAGAACTCTTGCTATCACATCCATGACATGTCTAAATACTAAACTGAAATTTGATAAGTTTACAGGAAATAACAACAATGGACGATTGTCAGATGTTAATATGGTTCACTTTATGCGACACATTTGTTCTGGAGTTTATGAAAGGTCGCAAATTCTGAGAAACATTTACACTACTACAGTGTAAATTGAACTTTGTGGCATATGGCATTCAAAGAATTTCGAAATTTTGCATTTCGAAAGTACCGGTATACACTTAATTTGTTGCAGATTCAGTGCCCTTGTTTGGCTCAATGTTGTTTAAGATGACATCCTTTTGTCTTCAAGGTTTTTGTCCGCAACAAAATTTACAAAACATTATGTGATATAACAAAATTAATCATCTGGTTTCACAGAAAGGTGAGCTGAAAATAAACTTTTTATCCAGAAGGTATAACCAAAATAAATATTTTTTGTACTTTTTATTCTAGGCATACCGGTATCATATCTTTGGAGTGGTAAGCCGAATTTTGATGAATCCTAAAAATGTAAAATAAATATGTAAACAAATTTATTTTCATAAAACTAAGAACAATTTAGATTCTTACACTGCCAAATTTAATTTACTTGGAGTATGTCTGATTTAATTTACCCTACATATGAATCAATATAACCAAGGTCAAAATTGACCTTAATAATCATGATAACATAGAACACAATTGCCCTTTACAGAACTCTTGCTATCACATCCATGACATGTCTAAATACTAAACTGAAATTTGATAAGTTTACAGGAAATAACAACAATGGACGATTGTCAGATGTTAATATGGTTCACTTTATGCGACACATTTGTTCTGGAGTTTATGAAAGGCCGCAAATTCTGAGAAACATTTACACTACTACAGTGTAAATTGAACTTTGTGGCATATGGCATTCAAAGAATTTTGAAATTTTGCATTTCGTAAGGACCGGTATACACTTAATTTGTTGCAGATTCAGTGCCCTTGTTTGGCTCAATGTTGTTTAAGATGACATCATTTTGTCTTCAAGGTTTTTGTCCGCAACAAAATTTACAAAACATTATGTGATATAACAAAATTAATCATCTGGTTTCACAGAAAGGTGAGCTGAAAATAAACTTTTTATCCAGAAGGTATAACCAAAATAAATATTTTTTGTACTTTTTATTCTAGGCATACCGGTATCATATCTTTGGAGTGGTAAGCCGAATTTTGATGAATCCTAAAAATGTAAAATAAATATGTAAACAAATTTATTTTCATAAAACTAAGAACAATTTAGATTCTTAGGCTAGCTTCAGACTCCGTATTGTACGTGCAATATTGTATGTACAATACTTTTCGTGACGTCAAAAAGTATTACACGTGCAATAAATATACGTGCCACGACGAGTTGAATCAGATTAAATAACGCGCTATAACCCTGACGGTTCATTGTTTGCTAAATCCAAGCGAGGTCACCCGAAAATCTATGCAAGAGAAATTTCTACTGCTGCTGATGAAAAATCCTAGAGTGCGTTTGGGGTTTTTTCTGCGCTTTACCAGTAGGCCTAATAAATTCATTAACAAATAAAAATAAAATAAACATTTAGAGGGAATGTTTTTACTCACTGCTTATCTGATCCACTTTCCCAGGAAACTAAATACAAATACTCCTTAGTTTTATCCCTGACTTTCCAGACATAATTATGAGTAAATTTAATGTTTACAAAACAATCAAATGTATATACATTCGTTTGCATTTTGTACATTAATATTAATATTAATAATGTACAAACATTAAAAAAAGGGGCCTAAGAGTATGTCTATTTTTAATCATATACTAATTCCGCCATGCCCAAACATATTTTATATATGAAATCGTGTAAAAACAGACCACTTGTAAATCTATGGAACCCCAAATTCCAATCAAAAATAAAAACAACTTTGTTATCAAATACACTAGGCCTATATACATTGTATTACAGGATTTTAATAAATAAATAGATTAACACGGATAACGGACGAGAAATATTTGGCAATACCGCCGGATTTACCACAGAGCCAGTGGATAAAGAAATTAATTAAAATTAAAACAAATTAAATGAGAAAATGAAAGCAAGGACATTTGGTGAAGTATTGTTTTAGAATGCGAAGGAGTCCTAAATGTTACCCAGGCCCAGGACACTGATTAATGTAAATTCGTCCCATAGTTATTTTGTCTACTTTTGCCAGCATTCAACCTGTTCAATGTAATTTATGCCTATTTTCAATAAAATTCGAAATCTGACGTCACGGTAGGCCTATCAACGTTGTATCGTGCACAAATTATGATTCGAGACTATTTCATTTGACACGGTTGTATGGATTTCAAAAGATTGGTCCTATAATAGATATCGAATAGAGAATTACAGCAGGAGGCTTTGAGGATGCCGTAATCCTCTTGACAATCAACCAATCAGAGAGACATATTTCAGAAATATGTTCAGTATAATTGAAACTCTTTCAACTCTGAAATATATATTTCAAGTAATCTCGTTTCACATTTAGCAGCAGTGGCACTTTGGCTTGCAATAAAGCCACGAAGGGACGGTAATGCTAATATACGATTTCTGTCAAATATTGGTACGATTTCGGTCAACTATTTGGCTATTCTTTGCCCAAAATTATGAAATATTTATTAGTAACAACTCTTAGGAGGGTTTTCGAGTAATTTTAACGAAATAATGAGGTAAAATAAAAGAAAACCCACTTACAATTTCGGACGCTTAACTGTGGTGTTCAAGGGGAATTAAGATATCACAATTAACATGTTTAATTCAAAATCGTTGTCCTACAAGCACGTGTTAAATGGCTCGATTCACATTATGTATAAGTTGGGACATTGTCAGATTGTGTGAACATTACAAATACAAACAATAAGGTTGAAAAAAAAGCCATTTAAAAATGATTTTAAAAGATCGTCTATTTTGTAGCTTACACTGATTAGACCAAATATCTGCCTCTGACGAAAAAAATGTTTTCCATGCTGATTTGTTTTTGTAACGAGTATATCATTTCAAAAAGAAAGAAAGAAAGGCGGATATTACTTTTTAAAATCTCAACGCATTACTATTAATAGGCCTATAATTAATGAAAAAGTATAGAAGGCGTTGCATCTGGGTCTGATGAGGGGGGAGGGACACAAGCCGTTTTTGGCAGTTTTCCTATGCATTTTCTAAAATTCAGATCAATTGGGGGGGGGCTCCCGTGCCCCTATAAACCTACGGTTACTGCATTAACATGTTTATGGATGTATTGTGATGATCATAGGTAGGTCTATAACATACACCATCATAACATGCCTCACCGATATCAACATGTAAAAATGTGTTGCAAATTCATAACACAACGTGTTATAATGTAACAAATGCTATGCTAAAACTTTAAAAAATAATAAAAATATCAATATCAATAAAATCAAAACCAGAATAAATACATAGGCCTACAAATAATACTTAATAAACTGACTAAATCAATATATGACTAAATATAAATGAATCTCTAAATCAATTAATCAATCAGTAATCAATAAATAAATAAATAAATAAATAAATAAACAAATAGGCCTAAATAAATAAATCTATAAATAAATAAATAAATAAATAAATGAATAAGAACTGAATGTGCCATTTATATTATCATTACAATTTTAATATTTTTTTATATTAATATCAGTAGGCCTATTAATATTATTAACTTTAAAGGTGCCCATTGCTTATATAATAATTCAAGTACAGTTGAATACAAAAGACAAAAAAAGATGTTCATCATTCCGTGCACGAACACTGCACTAAATTTACCACTCTTAGAAATTTGGCAACTCCGTATCAATTAAGCAACCAATGATTGTGGCAAAATATATATTTTCCGGTACATACTTTTTATTGTACGTGCAATACTTTCTGACGTCACGAAAAATATTGTACATACAATATTGCACGTACAATGCGGAGTCTGAAGCGCACCTTACGCTGCCAAATTTAATTTACTCAGTTGGAGTATGTCTGATTTAATTTACCCTACATATGAATCAATATAACCAAGGTCAAAATTGACCTTAATAATCATGATAACATAGAACACAATTGCCCTTTACAGAACTCTTGCTATCACATGTCTAAATACTGAACTGAAATTTGATAAGTTTACAGGAAATAACAACAATGGACAATTGTCAGATGTTAATATGGTTCACTTTATGTGACACATTTGTTCCGGAGTTTATGAAAGGCCGCAAATTCTGAGAAACATTTACACTACTGCAGTGTAAACTTTGTGGCATATATGACATTCAAAGAATTCAACAACCTTTTACAATTCAAAAGTACACCTAATTTGTTGTAGATTCAGTGCCCTTGTTTGGCTCAATGTTGTTTAAGATGACATCATTTTGTCTTCAAGGTTTTCCCCCCAATTTACAAAAATGATGTAAGACAAAATTAACCATCTGGTTGCACAGAAAAGAAAAGTGAACTAAAAATAAACTTTTTCCAGAAGGTATAACCAGTGTTCGAAATATGCCTCAAAAAGTTACAGGCGAGCCGGGCTTGACCTTAAAAAGTTACCGGGCCAGCAACTAGATGCCAGTCAGAAAAGTTACCGGCCATGCCAAAAAGTTACAGGCCAATGGCCGGCTGACCGGCCCTATTTCAAACGCTGGGTATAACCAAAATAAATTAATTTTGTTACTTCTTATTCTAGGCATATCATATCTTTGGAGCTGTAAACCAAATTTTAATGAATCCTAGAAATGTCAAATAAATATTTCTAACAATTTATTTTCATAAAATTAAGAACAATTTAGATTCTTACACTACCAAATTTATTTTACTCAGTTGAAGTATGTCAGATTTAATTTACCCCTACATATGAATCTGCGTAACTCAAAATTGAGTTTTTAATTAACATAGAACAGAATTGCGCTTTACAGAACTCTTTCTATCACATGTCTAAATACTGAACTGAAATTTGATAAGTTTACAGGAAATAACAACAATGGACAATTGTCAGATGTTAATATGGTTCACTTTATGTGACACATTTGTTCCGGAGTTTATGAAAGGCCGCAAATTCTGAGAAATATTTACACTACTACAGTGTAAATTGAACTTTGTGGCATACGACATTCAAAGAATTCAACAACCTTCTGCATTTCAAAAGTACACTTAATTTGTGGCAGATTCAGTGCCCTCGAAGTTGGCTCAATGTTGTTTAAGATGACATCATTTTGTCTTCAAGGTTTTTTCTCTCAACAAAATTTATAAAAATTATGTGATAAGACAAAATTAACCATCTGGTTGTACAGAAAAGTGAACTGAAAATAAGCTTTTTTTTCCAAAAGGTATAACCAAAATAAATCAATTTTTATACTTTTTATGCTAGGCATAACTTTGGAGCAGTAAACCGGATTTTGATGAATCCTTCAGTAAATTGCAAACTTTTAAATTGGGGAAATAAATAAAGAAGAAAAATATTTCTTTTGTTCACAGACTACTTTACTGGATTGGATCACATATTGTGCAATTTAAATGTGCATTAGCTGAAATTGATGAAGTAATTTCTTGATGTGTATCTACGTATACATATTACGAGATGCCTAAATTTGTTAATATTCATTTCAAACTTCGATCTAAATGCAACTGATGAGAGCAGAGTCAGAACCCCAAATCATTGCAGAATTACTGTTTTAGTTTGAAATTTGGTTTCCACATTATTTAAAATATTTCCGTTAAAACAAACGGCAAATATACTGGCAGTTTGGCTGCCAGCAATTGTCTGTTTTTGTAAAGAATTGTCCTTTTTTATGCGGAATGTCTGTTTTTTAATATGCCGAAATCTACATTTGTGTATTTTCAAGCAGGATGTGCCACTCAAAATCTTTGATCTTCAAATAATTTACAATCTTACAAAGGCATCTATAAGAATTAAACTTAAGATTTGTATCCTGCAAGAATAGCCCAGGCTTGAAGAAAAAAATATCCCAGTCCCATGATGCAGTGCAACTCTGTGCACTTGAAAATTTTCATGTTACATATCTATAGCTTCATTTCAACAAAATTGTTCATTGTGAAGTGATTTTAACAGGTTTCTACAGCTAAGGTGTGTCACTGTACTACAGTCTGTAGCCATAATTTATAAATATAATTTACAACCTGTCAATATAACACCTGTTACTGCCATTGCATTGATTTAAATGATGCCCATAAAGTTGCTATCTACTGAAGATAGCTTACACAGAATGTTGCTATCTACTGAAGACAGCTTACCATTGGTGGTTGTGTGGCTAGCTAAGACACAGGTGACCATTAGTCATGAAGGAGCCTCGGGACCTCTTTTGCTAGAGACTAATGCATTATGGGATGTTGTTGAACCATCCTATGGTCAAGGCTACTGATCCTGGTGATATCAGGTTTAGGTTCTGGTCAAGTACTTGCAACATGTGATGATATTACTAGATAATGCCTACCTTGAAAATGGATACCTTACAAAGTGTAAATTAAATTTTGCGAGTAATCTAATTTGACAAATTGTTAGAAGTTTCAATTTAAAGATAAATTCATATGTTAGTACTGAAAGTAAAATTTGATGATTGTAACAAAGGTATTTTAAAATTCATTTTAGTACTGTGGATGAAATTCAAAACAATGCCTCTACACCTTAGTAAATTTTATGTATAGAATGAATGATTTTAAAGGGGGTCTCCGACAATCATAACATTATGCCTTATATGTTAGAAAATTAATTATCAAGCACGAATCACATGGTTTTATTTAAAACAAACTCCTATTGACCATAAAAATGAATAAAAACTGTTGGCTCTCAACACGCGATATTCAAAATCAAAATAGTCTAAAGTGCAATGACGTATGACATGGTTATTTGTGCTCAATTGTCATCAGCCTTCATTGTATCACTGGGACGTCATTGCAATCGACAATTTCAGTGCCCGGGAATTTTGAATATTGCGTGTTGAGAGACGGATATTTGTATTCGTTTTTATGGTCACTATGAGTTTGTTTTAAATAAAACCACAGGATTCATGCTTGGATTTGAAATTCCTTGGTACTCTAGGTCGGTTAACATGAGTAAGATTTGATCTTTCCCTAGAGAAGTCCTTTTGAGGGGACTGATAATTATTTTTCTTACATATAAGGCATAAAGTCTCTTTGGCCAGAGACCAGATGGGACGTTGTTGAATCATCCTATGGTCAAGGCTACTGATCCTGGTGATATCAGGTTTAGGTTCTGGTCAAGTACTTGCAACATGTGATAATATTACTAGATAATGCCTACCTTGAAAATTGATATCGTACAAGTGTAATTAAATTTTGTGAGTAATCTATTTTGACGAATTGTAAGAGAGGTTTTTATCACCAAACTTGCTGCAAATGTTAGTAATATTTGACTATTTCCACAAACTCTGCATTCACCTTTAGCATGTTTGTTGTAAGAATACTAGTACTTGAAATACTACCTTTGTGAAAGTTGGTTTCTAACTAATGTTTTACAGAGAAATTGGATGATATGCCTGATAATTTGATCTGTTACTCGATATTGTATATTAGTTTCAATTTAAAGATAAATCCATATGTTTGATAGTAGAATTCTGTTAGTATTGAAAGTCGTATTATTTTGATGATTTGATTATAACACTGATAGGTTTGATAATTTATTTTAGTACTGTGGATGAAATTGAAAACAATTCCTCTACAGCAGGGCTCCGCAAATAGCGGCGCGCGCGCCACATGTGGCGCGCCGTGGCTTCCCGAGTGGCGCGCGGCGCCGTTTAGATTTAAAAAAATAAATAAACAATGCGATTCCCATGTTATCCTTGTAAAGACAGGCTAAATTAGTATACAAAATGTTGCACCAAATGGCGTCATTTGCACATCAAATTTTAAAAAAATCGATAGCTTCAGAGGGGGGAACCCCCTCTGACTCCCCCGCGAATTCGCAGCCATTGAGTGGCGCTTTGCACTGTTTTTTTAATTTCATGTGGCGCTTCAACAAATCTATTTGAGGAAGCCTGCTCTACAGCTTTGCAAATTCCATGTAGAATGAATGATTTTAAGGGTGCAGACTATAGGAATAAAGACCAATCGAACATATTCTTGTTTATGCCATAATATTGTAGTCTTTCAACCCTTTCATAACTTCAGCTGTGTAACTTGCGAAAATTCCCGCTAAAAAGTGGTTCTTTTAATTTTTGAAAATCTGGATTTTTCGTACTGATCATACTATAATGATCACCAGACAATAATGTTCTAATCACACTATAGACTGTGTTGACATGAGACGTCAATTGCCAGGCAATTTCGGTCATATGCCCACGGATATGTTATGTTCAGTACGGTGTACCATGAGGAACATGCTAACTTAAAATAATTTTTGATATACTTTGATAATTTTTTACAAACTCAAATGATTTTTTACAAACTCAAATAATTATTACAAACTATTTTTTTTTTTTGCAAACTTTAATATAATGTATTGTGCATGTAGAGGCCCATTTATTGTCGGATTTCTGTATTTAGATCATTTAGGGGACGCTTTTTCATTAGATTCTCAGGGGTGCATGGGAGAATTGCAGGGTGCAAGGCAGAATTTTTTTTTTTTTTTTAACGGTAATTTTATATTTTTTATCGCCTCCAAAGGGAGGATTTATTTTCCATCTCACTAGTGGGCGAAGTTGTTTTTTCGTCTCACTAGTGGGCGAAGTTTTTTTCTTCAAAAACTCCCATGCCCCTGAAATCAAATGGTGCGCCTCTTAACAACAATTGAGCGCTATTAATACACATTAATGTTTTTAAGCAAATAAAATTCCAAAATATGGTACGTTTTCTGTCTTTGCTTGCCACGTGGTAAGCCTATGTTGAGGTTGCGATTATATGTACAAAAAAATTCAAGATGGATACCAACAAGTCGTGTGGCCGAGCGGTCTAAGACAATAAAAAAAAAAAAAAAAATCATATTATCGCATCGCATCAGATATACTCAATCTCGATAGCCTGAGTCTCGCTGGGAGTCTTGCACTCTCGTGAAAGTCGAAAGTTTGAAAAAAATATTTCAAGTTTGTAAAAAATTATTTGAGTTTGTAGAAAGTTATTTGAGATTGTAAAAAATTATTAGAGTTTGTAAAAAACTATTTGAGTTGTAGAAAATCATTTCAGTTTGTAAAAAAATATTTGAGTTTGTGAAAAATTATTTTAAGTTTGCATGTCCCTCATGGTACACCGTAGTTCAGGGACCGTGCTTTTAAAAAACACGCCAGATCGCAATCAGGCCATTGACCTGTGTAGTGGTCATACGTTGCTCGCTCAACCATAACAGCATGACTGTCCCTAATAGCTACTCATTAATAATGCGTTGCATCAGGTCATGGACTCTATTCAATAATTTTAATCCTTTCTTTGAGGTCAGAAAGATGAAAGGGAGACCTTGAAAAACAGATGCGTGGTTCTAGATAATATTTTATCATCCAAGCTGGTTATCTAGGATATTTCTAGGAGGCTATTACACTTATTAATTCATAACGCTCACATCTTTCTTCATCCAATGGACTTTGGAGAACTGCTGAGATAATAAGTGGATGTTACAATCTAATCGGTTAATCGGCATAGTTGATGATATCTGATTCTGATAATTCACTAGTAGCAGCAAAATTACAGCGCTTTGTATCCTCTGGTGCGCTATATAAATCTTATATGGATTAATGTTATTTATTTATTTTATAAATATTTCTTTTAAACACAATCTAATGTGATGCTCACTACATGTAGAAGGCCTGGTCTGCAAACGTTCATTTCATAAATGTGACCCGTTACAGCGAAAGGTACCTTATGTCGGCTGCTACAAGTGTCTCTTTTTCCCCAATGTTGGCAGAAAATATCAAACAATAATGACAATCTGAAGTGGCGGTCATTTCAAATCATCTCCAAGTCAACGAGGATCAGAATGTCCTCTCATTGTTAGTGGGTGGCTAATACATACCTATACAAATACAATACAATGCTTTTGTAACCCACCACTCATGCCACTTGAACAGGGATTAGCCATATCAAATAAAGACTAGAGCTGTATAACAAACAGTTCTATAGACAGGTACAAGCTTATTATCCTCTACAACAATAGGATTAATGATTGGTTTAGAATGCATTTGTTACTAGCAAAATAAGGCATATGTAGCTCCCGACTTAAGGTACCTTTTGCTGTAACGGGTCACAAATCTAGTAAAGATAAAGCTTCATGTTTAGTGAAAATGAAATACCAAAGCTGGATATTATACAATCGTGATGCATTCCTTCTTGTTATGGACGACAAGTATTAACTTTGATATTATTATGGCAATATCCATTCCCTTCTCAATTGATTATGCTTTCTTTTTGAAAAATAAACCATGAGGTCTAGAGGCCATGATATAAACCTATATTCGGTATGCGGAAACCTTCCACGGTTAGGCGCTTGCACTCAGCATATTCACTAAACTGCCGCCTCCTTCAACCTTTATCGAGGGGCGAGTTTGAGGTTTTATAGTCATACATGTAGGCCTACCATTTTTCACCCTTATGGCAGTCAACGTCACCGCGTTGAAGCAGCTGTTTCGCTCGCAGCATCTATGTGGCGCGTAAGCGTGTGCATGTGTACACCAGCGCGCTGCAGCGCTTTGACCGCATGCTAGTAATTATTTGGCTGTGCCCAATTAAATGCTCACTGTACTGACATCACTATACTAGACTAAATCCTCCAAGTCCTTCAACATCTACGCACGGTCATCGGGTTGTGCTGAATAAGGCAACATGAAGGATTGTGGGTAATAAAAGGCGCCGCAATTCTGGGTCTGGAAGGATTCAGGCTATCACTATACTACCACATCAGGATGAAAAATCGCATATCGCAAACCAGCCAAATTTGTCATAGGTTTGAATGCTAGTAGGAAAACCGTGAATATAGGGTCTCAAACTCTGAAACATCTGAGCAGAAACGTGTCCTTTTTCCTATTTTAAAGTGAGTCTGTAGCTGTCGCCATCTTTGGAATATAATACAACATTCTCTGGCCAAACATCGGGTTAAATGTAAGTAAATAGTTAAAATCGTCTAAATTCAATAATATCAAACAGCCACGGACATTAAGTCAAGGCTACATGAGAAGTTTGGTGTAGGTCACGCATTTCCTTGGTATAAAAAACAGCTAAAAGGATGTCAAAAATTCCCTCTTTTTATCACAACGCGATTTATTACGAAACAGCATTTTCATAGGGCCTACGCTGGTTCTGTCAATTCTAGTTTAAAATCTGTTCGTCACATGCAGTCTGATTTGGTATCTATGTTATCATCAAAGTCTTGGGAACTAATGTGGACAGTTGTTTTGTTTAAAAAACGGATACTGTTTAAAATATCAGTATTTACTGTGAGCGACATTTTGAGTGTGTAAAATGCATTGAAAATTGTCGGCTAAAGAGTGCATAAATTAAAATCGCGAACAGTAATAGCAACAATAACTATCTACATTCCAAGCGGAAACGCTTTTCATAAGCATACCCCACTTTTTTTTCAGCAATCGCTGAAACCTAAATATGCAATTCAGGCGATTTGTAAAAAATAAGCGTCAGCATATTTTACTATGAATTTGGGACACCGAAACAAATGCTTGCATTGGTGCCAGACTTATTATAATGATACGATAATTAGGCCCCCAATAATGGCTTTCATTTTAACCGTTATTTATTAAACTGAGATTTTTACTTTTTGAGAAATTAATGAATTTATCGAAAAACTTTTCGGAGAACGCTACTTTAATGAACCCATGCCTTAAGCACAGCTTTAGTCTCTTTGGCCAGATACTAATGCAACATGGGATGCTGTTGAATCATCCTGTGGTCAAGGCTACTGATCCTGGTGATATCAAGTTTAAGTTCTGGTCAAGTATTTTTTGCAACATGTGATGATATTAGGTAACTCCTCCCAGAGAAGATGAGAAACGTTGAAAATGGATATCTTACAAAGTGTAATTCAATTTTGTGAGTAATCTAATTTGGCGAATTGTAAGAGAGGTTTTTATCACCAAAATTAAATAATTGCTGTAAATGTTAGTAATATTTGACTCTTTCCACAAACTTTGCATTCACTTTTGCATGTTTGTTATAAGAATACTACTTGAAATACTACCTTAGTGAAATTAGGTTTCCACATAGTGTTTTACAGAGGTATTGGATGATATGCCTGATAATTTGATCTGTTACCCGATATTGTAAAAGTTTCAATTTAAAGATAAATCCATATGTTATTATTGAAAGTCATATTTGATGATTTGTATAGGTGTTGATGCGTGTGATAATATATTTTATATATTTTCATTGTCGATGAAATTCAATACTACGCCTCTACACCTTTGTAAATTCCATGTAAAATGAATGATTTCAAGTATAGCACTATCATGACTATAAAGTTCAATGTTATTACATACTCTTTGAGAGTCCAATTACATTGTTATGAATGTAACTGCTTATCAAATGTTCAGGATATCTTGTGCAGAACACCTATAATTTAGGCCAAGAAGAAACAATGATGAGTATAGAAGTTCTGACACAAGATGACATTCTATATGCTTCATCCTATCATGCCAAATGAAAACAAATAATGGCAAACATATTCAATTTAGATTTTCCTATATACTAACTTACACAAAGAAAAAAAGTGACTGGTGAGGCATTGGGCTATTCCGGTTGAAATACTTACACCCAGATGGAAGACATAATCCTATCTCCTATGTAGGGAGTGTAGATTTCAAATGGAGTCACACCTGAAGGTAACACCATTTGAAATTCACACTCCCTCTCTTCTATTATACGGGGTATATGGATTTCAACTGGAATGGTCCATTCAGGTTCTACCTTTGTGGAAAGTATTGACAGAATACAGGTTGGATAGGGTTATAGTTTTAATTGCTTACATTAGGTTCTCTGGAGATACTTAAACCTGGACTCCTTTCCTGCTTGAGTATATTAAGTCACCTTGAGTCACATTGGACTAATTCCAGTTGGGCTAATTCCAGATGAAATCCATACACCCCCAATGGAAGACATGACTTTAACCTATCACCATAGATAGAGAAGGGCCCCATCACTATCTATGCTTCCACACAGAGTGTATTCATTTTAAATGGGGTTACCTGAATGAGTGCCTTCATTTGAAATCTACACCTCTTGTGTGGGAGATTATGTCATCCATAGGGGTGTATGAATTTGAAATGTAATAGCCCATTATGATATAGATATTAGGTAATAAAGGTATTTGAAAATGGTACAAATGGTCATAGAAACTGATAAGTACCAATAAATTCAAGTACCTAACCCTACCAAACTATGCTTAGTGGTACAGCCCTTGTTCTGAGCAGGCGGCGAATGGCATGATCGAGCCGGCAACTTGTGAAACCGCCCGGCCGTATGGCATTTTCCACATACTCGGTTAGTTTTGTGGGGTTCATTATCGAACCCCAACAGTTTTAGCTTGTATTTATATTATTTATTAACATAGGCCTATTTGTTTGTGATATTTCAAGCGTTTAAAATTTCAAAATAATCCCATTCAATTACACAGTTGATGATGAAAATTTACTGAATTTAGAGAATGCACGGCGACCACCACTTGGTTCTAAGATTAGCGACTTCACTGGTTCAAATCTGACATGGTTCTGAATATGCCAATCCTCCTCCTTTTCTCTTATTGCATGTATTGTATCTTTACCTGGATTTAAAGGTGGGTATGCAGCGTACTATGTTCCATGAACACCGAGAGACAAACGAACAACATTTAATTTCATAAATGATAATCATAATATCCAGAGGACAACTGCCTCACCATACCTTCATGTAGGCATGAGTGAACTTTGCCGTAGGTAGTAAGATTGCACTAGTTTACATGCATCGTACTGAGGCTATACAACACAGGTGTTTTCTTCACATGGCATCATAACAGCAGATTGTAATTGTTGCTAATCCGCTTTGTGCCACAAGTGAGACAACACAGTGCTGGTAGCGCCCCTGGGATACCACAAAGTGAAAAAAATATCAAATGTTGCAATTTAACAACCTAGCTAAAGAGAAAGTTCAGAGTTGTGTAACTACACTTGCCACCAATGAGTGGAATAAATATCACTCTGGGAATGTCAAGAATAATGAAAAAGATTTCCATTTTCCTGGAAGCCAATCTCAATTTATCATAGACATAAGGACGATTTTGCTATCGCGGGTGTGGAATAAACACATCTCAAATAGCAAAATTGTTGGCACATGTATTTTCAGTAGACACATGGTAATACTGGCAACATAAAGACTACACACAAAGTAACTCATCCATTACAAATACGTCTATAGACGATTTCCGTAATTGACCACTTCGTCGCCGGTGGCGGCGTTTGGCTCTGCTAACTCCAGTTTAGCGGAACAGAAACACTGAAAGCGAGGCCAAAGATCAAATTACATACTCCCAATTATGCAAAGTTAATTTGCTAAGTAAATATAAGGACTATCTAGCTGAGACTAGATACATAATGTAGTATAAGCACAATAGAAGTATATTATGTTTAGCATTTTGCTAATTTTAATCTGCATAATTAATTAGGGTTAATTTCTTGAAAAAATAAAATAAACTCTAATTAATTATGCAGATTAAAATTAGCAAAATGCTAAACGTAATATACTTCTATTTATTATGTACCAAGTTTCAGCTAGATAGTCCTTATAGTTATTTAGCAAATTAACTTTGCATAATTGGGAGTATGTAATTTGATCTCTGCCAAGTTTCAAGAAAGGTCTCAAAACCTTCCTGTTCCCACAATAATCTGGTGGCTTTGTTTCAGTTTGCTGTTTTATTTTGCCTAGTTTTCAAATATTTTGTGTTCCATCTTGGCGCTATAAATGCCTTGTATGTAATGTAATGTAATGTAATCTTTGACCTCGCTTTCAGTGTTTCTGCTCCGCTAAACTGGAGTTAGCATAGCCAAACGCCGCCAACGGGACGAAGTGGTCAATTACGGAAATCGTCTATAGCTTCAGAACTAGTAATTGTATTCACAATACCGTATTTTAACATAGAAAGACAGGCAGTTTATGTACGCGCATTTTGATACCCCATTCACCCAGTTCTGCTCAATATTATCAACACATCAGTATTTTTAAAGAAAAACAAAAACAAATTTAGAAAGTTGCAGTAAATTGTATTGATTTGAATTCTGTTACTTGCAGATTACAAAAATATAGAAAATATGTTAAGAGGTGGGGTATGAACGTTTTGGACAGTATTTAATGTGGGACATTAGAGCACATCAGACATATCGAATTTTATTCTGAATACGAAGAATGTCCTTCTCATGTGTGCTCTCATGTCCCACAAAAAATACTGTCGAAACGCTCAAAACGCTCATTCCAGATCCCTTAAGGTCAATTTCTGGCAATTGCACACCATGTACAAGGTCATCATTTTGTATAGCTCATTCTCCCAACTGGATTAGATCCTGCCCCTGGCAGTGGCCGGGCCCCTGGCTTCATGAAAAATTGCTTGTCTAAGAAGAACCTAATGAGTATTTCGATATCACATATTCTATACATCTACATAAAATGCATTATCTGATTTATATTAATCTTTTTTAGCATTTTAATTAACAGAAATGTAGTTTACACTACACCAACCCATAAAAAGCACAAATTTGCAATAACAAACTTTTGGAGTAATGGACCTTCACAATATCAGACCTATCAGATGTAGAAACGGAGATCACCCTGACAATCATTTAACAAACATTTTGACATTCTGTCCCTATCTGTAGAATATTTGTATCCAAGTGAAAATATTAAGTAAAATGCTAGCAATTATTTGCCTGATGGGGAGCTCCACTTACTAGTAAATCCAAGGAATCAAGAAAATACTGTGGTAAAAGGGGCAGAGAAAAGAGCAATCTTGCAGGCGACGGAAATAAATCTGTTAAAAATGCATTGCAATTTTTGACTTGATGGCTTAAGGCGCTACAATAAATGTCACTTGTCAATGTTACTACAGCCTTACGCTGGTTTCATACTTTCATGCCGCTTGCTGCTAAGCGGGGGACACACGCGCATTGAAGGTAAACGGACACAATCAAGTCTTGTTGTTGGCTGATACGTTGTGTCGCTTGCCGCTGTGGCAATCGGGATGAAAGTATGACAGGGGCATTACAAGATAAGATTATCTTGGGAGAATTTCAAACAAGCCATTCCACAACCTGGTTATGCCAATTATAATTAATAAATTCATGTATACAACAAAAGAGACATTAATCAAAAAAGGGAGCAGACGACGGAAAGAAATCTGTCAAAAATGCACAATTTCTGACTTGATGGCTTTAGGCAGCACAACTGAAATTTGTATGTGTAAAAAGTTTGCTCAAAATAATTGCATAACATCATTTGCAAGAGCTTAGATTTAGAAAGAGTTACGATAAGTAGTGATTCCTTGTAGGAAATTGTGCCATTTCTCGTCAATTTATATAAAATGCTCTCAAAAATGACAGACTTAAGGATAGAAATTGCATATTAAGATAAAATGGTACAGCAATTTGTGACTGGTAGATGGCTTCAGGTACATTGGCCTGTTCCAATTGAATCCATTCATCCTCTATGGAGGATTAATGACCTTAATCTCCCACATAGGGGGTGTAGATTTCAAATGGAGCCACCCTTTCAGGTAACCCCATTTGAAATTCACACTCAATGTGTGGAACATACTGCAGTTACTGTCCGTTTTCCTATACACAATACACAGTGCTCTCACCATTGACGCGCGACCTTTACAAATAGTGTATGTTAGAAGTATATTGCATTTGTCTAGTTAACATCACTGCATGTGTGAAAAATAACTGGCCAATATTTAAAGTATTCTCCAAACTTCTAGCAAATATATTTCTCTAACATGACCTAAAATTACAGCTAGGTTAGATGTTCAGAAATAGTCGCACTTTTGTAAAAATATGAGTGAGGGCAAGGCATAGCTAGCTCATAGCTAGCCAACTCCCCGTGTTAATTGAATGGAGATTTGACTGAAAATATTGAGCTATATTGGTAACGGACCGCTCAGTTCTGAAGGATGCCACAAAAAAACGGTACAAGCTACATTTAAAGTATTCTATGAAATTCTAGAAAATATAGTTTTGTAACATGTCCTAAATTTTCAGCTAATTTAGGTGTTTGGAAATAGTCGCACTTTTGTGTTTTAGGAAGGATATGTAAATGACAGATAACACCAAAAATATGAAGAAATTATTTCCAAACCGTGTTAAGTCAACAATCATTATGTTGCTCATTTTCAAGAATGCTGGTTAACAAAAAGCAGGCCATTGTCTCATTTCGTGAACAAAGGTCCACATACCATTGTTTTCTTGCGTTTCCTTTATAATCGGTTACCCAACTGAAGCTGCATTATACCAGCTCATTGTGATACCGCACATATAAAACAGACACATGTGCACAACCAGAGAAGATCCGATTTAATCAGTTGAGCTGTTTCAATGAGTGTTATCTTGGTTTAATAGCTTTTAATGGATTTTAAGTCCTGCAAAGGTCGAGGTGAATTCTACTGTAGACATGACTGCATCATGAGAATAAGGTCATGTCTTTCATAGGGGTGTATGGATTTCAACTGGAATAAATCAAATTTAGGTCGCCTTTTCCAATGACTTCTAAGCGTAAAAAGAACAACAATCATAATAATTTAACCCCCTGAACACTACCTGCCTATCTAACATTGCCTCTGATTGGTTAATTACATGATAGCTTCACTTTAATCACCAATCAGAATGGAGCTTTGCAAATAATTCACCCCAATTTTTTTTTGTGGTGAAATTATTCTAACAATGTTGCTGATTGGTTCAATTGATAATGAAAACTTCTTTTTGGCCAAGCGGCAGGTAGTTCTCATGGGGTTAAACAGCTCTTTCACATTGTTTAGACATCTTAACATGTTATTTTTGACAATAACTGCCCTGTATTAATGGGTCTATTGCCATTTGGTCTAATACCATTTCGTCTAATTCCCGTTTAGTCTATATTCAATTTGTCTATTACCAGAAAGGCTAATTGCCATTTAGTCTAATAATCATATAGTCTAATGTCCATTTAGTCTAACATTGTTTGGTCTAATAACCAGTATGTCTACTAACCATATAGTCTAATAACCATTTGGTCTAATATTTCTTCAATAACCGTTTGGTCTAATAACCGTTTGGTCTAATAACGTTAGGTCTAATACTTGTATGGTCTAATAACCATTTAGTCTAATACAATTTCGTCTATTTATTAATAAACTAAATGCTTGTAAGACTAAAATGGTTTGTAGACCAAATGGGTATTAGACCAAATGGCTATTAGACCTATTGGTTATAGACCAAATGGGTATTAGACTAAATGGTTGTTAGACTAAGCGGTTTTAGACTTAATGGTTATTAGACTAAATGGTTATCGGACCAAATGGTTATCGGACCAAATGGTTATAGGACCAAATGATTATTGGACGTAGTGGATATAGACCTAATGGGTTTAGACAAAATGAATGTAGACGAAATGGATATTAGACCAAATGGTATTAGACCAAATGGCAAATCCCCTATTAATGTGATGGGTAAAAAAATACAAAATACACATACAGCAGCATTAATACATGGACTTGTATTTGCAATGTAATGTTTATATGAATAACAAGTAATATAAAAGTAAATAGCCACGTATGGAACAAGAGCAAACCTAGTAAGCTAAATAATGAAAGCAAATAGCCACATTATATGGAACTAAAAACAAAACCAATAACCTAAATAAAATGTACTCTCTTCTGAGACACTAACATAAATAATGTTTTATACATTCCAAAATGAAATGTACACAAACTAAAATGAAAATACTGCTGTATCTGTAAATAACTGGGGAACATATTCAGACATTGCATGCAGAAGAAATGAATAACATGTTAATAAATAAAATAAGTTACACAAATCGTGGCATCAGTACCAGGCTATAACAGCCCAACACTGCTTACACTAGTTAAAATTGGTAGAGGGATTGGACTTTGTCAAACATCAATGGATAAGACTGTCAATTCAAGTAGTAGTAGGTGTTTCCTGGGCAGGGGGCATTGATGAACTGAAATTTCAACAATTAGAAAGAATTAAGGTCTGTAAGTTGGTGAATTTGAAGAGCTCCAAAACATATTCTGCCCACCAATTTTCTCAAATAAGTCAAAAACCCCGAATAGAACTATATGTGAAGCGACTGACAAATTTTGAACTATACCTGTATAGAGGGTATACAATACAATGTTACTCATGACAAACATCCTCATTTAAATAAAATTCTGGTCTCCGTAAGGTACAATGGGGCAATTCGCATGATAATACAATGAAACAGGTGATATGTATGAATGGTTGTGGAATCGAACTAGAGACATGTCCCTCTGTCGCCTTAAACTGTCCCCAACATGGCTGCCATTTCAATTGTTATACCATTCTGGTTGGTTTATTAGATACACTCTATGTGACTGGACACTACGAATGAGCCGTAGTCGGCAAATTGTATTCTGAGGTGCAGTGTAAAATGTGTGTGAAGGTCGTATTCATAGGTACCTCAATTTGGTGCGACAAGCATCTCATCAAACGCTGTTTAAACCAATCAATAATCCTATTGCTGAAGAGGATAATAAGCTTCTACCTATTTCTATAGAATCCTTAAATAGTTATTGTCTTTGTTTGCTTTGGCTAAATCCTGTTCAAGTGGTGGATAACAAAGCATTGTATTTTGTCTAGGTATATGTATAACCAACAATTAACAATGAGAGGACATTCCTGAACCTTGTTGACTTAGGATGATTTGAAATGACCGCCAATTATGACTGGTTGATATTTATTACCAGAAATGTGGAAAAGGAGACACATGTAGAACCGAAAAAAGGTACAATTTTGTTGAAGGAACAGAGTTCAACAAACCACAACCCCGCTTCTGGATATCGTTTGAAGTCAAATGATATACCATATTAAAGCTTATGACATATATTTTCTAAGCACGAAATAAAAATTGACCAGGGGCTGATTTTACGGCCGATTCGTGGTGTTCAGTATTAGTATTGATCATTAGCATGTAATAATTTGATAATACTATGAATGCTATTTTGGACTGACTTCTCCTGTGATACTACAAGCTCTCTCAAACAATATTTGAGGCTATTCCTCTGTGTAGTAGCATCTTTAATACCATGTTGAATTGAGAGTCAATTTAGTATCATAAGATTACCGCTATTCAGCTTTCTAGTATACATTACATTTCCCTATTATCTATCGGTTGGTATTCTTTAATGAATCAGCACCTCAAAGGGGAAATGAAACCGTCCCAAGACAAATTAGTCCAGGAATATATCAGATTGAGACAAATCAATCCACTAATCAGTCTAGAATAGCACACTAATTAGGCATTGCTCTTGCTATGGCTGGACTACATGGCATGGAAAGGCAGTTTCACCGGAGGGGTTTTTGTTTTTGCTGGCTGAGTGTCATGGTGTTATCCGACTATTTTGTTAATTTTTGGTCAAGTTGCAGAAAAAGGATCTTTTTAGCTGTAATATAATGTACATTATTACGACAAACCATGTTCAAGAGGTTTCATTTTGAATGAATAATTTTGATCAAAGAAAGCAGGTTCTTAGCTAGGATTTGACGAGTGATCAAACTATAGAGGTTTGTACTGTGTCAGTAGTCCAAGAAATCACTAATGTAAAATCAAGGATCAATGTGACACTGCATGCCTGGTATCCTTTTATGGTGAAAATGAGATGTTGGAATCGAAATATTCAGAAAGAAATTCACTTTTGGTAAGGCCATCTTAATTTAATAGTTTGTCTCAAAGCCCCCACGCACATTAATAAAATCACCCACTTTTTGCGCCTTATTCCCACTGGACTGAGTAAATTTCATTTTTTTCCTCTGTTTGATTTATTTTTTTTCCAAATCCAACAGACAAAACTCTCACGTCTGACATTGTCAGACGTGAAAATAGCCTAAATCTCAATAAAAGTCTTCATCTTGACCACAGTGAAACCTCCTTGAGAGATGAAAGGTGGTCTATTCTTGTCAGAAAGCTCATCACAGATAAACAAAAAACCTTATTTTTATTATTTATCTGTGGGATGCTTTTGAAAAAAAAAATAGACCACCTTTTCATCTTTCAAGGAGGTTTCACTGTGGTCAAGATAAAGAATTTTAGTGAGATTTACAATTTAGACTATTTTGACATCTGGCAATGTCAGATTTTTGTGTGGTGGATTTGAAATAAATAAATAAAACAGCGGAAGAAAACTGAATCACATGCAAAAAGCTGGTAATTATATTAATGCGCACAGGAGCTTTAAGACAAACTATTTAATTAAGATGGCCTTATATGTAAAATATGGCCACATATCCACTCAAAAGGATGGAGCATCAGCTACAAAAAAGATATACTTGTGTTCATAAAATTCCAGCTCTGCGTAATCCACACCTCAGATTATATTGAGAGAAACTCAAAATCAGAAACACTTGAAACTTTTATTAAAGAAGCTATTTTACAAAGACAGTGTTTCACAAATATCACTGTAATCTTTCTCAAATTCCATCACTCTAATACCTCTGCGAAACCAAGGAAAGACCTTACATCACCCGTTTATGTATTGTATTATATCATCCAATATGTATAATGTCCCTATATTTGTAACACTATTCGTCAAACCATCTGTCGATATTAAAGTAAGCTTAAGCTGGGAAATTACAGTCGCCCTAGAGATTAGATGATGTAAAATTTTTATAAACAAATAAATAGAACACAATAAATTATAAAATTCCTCTCTCTTCCTGCTGTCCCTTTCCATCATTTTACCATTCTCTATTTTTAGTCCAACTTCATGGACGCAGCATTAAGTCCTATTCTGGGTTGAGGATTTACGGTCACTACTCAGGTAGACAGTCGTTTTAGCAGCAATTGTTGCTGTGAATAGCAACTGCTATGTGCATCTATAAGGGGGAATCTGTGCATGGAATTCAAATTGATCACATTTGTGTAGGTGTGAATGGTCTCTTTTTATGCCATGTTTCAGGTCATATCCACTAAAGAAGCTTATTCTCAAAATTCAGGCAAAGCAAATTGCAATAAATATTTTGCACACAAACGTTACATAGCCAGAGGTTTTTGATGGTATAAAAATCTCATCTTTTTTTGACAAAAGTTTGGGAGAGGCTGTGGATCACAAGATGCCTCTTTAAGCCAACAAAATAGTATCAAATCCCTTTTCTGGGAGCACTCACTATTCCAAATGGTCATTAGTCCATCATCATTATCAGTCGGCTGCGGAGCAGGTGACTACAAGCTTTCTCCAACTGTTGTGATCTTGGGCTAGTGAAACAATTTTGTTTGGCTGCAGCATCCCTTCAGTATCTCCCAGGAGGTGCTGGACATACTGCAAGTACAGCATGCACTGCCGTCCTGATTTCCTCTTCCCATGTGGTAGAATATCCCGTAGAATATAAAGAGCATATTATTTCACAGGCTTGTCATCTGTAAGAAACATAGAAATTTGAGTTGATGAGTCTTGACTGGCAACCAATGGAGTGGTGTGGGTCAGATTGTAGATTGTTTCATTTGTCTGATTCATATGCTTGATGTTTAACATGACTCTGTAGCAAGTTGTCAATAGTCCAAAAAGGTTAAAGTTACGGTTTTGTGAATTTCGGGGTTAGGATTAGGGTGAGAATTAAGGTTAGGGATATGGGATAGGATTAGGGTGTAGGGGTGAGGGTAAAGATTAGTGTTGATAACAGCCCAACCCTTATCGGTTTTTTGGACTGTGACCCGAGGACTAATGAGCTGTAACCATCCCAAAAACAACAAGAATTATAAAGTGAATTAGGCTATTCCAGTTGAAAGCCATACACCCTGTATGGAAGACATGACCTTAATCTTACACACAGTGTGAATTTCAAATAGCTTCAATTGGGGGTTACTTGAATGGGTGACTCCATCTACATCCCCTGTGTGGGAGATTAAGGTCATATCTTTTGTAGGTAGGCCTACTTTCAACTGGAATTGCCCAATACCTTAGAATCTTTGCACTATTGTCTCACTATTCTGAAGATCATCAAAATTATAAAGTTATACCCGTTTTCACTTTTACAGCAATCTAAAAAGAAATCAACACTAGACACTAGGATCCACAATATGCTCATCTATCAGGGCAAAGCTCTTTATCCCTAATACATTTACACATTCATTGAATGACCTTTGAAAAATTGGGTACAAAAACTCATACTCTGCAAATTGAGGTCAAATTTTGCACTATGATTGGTTAATTGAGGTTATTGAACTATACCATTGGGATGAGGCCATTGCGGTCTAGTGAGACTTGGCACCTATATTTCTCACCTTCAATACATACAGCACACTTTTAGTCTCAGTGGTGAAATGAAAAAAAAAAAAAAGTTGTTTTTATTCAGAATTCTATGACCCATTTCTACCTCCACCACTTATTCAGCCCATCGGGTGCAAACTAGTTTGAACCACCAAATGTGTGATTCTGAGCATGTATATCTACTTTCGCATTCTAGCTAGATAGGCGGGATAAATGAGCAAAGTTGGCGTTACTCTAGTCAAGTAACACAAATCGATTTGCATATTATCACAACTAAACACTACATAGCTGTAAGTAGAACAACACTTTACTATGCATCTCATGTGACATAACAGTGCATGGTTCACTGTGCTCAGCAGTTCCGTTTTTTCTTTGCATTGAATTTATGTAAAGGAAGGGTGGAGGAATTGAGCCCTACAGGTCGGACTATTCCAATTCATCTGCATTTGTGAAGTAACCGAACACTACTGACTCTAAACAGAACAACGCTTTGGCGTGCACGGCGCGTGACAGTGCAAACTGAAGAGCATTCAAGCCTAGGATCATGTTTTATTCATAAATGCCTATCATTATGAGAGCAGTTTACCGGCTGTTTTGTCACCACACAATTCTAAGCTTATTACCGACTAGATTATAAGCTAAACTATTTATAACCTGTTTTTTTCACATTTTGTTCCTTGTTTTGGAATTTAAACCATTGATTTCTATTTTACACTTCTGTTTTATGAGGTTTTATATTTCAAATTGTGATTTATCCTTCTGCTCAATGAAATTCAAGCATTTTGTGTAACTCAAAAATTAAAATAAGCATTGCAACCAAACTTGGTCAAAATGTTCCAATATGGTGTGATTATGGTGAAAAGTTGTAATCAGATTGAAATGCCCAATTCCATATGAGTACTTCACAGGTTAATATGTTTACACGCATCTACACCAGGTGACACCCATAAAACCCACCAATTCGTATTTCATCTGGCATTACATCAAAACAACATTATTAATTCATTTGTATTTTAGTAATTTATTTTCAAGAAGTAATTTAACAGAAATCAAGTTTCTTCTTTGATTTCTTCTAGAGCACAAAATTAATCTCTATTTTAAGTTAATTGCATGCAACCAAATGCTCAGAAATGAAGAAGATTAATGCTGATAAAACATTAAAAACTCACCAAATTCAGTTAAAGATGTCACATATAAAATGCCCCATAGTTGCTAGATGTCACAATGGGCTATCCCAGTCAATACCCCAGATGGAAGACATGTCCTTACTCTCCCACACATGGAGTGCATGTGAATTTTAAATGGGCTTACCAAAATGGGTTGCTACATTTGAAATCTACACTCCCTGTGTTGGAGATTAAGGTTGTCTCCCATAGGGGGTGTATGGTTTTCAACTGGAATAGCCCAATTAGCAACATAACGAAACCAACTAGGAACAGTACAAAGTAGAACAGAGCGCTATATGATCTGAGAGCTGTTGTCCAATGATCAATCACTCAATCGGTTTGGGGATAATGATATTACAGTCAAAAGGCAGGGTGTGGTCATGTGCATGTTTGTTTATTATTGGTACAAAATCACTCTCGCATGATGAAGGTTTGTATATTTGTTTGTCAGATGGTTTGTTTATTTGTAAAGTACAAAGGGGTTGCCGTTTGTTTGTTGCAAAAATGACCGAACATTTGTACCATCTCTTAATTGGTCAGAAAAGGTATTATTTGAAATCAACCTATTTCATAAGAAGGTAAAACAGGCAAAGAAATCCTAAGAAAAATGTAGCACTTTTTTACACTCTGTCACATCCACATGGAATATATAATACCGTAAGCACTTGAAACTCCTATCCCAACATTGCACCAAAAGCATCGCAATGGGCTATTGCAGTTGAAATCTATACACCCCCTGTCGGAAGACATGACCTTAATTCTCATAAGATGGGGTTACCTGAATGGGTTACTCCATTTAAAAACTATACCACCTGTATGAGAGATTAAGGTCATGTCTTACATTGGGGGTGTATGGATTTAAACAGGAATAGCACAATTTCAGCATCTCTTTGCAACATTTATTTATAGCTCAATTCACTTGACTGGCTTGAGTCATGCAAAGCTTATGAAAGAAAGTTGCCGCAAATGTGCAAGTGTTTTACGCTTGAACTCCATCCATCGGGGATACCAGAAATAAACGTACAAGCACTATAAACTTCAAAATAAATGTGACAACTTCAAATTGGCAATGTGAGTCAGTACCTCAATGCAGCAACATTATTTTTATTGTATATCGCATGACTGATTTCTCCATCGTAGGAGTAAAGCCCGTAGCTTGTCATCGACGTCAGGTGGGCAAAGCTGAAATAATAAATGTGAAATGTCAAATCGTTTAAATGTAATGCTTCAAATATTTTACCAAAGTGTTCTGTTTTGGCTTTTCAAAATGGATGTATCTGCACAAAAAAGAAATAGCTGCGGTGTAACTTATTCCAATCATTCTGAACAAAATGAAACGACTCCAAAGAATGTTTCATCCGCATGGGGTCTCAAGTTTGGTTTGGGTAGGGGGTGTGCCAGTGAGAATTTGATAGTGGACCCATCATTCAATATATCATTTTGTCAAAATATTTGGACCCATCGATATACCAAAAGTCAATATTGTCTGCCAAAGTTAACACAAATTGCTGTATTTTTTACAACTTTTCCACAAAATTTTGGCTACAATGAGGCAAAATTGGACTATTTCAGAAACAAATGGTGCATATTTTGTAAAAAGGACCCATCCATATACCAAAATTGGCCTAGAAAATAGGGTTGTGGATACAGAGGGAAGGAGCCCAGGGGAAGAAGGGGCTAAATCGGCAAAAATCATGCAAAACGGCCTACTTCAGCCAATTTTAGCGTCTTCACAACCCCTAATTTGATCATTTCTCAAATCCTGGACCTACACCGCCAAACAGAGAGTTACATGTATATTTTATGTAACCATCATTTGAGGTAGCTATTATTTTTTAGTGAATACTAAATGTTATATTAGTATATAGGAATGGATGGAATGAGTCGTTTTGTGTACTATCATTGCCAATAGGACGTTGCCCATATGACATTTGCTAATATGAATTTGACATACAGAATGGGATGTTTATGAAATAGCAATAGAATGGGGAAATGTTGTAAACATGTCAAAACTAATGTTGGTGTATTAGTAATGAATCCTAAATAGGGTAATGCAGATAATAAAACTAAAATGTGTAAAAAGCTTTTATACTAGGCTAAACAAAAAAATGTTGTCTTAAAGCACATCATGGCAGTTTCAAAAACGAATGCGGAATGCATTTTGTTATTAAAGATTTGTTTTTAAACAGTAAACATCTTAATTCAAAATTAAGTTTTAAAAAACTTAATTTTGAATTAAGATGTTCAAAAGTACACAGCATAAAATTGTGGTTCATTTATAATTATACAATTCAAGCATAAATATCTATTTTTGTTTTATACCAATAATCAAATAAATTTTCTTCAAAATATTTCTCAGAATGTTATGATTTTATGGCAAAAAAACTATAAAAAAAGGATATAAAAAAGGAATTTGCCATTTCAGCTGAAATTAATGTGTTAAGAAAAACCAATGCGCACGGGGCTTTGAGACAACATTTTTTTCTTTAGCCTTACTATATGCAGAATTGAAAGGTAATTTTCCATATGTTGATTTTATTTCTGATATTTGAATTTATATGTACCTTTACTTAGATTTAAATGTAGGTTAAATACACATTGTCTGGGCAACATCATTGCAATGAAACACTTCTCTTTCCAGTGTCTTATGCCTCCTGTTTTCCATTGATCGGTATTCCATTGTGGGGTTTTGTGACACCCAAACGACAGACTATATAAAGCCCATGAGTAAGGTGCGCTTCAGACTCCTTATTGTACGTGCAATATTGTATGTACAATATTTTTCGTGACGTCAAAAAGTATTGCACGTCCAATAAATATCCGTGCCACGACGAGTTGCATCAGATTAAATAACGCGCTATAACCCTGACGGTTCATTGTTTGCTAAATCCAAGCGAGGTCACCCGAAAATCTATGCAAGAGAAATTTCTACTGCTGCTGATGAAAAATCCTGAGTGCGTTTGGTGTTTTTTCTGCACTTTACCAGTAGGCCTAATAAATTCATTAACAAATAAAAATAAAATAAACATTTAGAGGGAATGTTTTTACTCACTGCTCATCTGATCCACTTTCTCAGGAAACTAAATACCGATACTCCTTAGTTTTATCCCTGACTTTCCAGACATAATTATGAGTAAACATCAAATTTAGGCCTAATGTTTACAAAACAATCAAATATATATACATTCGTTTGCATTTTGTACATTAATATTAATATTAATATTAATATTACTAATGTACAAACATTAAAAAGGGGGGCCTAAGAGTATGTCTATTTTTAATCATATACTAATTCCGCCATGCGCAAACATATTTTATATATGAAATCGTGTAAAAACAGACCACTTGTAAATCTATGGAACCCCAAATTCCAATCAAAAATAAAAACAACTTTGTTATCAAATACACTAGGCCTATAGGCCTACATGTGATTACAGGATTTTAATAAATAAATAGATTAACACGGATAACGGACGAGAAATATTTGGCAATACCGCCGGATTTACCACAGAGCCAGTGGATAAAGAAATTAATTAAAATTAAAACAAATTAAATGAGAAAATGAAAGCAAGGACATTTGGTGAAGTATTGTTTTAGAATGCTGAAGGAGTCCTAAATGTTACCCAGGCCCAGGACACTGATTAATGTAAATTCGACCCATAGTTATTTTGTCTACTTTTGCCAGCATTCAACCTGTTCAATGTAATTTATGCCTATTTTCAATAAAATTCGAAATCTGACGCACGGTAGGCCTATCAACGTTGTATCGTGCACAAATTATGATTCGAGACTATTTCATTTGACACGCTTGTATGGATTTCAAAAGATCGGTCCTATAATAGATATCGAATAGAGAATTACAGCAGGAGGCTTTGAGGATGCCGTAATCCTCTTGACAATCAACCAATCAGAGAGACATATTCAGAAATATGTTCAGTATAGCTGAAACTCTTTCAACTCTGAAATATATATTTCAAGTAATCTCGTTTCACATTTAGCAGCACTTTGGCTTGCAATAAAGCCACGAAGGGACGGTAATGCTAATATACGATTTCAGTCAAATATTGGTACAAATATACGATTTCGGGTCAACTATTTGGCTATTCTTTGCCCAAAATTATGAAATATTTATTAGTAACAACTCTTAGGAGGGTTTTTGAGTACTTTTAACGAAATAATGAGGTAAAATAAAAGAAAACCCACTTACAATTTCGGACGCTTAACTGTGGTGTTCTAGGGGAATTAAGATATCACAATTAACATGTTTAATTCAAAATCGTTGTCTAAGCACATGTTAAATGGCTCGATTCACATTATGTATAAGTTGGGACATTGTCAGATTGTGTGAACATTACAAATACAAACAATAAGGTTGAAAAAAAAAGCCATTTAAAAATGATTTTAAAAGATCGTCTATTTTGTAGCTTACACTGATTAGACCAAATATCTGCCTCTGACGAAAAAAAATGTTTTCCATGCTGATTTGTTTTTGTAACGAGTATATCATTTCAAAAAGAAAGAAATAAAGGCGGATATTACTTTTTTAAATCTCAACGCATTACTATTAATAGGCCTATAATTAATGAAAAAGTATAGAAGGCGTTGCATCCGGGTCTGATGAGGGGGGAGGGACACAAGCCGTTTTTGGCAGTTTTCCTATGCATTTTCTAAAATTCAGGGGGGGGCTCCCGTGCACCTATAAAGCTACGGTTACTGCATTAACACGTTTATGGATGTATTGTGATGATCATAGGTAGGCCTATAACATACACCATCATAACATGCCTCACCGATATCAACATGTAAAAAGGTGTTGCAAATTCATAACACAACGTGTTATAATGTAACAAATGCTATGCCAAAACTTAAAAAAATAATAAAATATCAATATCAATAAAATCAAAACCAGAATAAATACATAGGCCTACAAATAATACTTAAGAAACTGACTAAATCAATATATGACTAAATATAAATGAATCTCTAAATCAATTAATCAATCAGTAATCAATCAATCAATAAATAAATAAATAAATAAATAAATAAATAGGCCTAAATAAATGAATCTATAAATAAATAACTAAATGAATAAGAACTGAATGTGCCATTTATTATTATCATTGCAATTTTAATATTTTTTTATATTAATATCAGTATTAATATTATTAACTTTAAGGTGCCCATTGATTATATAATAATTCAAGTACAGTTGAATACAAGAAGACATAAAAAGATGTTCATCATTCCGTGCACGAACACTGCACTAAATTTACCACTCTTAGAAATTTGGCAACTCCGTATCAATTAAGCAACCAATGATTGTGGCAAAATATATATTTTCCCGGTACATACTTTTTATTATACGTGCAATACTTTCTGACGTCACGAAAAATATTGTACATACAATATTGCACGTACAATACGGAGTCTGAAGCGCACCTAATGCTTTGGGAGGTCTGCAATATTGGATTGTCAGAATAGGAACTACAAAAGTGTACTGCCGACTAAGGGTCGGTTCATAGTGCATATTCGAAGACGAATATTCGGCTTCGAATACTTTTTGTGACGTCAAAATATATACGGCAACGAATAAAATATGAGTTGAACGGATTAAATATCGCGCAACTGATAGCGAGATACTATTGATTTATATGAAAGGCTCGAGGTCACCTGAATATCGTTCGACGAACGATGATTTCAAAAATCCCCAATGAAAATTAAAGGATCTGGAATGAGCGTTTTGAGCGTTTCGACAGTATTTTGGTGGGACATGAGAGCACATCAGACATATCGAATTACATTATGAATACGAAGAATGTCTTTCTGATATCAAATAATTTTCATTTTTTGAAATTCACGATATAATACAAATTTTATGACAAATTATTAGAATGTGATATTTTTCACATATTGATATATAACAGTCCTCAAGTAAATATCACTGTTTTTGACATGCTCTCAGTCTCAAGACTGCAAACCCGATTCTGCCATTTTTTAATTCAGCGGACCTATTTTCTCAATAATTATAAAAATGCTACTTTTTTTGGTGACTCAAATTTATGTATAGGCTTTCCACTTTTATTTAAGCTATAATTCGCCACTCTTTTTGATTAATAAGTCTAAAGACCAGCCCAAAATACCTCAAATAGTTTCTGTATTTTACCGAACTCATTAGGGTTACACAAATGGCGCATTGATTTAGTGGTGTGCCCCCTTATTAGTGCGGTATAAGAGTACCCATTTTTATATGATTAGTAATGTTTTATGCAAATAATATGATATTTAGGCTTACAAACATAACCTAAATGTACAAGTGAATGTTTCCATATTAACGTAGCTCTATTTAAATCGACTGATGCAGAAAAAAAGTCTAACTCCAAATTCAGATTTATGCCTCCACCCGGTTTTACATAAATAATGTTTGGCCCCAGTTCTAGGTCCCCATATGCATCTGCCCCTGGCAGAGGACGTGTGAGGTCCGGGGTGGTAAATCATTGGTTATTGATATAAAAATGCGTTTGCCATGGAAGTTCACCCATTTTTTTTTTTTTTTGCCGCATAAAGATGTAATGCGTTGTTATCAGTCAAATTCATAATTATAATTAATAATTAAGAGGGCAAAATAAGTAATATGTAGGAATGGATATGTAGCGCTTTGCAATGAATCTCTTCATAAACTATGCAGAACAACCAAATTGGTACCCTATCATTGCGTGTTCTTTTAAAATAAGTTCTTGTTTATTTCTATAATTTGTGAATCAGGCATTAAAACACACTTAGGCCCTAGCAATGTAGGCCTACACAAGTTCGAACGAGACTTTTTATCTTTTGACGCGTATTTCGGTCGAATGCCAAAATTGATTGCTCAATGAATCATGAAATGAGAGCAATACTACTTTGATGATACCGATCTCAAGTGGATATCAGCCAATGAAAAAAGTATTCACGGAAATATATTTGTGGGAGTTGAATTTTGTTGAACTCGACAGATATATATTTGGTGGGTCACCGTGGGTGGTCTCATATATAACACTTGTGAGGGCTGTCATATTTGTCGTCGCTTCAATCATATCTTATGATATTTACATAAAAAGAAGAAAATGTGTAAATTTACTCCATGTTGATTCACTACAGACTGTTTCGCCCAAAGGCTCCTCAGGTGAATGAGAGAAATATAGAACAAACATAGAGTTATACCATCAAAGTATATATTTATTTATTTATTTATTTATTTATTTATTTATTATTATTACATTTTTTAATTATTTATTTATTGACTTATTTATTGACTTATTTATTTATTTTTTATTTATTTTTTTTTATTTATTTATTTATCTATTACTCATTCATTTCTTGATTTGCTTTGCAGTTGTAACCTACAAGAAGGTATGGGTCAACCTCAGCGCCTGTTACAGGCAGGTCGTAAATGCCTTGAAAAGCAAATCTTTTGACTCCTATTCAGGTCAGGGGCGTAACCAGACCTGACCTTCCGGGGTAAGATTGAAACATTTCCCAATTTCTGATCAAAAGTTTTAGTATTTATATTCGAGAAAACGCTCGCTTGCCACGAAGCGTTAAACGGGTGGAGTCGGTGGGGTCCAGGGGTCCAGGGCAAAGCCCAGGCGGGGTCAAGGGGCTGGCGCCATGAAGCTCCTGGTTTTTTGCATATTAGAAAATATCAGTGTTTCAGAGTACCAAATTTCACAATGAAAGTAGTAGGCCTATAGATCTTCTTCTCTCTTTCTTTCCCTTTTCTCTTCTCCCTTGAGTCCCTTCCCTTTTCTCTTCTCTCTTCCCCTTTTCTTCCCTCTTTTTCTTTTCTTCTTTCCCCTTTCTCTTCCCTCTTTTTCCCTTTTTTTCTTCTCTCCTTCCCATTTTTCTCTTCTTTCCCTTTCTCTTCCCTCTTTTTTCTTCCCTCTTTTTTCTCTCTTTCCCTCTTCCCAATTTTTGACTCTTCTTCCAGGTTTTTGTGTGTCCGGGGCCAGCTTGCACCCGGCCCCCACTGGTTACGCCACTGCTCCTATTTAAACCCATTTATCATGTTTATACAGACATTAAATCATGACAATAGTTCAATGGAGTTTACCTATTATGATTTTATTAACTTCGTTAAAGAAATTCTCTAAATTTTGCTTACCTTGGTCAACGGGCAATACTTGTTAACAGTCGAACAACGCTATGAACTGTAGAAATATATCTTTCTCCGGTTCATAGTTTTATATTCAAGCCGCATATATTTTGGCGCCCAAAAGCGTATTGAAGCCGAATATTCGCCTCGAATATTCACTTTGAACCAGCCTTAAGTGTAGGCTATCAGTGTAGCATTAGTGTATAATCAATATCCGATATCATGCAGGTTGCAAAGAAATGCACAGAAAATATTGGAGTCTTCAGAGTCTATGTTTGAACATGGCAAAACAATAAAGGTTCTCAACTTTCACTCTCCATGAGTGATATAGGCCTAGGCCTACATGCATGGAATAATCTGCATTCTCCAGTCTAATTCCATGGCCAACCCTCAAAACTGCAGAATTCCACCTAAAAGTATATGGGGTTTTCTTATGATAGAGATGAAACGCATATACCCTTCACAAAAAACATTACAATAGATCACCCTTACAAAAATACATGTTTGTACAGCTGCCTGTATCAGTAATATATAGTTGCTCAAACTCCAAATAATGTTTATGTGGCGGATGTCTGCCTTTGGTCTCTTTCACACACAAAAAACACACACAAAAAAACCACTCATTTCGAGGCATATATGCTTGCAGATGAAATTCTATGGTATCATGTATAATTATCCACAAAACGTTATTGGTTAGAAATATGAAAGACTGACGAGACAACTACTTTTCTTCTTAGTTTGACCCCAATAAAATATGGACAAGTTTGGAGTTACCTAAAGGCATCATATTTTGTAAAAACATTCGGAAAAGGAACATGAAATTTAAGTGACAAAAACTAATATTGCCATCTAATCTCAACTGAAATTGTATCTAGTACTGATAACATTTCTGTATCATACAACCAAAAAATGTAGATTTCTTAATTTTAAACTTTACAATTAAATTTGATAGCTTACTGGAGCACTTTCCCAGTATGTATAAAAATCCAATTTTACATCTAGATGTACTTATGTTGTGGTGTCTTCCATGAGATCCCACCAGGTTTTTACTTTATCTAACATTGTTTTATAACAATGTATTGATATGATGGACCCATCAATATTATTTCAACATGGACAGGAAATCAATTTTGTTTATACTAAAAAGTCCATGTTCCCGACTTAAATTTTCCCAAACAAATTGTGTTCCTTATTTTAACTTGGAATGATCATATTGATTATATTTCTTCTGTTATTTCTAAACGTATTGGTGTCATTCGCAGAGTTAAGTTTTATCTTCCTCCAGCCACACTAAATTTACTAGCCAATGCATTGGTGTTTCCACATTTTGATTACTGCAGTCCTGTTTGGTCAAACTGCATTTCTGAGCATTGTAATTCTCTCCAAATTCTTCAAAACAAACTTGCTCGTGTTCTTTTGGCCGCGGACATTAGAACACCCATTTCTGATATGATGAATACACTTTCTTGGGACAGATTAAACAAAAGATGGGAGAAACAGCTTCTTGTAATTGTTTTTAAATGTCTTCATCATGATGCTCCATCTTACCTCTCATGGCAATTTATTTTTACTTCTTCAATTCATTCGAAATGTACCAGAAGTCAATCTTGTAATACCCTTGTCTTGCCTTCTTGGAATAATATTTCAGGCAAGCGAACTTTTTCTTACAGAGGTGCCTCAGTGTGGAGCGGACTGTCTTCTGATGTCCGCAGTAATCTTACTTCAATGAATGTGAATATGTTAAAATCAATCATAAGCATTTAATTCACACCTTTCCACCTCTGTAGTAGTAGTGCAGTACTAAATTGCACTACATGTATGTTATGATACATGTTTTATGTTTTACATTTGATCATCTTGCTTTGTAAATATTACCTTGATTTTAATTTTGTTTTTCTTTTGTATCATGTAATTAAACTCTTGATATGTAAAACATGTTAAAATCTTATACTATTCAATTACAATGTATTAATAATTATATCAGGGTCTCATGGGAGACCAGTTTTTGTAAACTGAATGAATTACCCTGAATAAAGATTGTTATCTATCTATCTATCTTAGTATCTCCATTTCTAAGTTTGAAATGATCCTGTTAGTCCCCAAATAATGTTTTTTTGAGATCTTTCATTGGGCTATTCCAGCTAAAATCCATACACCCCCAATAGAAGGCATGACCTTAATCTCCCACACAGGGAGTGTGAAATTCAAATGGAAGTACCTGAATGGGTGACTTCATTTGAAATCTACACCCCTGTGTGGGAGATTAAGATCATGTCTTATGCAAGGGTGTATGTATTTCAATGGAACAGCACATTTGACTTGAGAGAAAAGGACTATTGATGTGTTCCTTGGAGGATACACTACACTAAGACCATTCCCAACACTCATGTCTGGTTTTCTTATTTGCTTTAATAATGTATCATTTCCATTTCACAATATAGGCAGTAGTTTATTTATTTATATACACTAATGGAAACCTCCAACACATGGAATTGTGGGATTAAGATCCTGTTTACTCTGGTAAGCGTGAATTTGAAATAAGACGGATTAAAATGAAAAATGGCTTTTCACTTCTAGTTCTATCTCTTGACGATTTCCGCTCATATTAAAGATATATTCAGATTTATGGGAACTTCAAAGAAAGATGAGAGGAGCAAACAGGATCTTATAGTGTCTCAAGTGTTTGTGGTAACTGTGGTGAACACTTCCTCCAATAACAAGGTCTGATGATTTACGTAAAAGAGTGTCAAATTGTGCAAAAATGAGGACAATTTTTCGCAGTGAAACACAGAATTTTGCATCGCAAAAATTGTTCAGCCCTGATTATAAGTATAAGTGAAGTTGCTACTGTATACTGCATCATGCATCAGTGCCCATTTGTGACATGATCAAGGGAATGTTGTTAATATTGTTTTTGAGATATTGGCAAAACAGTGTTCAAATTCTTTTCTTTTATATTGTTTTCAGCCATTGATATATTGCTCCTAACTCGGTAACCAGATGTCCGATTTTGATGGGGTTTGCATCAAAATGTAGCATTTGTAAACTGCCAGAAAATGATGTAAAAATCTTCCATTATTGTTATATTGCCGACATGTGACTCATTTCCCTTGATCATTTCACATTTTATATGACACAACTTTGTACGTACTGTATTCACAATCATGTCACAACTTCCATACTTATATTATTATTATTTATTATTACACAATACTTATAGGGTGCTCTACAGAGCACACAGCGCCTTACAAAAGCGACAAAAACACAGTATAGCAATACACAAGAAATAATACAGAAAAAACTAGATATATTGCATCCTCAGAAGGCTGCGAAGTCCAGCCGTGACCTTGAAGTGACTTCACAGTTATCTGACATGCAGTGTTTGAAATTGGTGCCTCCGATCCCATATACGCTAATTCTTTAGTCATAATGAAGTTAATTATTGTGATTTTTATAACATACATATCTCTAACATTAATATAATAAGGCGTAATCGTGTTGTTGTTTTCCTTGAAAGACGGTATAAAAAGAACACAGCAAAAATGTACATACCTTATACGAGAGCTCATAGCATATAACAATGTGTTGCAATAGAAAAATGTACCATGGCGTCCGACTTTAGAAAATTAATAATGTGATGGTAATCGGTCAGTGCCATAGAGTGCTATAGAGTGCTTGCACGGAAGGTCATTAGTTCAAATCATCCTCCAGACACGCTCCAGAAGACATGCAAATGCATGCAGCACAATACCAATCACCTGTGTAACTGGTATTGATCAAAGTAATTCTTTTGTACTCCATGCATTTGCATATCTTCTGGAGCGTGTCTGGAGGATGATTTGAACTAATGACCTTCCGTCAAGCACTCTGTATGGGATTTAAATAAAGTGCATCAAGTCAGTTTCTTTAGTATTATTAACATGCATGACTGACCAAGAGTAAATAGAACCTCTGAATAGAAAGGACAATTATCTGTTTACCAAAGCGGGACAATCTACATTCATAGATTATCTTCTATGAATAGCTGTCTATAAGATGATTATGTAACAGTATCAATAACTTGTGATCTACTCTGTCGTTTAGTGCAGTATGCTCTCACATTTTTTTTTTTTTTTACATCTTATGATTTTTAACGGTGTGTAGAGTAGCCTGCATTAGTGCCTAACTCTGTTATATTGGCTGTTAAGTTAGGCAAATTGTTTTACAATCACCGTTAGAAAGTGTCTGGTTTTGAAATTGCAATTTTCATTTTAAATCATTCCAATTGGATAAAATGTTCAATTTTACCCCTTTTGACCTTTGGTTGACCTCTGGTGACCTTGAAAAGACCTCCATTATATTTTGAATCATACTAGAATTACAAATAACAATTTTTATTCAAATTGGATAAACTTTTAAATATTACCCCTTTTGACCCCAAAACAGACCCCTCCCTATGTTCAAACCAAATCTGATAATAACCCTATATGCACCCAATGCTATAGTCATTTTGGCATTATTCTGATGATCACAGAACTTAATATGCAGGAAGAAGTGAACTTTAAGGTGATTTTCAGTAATCAACCCTATTTTAACCCTTCATGACCTTGAACTCAAAATCCGTGTTTACCCTATAGACACCAGCTAATGTCAGTGCATATGTGTCAATCTCATCTCTGTACTATGTAATCTGTAGGAAAGGAAGCATTTTGAAAGTATTTGGTTATGTGCAGAAAAAATCCCTTAATGACCTTTGACCCCAAATCTGTGTTTACCCCATAGACTCCAACTATAGTCGATGCCGATGACCAAGTCTCATTGCGCTACCATGTAATCTGTAAAAGAAGAAGCATTTTTGGTAAAAATCGCATTTTTAGCCAAAATTACTCATGCGTGACATTTGACCCCAAATGGGCCATGTCAAATGTAAAACCTGGTGTAGTGGAGCCTTTGCCCAAGTTTGGTCAGAATCGGTCAAATAATTAGGGAGCTAGAGCCAATTATGTTAAATGTTGACAGAAAGAAAGAAAGAAAGAAGAAGAAACCACTGGGATTCAAGAGTCCAGCCGTTGCTCGGCTGGACTAAGAAATGCAGAAAAATTAACTCTGGAATAATCCTGTGGAAGATTTATAAGTCTTCAACAGAGGGTGTATGATTTTCAAATGGAATTTCCTCTGTATATTAGATTTGCCTGTGTCTTCTGGAGTACTAGTATTTCAAATGGAAGTTTACCCATTGTCTATTCCATTTGATACACATACTTTCTCTGTAGAAGATTTGTGGTACATATCTTCCACAACAAGCCTTGAAATAAGCAGACTGGAACCAAGAGCAATTTGTTTTTTAAAATTGCTCCTGGTTCACTGGGATTTTACAAGAACCAGGAGCAGTTTCTGAGGAAACAGGAGCAATTTTCAAATAGTAAATCCTTTTCTGCATATACAACATACCAGCAGCTACCATTATTACTGCTTAGCGCAAAACAGGATCCAGGAGCAATTTGTTTAAAAAATTGCTCCTGGACTAGTAGCAATTGCGTAAAGAGCAATAATTGGTGGCTTTACAAGGACACATTTTTCCCTGTATTCAAGGCTTTTTCCACAAGGGGTGTAGATATCAAAATAAATAGCTAAATTGACTGGTTGAATATGTCACAAGACATTAGATGACAAAAAAATCCAGTCATCTTTATAAAATCATATCAGTATTCATGTCTGCTCTCATAAATTCGGCCCTTCCATTTGAAATCCATACACCCACTGCGAAAGACATGACCTTAAGCTCCAAACACAATTTCAAGTCCATACTCCCTGTGCAGTGGATTAAATGTCGTACATAGGGAGTGTATGGATTTTAATTGGAATTGCCTATTGTCAGGCATGCATACTAGTAGAATATCATTTTGAGGGTCATGAAATATATTTTGCTGTTTTATTACCGCTTTTGCTTCACTTTTAGTTGTCACTAGGATCCACAACATGTTCATCTATCAGGGGTACAGTTCTTTAACCCCAATACATTTGTACATTCATTGAATGACCTTTGACAATTTGGGTACAAAAACTCATACTCTGCAACTTGAAGTCAAATTTTGTACTATGATTGTTTAATTTAGGTTATTGAACTATGCCATTGGGATGAGGCCATTGTGGTCCATAATGTGTTATTCATCTATTCATATTCTGAGATGAATTGTGATTTAAAACAGATAAATTGTCTCCAAGCAGACGGCAAGATGAATTGATTAGAGGAAAGCAGTTATTGTTGATGTCTATTGTTGAAACCATGACAATATGGTATTGTTTTGTAATGAATTGTGACATGTTTGTAAAAATAACATCATGATGAAGTCAAATGATTCGTGCTTTATTCATAAGAAGTCTGTATCTGTATGAAGAATGAAAACAACACTGTATAATATATTGCATTAAATATGTTATGTGAGTTGACATACATTTAATAACATAAATATTGGGAAGAGCGTTGTTTGTTATTGTATATATCTGTGTCATGTTGTAAGAGTGACAAATTTAAATAAAATTGTGTTCTTTTCCTCACGTTCCTCAACTGTTGTGAGTGTTCCCTGAGAAAAGTTAAATGCAAAACATTTCAAAAGAATAACATTAATTTTTAGACAGTTGTAAAAGAGTTGATACAATTATGGAAGCGAGTAGCACTAGGATCCACAACATGTTCATCTATCAGGGGCACAGTTATTAAACCCCAATACATTTGTACATTCATTGAATGACCTTTGAAAATGTGGGTAGGCCCTACTACAAACTCATACTCTGCAATTTGAGGTCAAATTTTGCCCTATGATTATGTAATTGAGATTATTGGACTATGCCATTGGGATGAGGCTATTGTGGTCTATAGTGTAGCTTGACAATTGTGGTAAAGGGGTTGGCCAGTTATTTCAGAGGATGTTATTCTGAAGGGGAATTATTCCGAATTGAGAAGAACAGGCTTTATTCCAAAGCGGCATTATTCTGAAAAGGCTTGACAGAACAGGTGTCCTTTCCGCATCACATGCATCATTTTTTCTTGGGCAGGAGAAAATGCCTGAAACTTTCATTTTGACATAATATTGACCTTAACTCAAGAACCACAAGACCTATGGAAAAGTACACTGCAGTGTTTAGCTAAATGGCTACAACTGGAAATATATGGCTCCTGACATCCCACTCACCTTAAAGACCCATTCAGTGATTCCAGCGCAGTGTAAAAAAAATTAAAATTGTTTATAAATTGCTTAAAAATGAAGGATAAGTCATTCAAATTGTCATTTGGTACTTATGGAATGAAAATTTAGCAAAAAACAAAGAAAACAGCAGTATTGACGAAGTTGACGCCCCATTCAAATACATGTCGCTAATTTATATACTGTCTATATATAAATTACAGATTCACTAAAATGCCTTATTTTGTCTTAAACACACAGCTTTCAGTTGAACCACTAGCAGGCTATGTTAGCACATCTATGATGACAAAGGTACCAAAATCTGAATTTTGATAATTTTACCATCGTCGGATGAGCACATCACTGAATGGGCCTTTAATGTAAGCAAATTCTCTTTCATTAATAGTTTAATCTTAGCAGTACCAAGTAACAGGATTTCATTTTTCAAGAGAAGTAGACATTTTCAAATGTCTAGTCCAAATTTAGATGCAGTTTGCTAAAAATTTCACGTCTACAGCACAGGAAGGCACATTCGCTTTCATTTTCATCAAACTGAAATGTCTCGTCTGAAATTTGATAGGATAGCTGAAAGTTTCCCATCTAAAACAGGAAATCAAGTTCTTTTTTATTTACATCAAAATGGGCTTTGACCTAACGGATAATAAACAGTTTTCCAGACAAAAACAGCTAGAGGCCCCCCTCATAATAAATATTGAATGATCCCTTTCTTTATTAACTATTGATTGGTCTGATCTGTCACACATTTGCGTTGTATCGTTTACCCTCTGGCACATGTTTTTATTTTAATGCTGCTATATTTTCATACATTTATAAATTTCCATGGCAACCATATATCAGAAGATTCTGAGTAAACAAGTTTGAATCACATCGAACGAAGTCTATACTGTAATGTTTTGTGAATAGATCTGGTGTTGCTTTAGAAGTTATATTTTGCATGAATTGTTGTAAAACTTGAAGTAAAAGTAAACCATGACGAGAAACGTGTCCTATTGAAGCCCCGCTCACACAGTTCTTGCCAAAGCGGTGAGTATAAGCATGCATACCACAAGTACGTGTATGGCGTGCTAACATTCCGTTTTATCCACCTTTCATCTCAAGCTACTAATAGGGGGTAAAATGATCCACCGAGCTCGGTAAGAAAACGCCAACATTGCCTAGCAGGGTAAGTACTTGGCTGCCGACTAGAGAGAACACTGTGCTGCGTTGACTCATCAGTCATTGATCTAAGCTCATTCATACAATAATATTGGTTTGCGTGGACTTCAAGTGTTAATGCACGCAAGCTTCTGTTTGCTGAAGCTATACGGGTCATTTGTACTACAAAACTGGATCTAAAATATCCAAAGTTGTGTTTTTCCTTGTAATGGTAAAGCTTCAAGTGAACTGTGACTGCTTCAACCTTTTTGCATTCTTTGTTTTTCCAGATTTTGTTTTTGAAGCAATTATGTTAGAAGCTTATTCTTGTACTTTTTTAGAAAGTAAGCTATAGGACCTAAAACTCATACTGTAAAAACTCGATAGTTAAGCGCTCGATAGTAAACACATATGCTAACTATCGAGTTTTTATGGTATGACCCAATGGGCTATTCCATTTGAAATCCATACATCCATTCAAGTAATTCCATTTATAATTCACACTCCCTGCATAGAAGATTAAGGTCATGTCTCACATAGGAGGTGTATGAATTTCAACTGGAATAGCTTAATGAATCAGTATTCAGAAGTTCACAAAACAAAACTATGAAATATATACAATCTTATTGTCTGGGCTTACTTTTTTTGAGTGGCAAATTTTTACATCCAATCTTGACCAATTGATCTTCTGGCAGCAACAGTGGTGTAGCCAGCCTTTTAGTGTGATGGGGCAAAGACAAATTTTTATTTATCCCCATTGTTCAATTTTTTGTCCCATTGTTAGTCATTTTAATGACATTTTACTTCTGAAAAAAATTTCTGAGGGGGGATACCCCTCCAGTTTCCCCTGGCTATGCCACTGGGCAGCAAAAGTTTACAAAACCAAGATATGTGTATTACCATTGCAATACAGTGCATAAACATGATAAATGCAGGAATATATTTTATACCAAACCCGATATTTATTATTGTTGTTCCCATTCAGAAGTTTCATATGGACAGCTAAAATTTTCAAATTAGCAAACGGCAAAATATTTTACAAATACAATAAATTAATACAGCTTCAATTTGCATTTTCAAGAAACTATGTTACAAGTCTCACAGATAAATATCAAATGTCATCTTACAAAATTTATATAAGTCAATCAATTAAAACTAGTTCAATCCATTCAATAACACCTTGAGGCTGACTTGAGCATAATTCAGTTTATCAGCACTTGACCTGATATTTTTTAATGATGGGTATTTATTGATGTTAATTTTCAAGTTGGATTTTTACCCCAGGCAAGTACACAATATTAATGTGAATCAATTATTCAAATGTCAGCCTTGTTGCTGTCTTCAGTAGATAGCAAATTGAATATTTTGCATTTTCCATCAAAGTAGTGCAACTGTAGAATAAGACCTGCTGAACTGTGTGGGAAAAGGAAACATAGCCAGTCACAACCTCTTTCCAGTGGTGGCACAAGGATTTTGGGGGGGGGGGCATTGGGGGAAAAGTGAATTTCAGGGGGGAAAATCAACAAATCAGCAAAATTGCCGTAAAATTTGGATATTCTTGTTTTTTTTACAGGAGGGCAACAGGGGAAAGAGTTCTGATGGGGGGAGAGAGGTATATCCCCATCAGAACTCTTGTCCCCCCTCCACCCATCACCGTGATGCCACCACTGCCTCTTCCCCAGTCCCCACCAGCCTGCACAAGAGCCACCCAAGCAAATTGTGTGCAAAATATACTATTCATTGGGTGTGATATATGGGCTATCTTAAACATTTTACCACCATGTATCATTTATTTATCAATTTCATATTTCCTTGTGCTTGATTCAAAGTTTAGAGGTACTGAAAGCTTTGCCCTCTGGTCCCCATCTATGCTTCATGCTTTGCACTCATAACCTACCCCCTTGCAACTCCTCCCCATTTAAGCAATCCTGGCCATGATCTTGCATGACACCTAATAAGGCCTAAAAACCTGTTTGATCGGTGTAACCCGACCGATCCTAAAAGTAGGCCCGACCATAGACTTAAAAACAAAAAAGAAGAAAAAAAAAAGTTCCAAGGCCTCCATCAAATTCAATTGCCATCAAAGTTTGTCTAATCTTTCATTATTCAGATAGGGGTACATTTTCAGCTGTGTGTTTGGGCTGTTCCCCACACCTTTAAAAATGAGCACACTGTTTTGTCACACAATCTAATGGCTGTGCTAAGAAACATTATTTATTTAGTCCAAGGTTTCTGATGGTACACAAAATTTAAATATTTTGGAATAAGTGGGAGATGAAGCTGTAGATCACGAAATGCCCTGGGATTCAGTATGATAATTTAGTAAAACATAGGTCTAGACTAATACATTTTCTATTTCCATGTCGTACACAAATTTTACTACATTTTTGAATAAAGCTTCAGAATTGTGTTAGCAACATTTTGCTGCCTTTAAGCTTCCAGTCAGGTGTCTATGTGAATAGATCATGATACTACACTTAACTCCCCACACAGGTGTCGACTGCAGATGACATGTTTCAATTTTTTTTAACAAATTCAAATATTTCAGAATTGTACATTTTCATGACCATATTTGAAATCAGCATGAAAAATGCATTAAAATGTGAGTACAAACAAGCCTAGTATTGGTTTAGTGGTTCTTATGATAGCTCTTGATATTTTGACAAAATGTCTCAAACTTTTTTTTTTACGTTGAAGTTTATGGCTAGTAACGCATGAGCATTAACTATAGCACCTATTAATTGGATTCATAGTAATATAATATTGACTAAATATGTCTAGACGAGCAATTACAGTATAGGATATTCACTCTAGATGAGTCGATTAAGGCGCAGGCTTTGAGATACGGGTGATGCCAATATTTAAGAGGTTATTGGGTTTGTCTAATCTTAGACACATTTCATTGAGCAGTGGAACAAGGCTTCTTAATTTTCATATGTTATTTGGGTTTTATGATGAGCTGACCCACTTTGATTATATTTTGAGAGTATCGCAGTCTGAAGGATATGAGCCAGCCCCTGTCCAATCAGTGGTGGGGCCGTGGATTTTCTTGGGGGGAAGGGAGGGGAATTAGGGGATAAATTAATTTCAGTGGGGGGGCAAAATCAACAAATTTTGTGCAAGAAGTGAACATTTTTAATTTTGGGGTTTTACTAGGGGGAAAATGAGGGAAAGTGTTCAGATTGTCAAATTTTACGATAATGATTCAAATTTTACTACATTTTTTTGAATAAAGCTTTAGAATTGTATCAGCAACATTTTTCTGCCTTTAAGCTTCCAGTCAGGTGTCTACATGTGAATAGATCAAGATACTACGCTTAACTATAGCACCTATTAATTGGATTCATAGTAATATAATATTGACTAAATATGTCTAGACGAGCAATTACAGTATAGGATATTCACTCTAGATGAGTCGATTAAAGCGCAGGCTTTGAGATATGGGTGATGCTAATATTTAAGAGGTTATTGGGTTTGTCTAATCTTAGACACATTTCATTGAGCAGTGGAACAAGGCTTCTTTTTATGTTATTTGGGTTTTTGATGATATGACCCACTTACTTTTGTGGTCTATTGCCATTTTGTCTAATGCCCGTTTAGTCTATATTCAATTGGTCTATTACCAGAAAAGCTAACTGCCACTTAGTTTAATGTCCATTTAGTCTAATATTGTTTGGTCTAATAACCGGTATGTCTACTAACCATATAGTATTTGGTTTAATATTTCTTTAATAACGATTTGGTCTAATACCCATTTGGTCTAATAACCGTTAGGTCTAATACTCGCATGGTCTAATAACCAGTTAGTCTAATACCATTTCGTCTATTAATTAATAAACTAAATGCTTGTAAGACTAAATGGTTTGTAGACCAAATGAGTTTTAGACCAATTGCTTATAGACCAAATGGGTATTAGACTAAATGGTTGTTTAGAGTTGCGTCGCTGATAGCTACAGTTCTGAAGATGAAAGCAAAGAACAAGTCACCGGGCAAGGTACCTGACCCTAGATTACAGGAAACCTGCAAGTATAGTAGGACTTATGGTAAGGCGGCAAACCTAACAAATGGGCCGGAACACAAGTATGAAACTAAGCTAAAGGGGCTGTTAAACAAGAAGGATGTTGCTCCTAGAATAATCAACAAATGACAAAGCCTACAAGGGCGCTAAGATTGTCATGAACAAAACAATATTATTTCTGTAAACTGTTCAAGAGGCATTCGGAAATTGAAAAAAGCATGATAGCATATCATAAACAAGTTTGGCATCTTCAAAGTTAAACAAATATTTGGAAATCTTCCTAATGTAAGATGGGGCTTATAAATGTTTAATTTTAATTATAATTTAAATGATGCTTCATACATACTTATTGTATTGTGTAGTACTGACATCACAAGGGCTTTGCAGAGGTTGGGTGCTTTGCTCATCTTAAGATGTTCTGTATAGGGAAATGTTAAGGAACATGTTGGGATATAGAAGGAATAAGAAGTAGATACATCTTCCATACATCCTGTAATGTCAGCACCCATGCGGGTCATGTGCGATTATTTTTAATCATCTACAATGCTGGCCATAAGTGTTGGGACGGTTTGATAGGGTAATGTAAATAAGCCCCCCACTCCCCCGATCAATGTTGAATTCGACTTTTTTGCTCTGTGGTGCAATGGATACGGCATCTGCCACAGGCACAGTGGACACGGGTTCGCGCCCCTGAATTTATTTATATATCTTTTTCTTTTCTTTTTGTTATTATTTTACAATATCCTTCATCATATTATATTAAATCGTTCTATTAATTTTTGCCAATGTCCGTCCTTCTTTTTTTCTGTATGTCTACCTATATTTTACTTTCTATACTTACTATAAGTTTCTTTGAAAGCGCTTTAATAAATTTCAGTCATAAAATGTAATTTAAGCCTACTCCTGCCGACTATGATTATATTTACACGATATACTCGTTGCAAATACCACATACGTTTTTGATGCAAGCGATGAAAATGATTAAAGTTTGTTGTTGTTTTTTCTAAAATTAGCTTTTTTTTTTTAAATTTTAAGTATTTTTTTCCCAAAATCACTCTTTTAAAAGACTTCAATCAATTCCTGTCAACAAATATCATGTATTTCTGGCGATTAAATCACTACTCTTTCAAAATAATACGTCATTTTACGCAAAATCGTAGTTGGCATAGGCTAATAATGTTCAGAACGCACTGTAAAATACATGATATTGCGTATAAAACGTGACCGTATCCCTAAATCACATGAGGAAAATGCAAAAATTTTTATATAAGTGAAAAGATAAATAGTTTCTCCGTTTTCATGTAAAATTTGATGAAAATCAAGCTATGGTTGAGGAGATATGGGCCAAAACACACATTTTAAAATTTGATTTTTTGTACCTTAGAGACATGTATTTGAAAAGTTGAAAAAAAATCATCTAATTTCAGTTTTTTGCTTATAACTCAAAAAGTAAATATGATATTGACACCAAATTTGGAGCAGTTAGAGATCTTATCATGTGGCTTTACCAAAAAATTTTGGATGGCTACATTTGACATTTAGGGACTGGTCACTTAAAATGTCTTAAAAGCGATATTTTGGCCCTGTCTAAGTTCACTATTCAGTCACTTTAACTGTCAAAAACTTGGGTTTTAAAATGGAAAATTATTGTTTCCACCAATTAAAATGTTACATTACAGCTATAGAAGAAAATAAAAGTTATCACAGCATCTCGTGATCAAAAAACAAATAAAGGAATCGAACCCATGCACACTTGTTTTCCCAATTTACCGCAGTCTACCACAAATGAAGCAAAAAAAACAAAAAAAAAGAAGGACGGTCATTGGCAAAAATTAATAGAACGACGAATATAATATGATGAAGGATATTGTAAAATAATAACAAAAAAGAAAAGAAAAAGATATATAAATAAATTCAGGGGCTCGAACCCGTGTCCACTGTGCCTGTGGCAGATGCCGTATCCATTGCACCACAGAGCTGTATTACTTTAACAGGCTTAAACTGTAATATAATGCTATACAAGATGCATGTATATAAATATACGCTCTACGGACGATAAACAGTCAAACAAATCGCACTTTTACGGCATTTGTTTTATTAACTGAATATTTATCATATAGCAGGTGTTGGCTGACATTTGTGCTCCACATATATTTCAGTTTTGGGCCGGGGTAAAATGATTTTGGGACAAAAGCGAGCGATATACACGTTTGTAAAAAAAAAAGAAAGTAATATTATATTAAAATTCTTTACTCTTTAAAGGCGTGTATACCGTCCGATTTTTCCCGTAGTCATTATCCGGACAAAAACTGAACTAAATGTGGAGCACAATGTCAGCCAACACCTGCTATATGATAAATATTCAGTTAATGAAACAAATGCCGTAAAAATGTATTTTCTTGGACTGTATATCGTGTGTAGAGCGTATATTATATACATGCATGTTGAATAGCATTATATTATAGTTTAAGTCTGTTGAAGTTACACAGCTCTGTGGCGCAATGGATACGGCATCTGCCACAGGCGCAGTGGACCCGGGTTGGAGCCCCTGAATGTCTTTAGATTTCTTTGTCTTTTCTTTTTTGTTATTATTTTACAATATCCTTCATCATATTATATTCGTCGTTCTATTAATTTTTGCCAATGTCCGTCCTTCTTTTTTTCTGTATGTCTACCTATATTTTACTTTCTATACTTACTATAAGTTTCTTTGAAAGCGCTTTAATAAATTTCAGTCATAAAATGTAATTTAAGCCTACTCCTGCCGACTATGATTATATTTACACGATATACTCGTTTGCAAATACCACATCGTTTTTGATGCAAGCGATGAAAATGATTAAAGTTTGTTGTTGTTTTTTCTAAAAATTAGCTTTTTTTTTAAATTTTAAGTATTTTTTTCCCAAAATCACTCTTTTAAAAGACTTCAATCAATTCCTGTCAACAAATATCATGTATTTCTGGCGATTAAATCACTACTCTTTCAAAATAAAACATCATTTACATAAAATACGTAGTTGGCATAGGCTAATAATGTTCAGAACGCACTGTAAAATACATGATATTGCGTATAAAAGCGTGACCGTATCCTAAATCACATGAGGAAAATGCAATAATTTTTATATAAGTGAAAAGATAAATAGTTTCTCCGTTTTCATGTAAAATTTGATGAAAATCCAAGCTATGGTTGAGGAGATATGGGCCAAAACACACATTTTAAAATTTGATTTTTTGTACCTTAGAGACAATGCTGGCCATAAGTGTTGGGACGGTTTGATAGGGTAATGTAAATAAGCCCCCCACTCCGCCGATCAATGTTGAATTCGACTTTTTTGGTCACACGAGCCTTGTGGCACCCAACATTGATTGGTGGGGAAGGGGGAGNGTTGGGGTGTTAGGAAAGTGTTTAGGCTTGACACCAAAGAAACCTCCACTTCATCACGTTAATAATAACGGAAATAAGGTCATACTATAGTGTACGTTTTCCATAAGTGTCCCAACACATTTTGGCCATGGTTGTAGGCTCAAACATGCTCAATAAAAAAAGATTGCCATGATGAACTTTCAGTGTGATGTCAAATGACCACTCACAGGGACCACTCAGCAACATTGGGCTATTCCATTTAAAATCCATACTACCCCTGTGGAAGATTATGGAAATATCTTCCACAAGGGGAGTATGTTTTTCAAATGTAATTGGTCAGAGTTAATCATTTTGAAACCCATACTCCCCCTGTACTATGGCTTTACTTATATCTTCCACACTCTAGTCTGGAGTGAGTATTTAAAATGGAAGTTACCAAATTGTCTATTCTAATCAAAACTCATACTCCCTCTGTGGAAGACTTTAGCTAAATCTTCCACAGGGGTAGTGTGGATTGTAAATGGAATAGCCTACTTTAAACCAGGCTGTAGGGGACTAGTTCAGTTCAATTCAGTCAACATAACAACTGGTCTGAATAAAATCTTATGAGATATTTGCTCTGGGTATATACGCCATAGAAGTGACATAGTTAATCGGATTAACTACCATAGCAATAGATGAATACAATTTTGACTATACCTCCCTGCACTACAACGTTCATGCGGTACCGATGCATTGAACCATAGATGTCAACGAAAGGCTGATTACTCGCACCTGTAAGATTAGTATCTGTTAATAGAGCGGTATTGTATTCAATCTATGTTTGCTGACATACACAGGTGATTAGTGTAATCTTCTTGTAGTGCAGGGCGGTCTATTAAAAAATTGTATTCATCTATTGCTATGGTAGTTTATCCGATTATGGCGTCACTTCTACGGCGTATAGCAGAGCAGAGGAAAATCAAAACAAGAAATACATAATGTTGCCTTATTATGTTCCTTTATACTTCAGGGCTCTTCTATGTTTTATTTATCTTGTATTTTGACCATCATGTTATCTGTCAGCATTGCCAGCAATTGTGAAACCTTACCCATCTGACTCTAAAAATATCCATCTAGTTTGCTTGTGGGTGAATACTTTCATCCCTAAGGTTCTTCACAGAGTTTGCTGTGTTGTTGTTGCGACTCCTCAAAGGTGGAAATAAGTCTTCATCCCCGGGGTCATCATCATGTTCATGTTTTATACAAGCCAATGTGTTAGGTTGTTCACAACTCATTTCACATGGTTTATCATGTGAGCTCTGCCTGTAAGTTCCAGTCCACTGTGTTGAATAGGTAGCAGACCAAAACAGAACTGTGGTTCAGGCAATTTGCCTAAGATTACTAATACAGAACCCAGGTATAAAAGACCTTTAGTTTAGTAATCATCACCACCTTGACAGCAAAAAATCCATACACCCCCTATGGAAGGCATGATCTTAATCTCCCATCTGAGGTGGTGCAGATTTCATATGGAGTCCCCCATTTAAGGTAACCCCATTTGAAATTCACACTCCCTGTGTGCAAGATTTAGGTAGACTTTATGCCTCAATTTCCACCAGAAGAGAGAAAAATTGGCAAAGATGTTTCACTTGACTGCTTTTCAATGAAAATTGCATGCCTTTTCCTCCAATATGGTCAGAATTCAGAGAGAAAATAATTACATAATAAAGTTGGGCTGATTTTGTCATGGTACATGTGTAAATGTGGCCCCTGTCCTGACCCTCCCTTCCCTCTGTTGGTATGTGTATGCTTACCACCAGAAAAGTGCACTTTGGAGGACAAGTCACAAGTCATACACATATATCATGACATTGAGTTGAATCATGACAATAAAACAAAGTTTCTTGTACTCAAAAATATTGAGAGGGTCTTTAACACCCTGCTTATATTAGACATTGAAGTAATATCCAGCAGAGCAGACACATATACTCCAGGCATTGCGGGCAGAGGATGAAAGATGGGAGCAGCTTGTCAATCAGGAACTTTAGCAAGAAGTGTAAAGCAGAATTCCTTGTACAAGGACTACGATCTTGCTATCAAGATTTATACATTGGTGTGCAGTGTTTTGAGATTTGAACCAAGGAAAATCACTCAAGGAAGGTTCTGATATTTGGGGGAACATATCCGATGTCACGCACGCCCAACTTGTGTAATAATATGTGCCCATCCACCACAAACTGGTCGTAAAGTTGGCATTTTCCATTTTGAGATACAATCAAAAACAGTATAAGGACTTCTATGTAAAATATAGTAGGAATTTGACCTTTGATGAACCATAACTTCACTTCCAGATGTCCGATGAAGCTGGTTGAGGTGTCATTTTAAAGCTGAAAGTGCATTCTTTTAAAATCTGCAATAAACTGAAAATGATCTAGAGCCGACTTTACTACCACATATACATTTACAAACTGGGTGGGGTTTAATACTGCTGCCAATTATCAGCAGATCTTGTTCAAGGATTCTACTTTTTATTTCATTATGCAGCACCATGCAATGTAGAACACTTTCTCCCTGGGGTTGAAACATTTGCATTCTATTTCACAATATCGCATAGTAATTTGCAATGTCTCACTGCACATGGCTTACCACAGAGAAACAGTTCACACTGGTGTGATGTGAAAATCGTTAACCCAAACTATGGGCGTCAAAACCTAAGGTGAGTGAAAGTTTCCATCCACTTAAAGTAAGGACGTCCAGCAGATACCTTACCTCAGACATTTAGATTATGAAAAATTCAAAACAATGTGTCCATTCATCAGTACCGGAATTGAGCAAGTCAACAAAAATCAGTCCCAGTTTTAGTCATTTTTAGCTTAAGCATGCACAGACTTTGAATCGGGGCACAAAATGAGAATTCCCAATTTCTTATTTCTCGACCCAAGAGCTAAGAGCAAAATTGTACAACTGATTTAGTGTTAAGAGTGGCCTAGCTTTCATTTCCTTGCTCTTTTTCTTCATTCTGTTTCTTTCTAGTTTTCTCTTCATACAGGCCAGCATACAGTTATATAAGCTTGTAAGCTTGGCTTGACAATTTTGCTTGAGCCTGGTCCCATCAGGACCCAAGTGTGTGTCCACCTGGACATATTGATTAAACAAACACAAGTCACTCAATTCATGCTACAAATTCAATTGGGTGGAATCACTATTGCTTTTTTGGTGATTGACTCCCGGGGATTGACTTGGTGTTGCCAGTTGATTTTTCTCCTGTTGGATGTTTTGACACAGGATGCAGCAGCTTATAGAAAATTTAACAAAGTTGATAATGACCTTCATCTCTGTTCATGGTAGCACCCCTTCTATTCCTAATCTGTACAGCCTCCTTTTTGCAATGTTTATATCTGTCTTGTTCCGTGCCATGACATCTGCCTCCCCAAACCGATGACATGATGACCTTTCTGCAACATGATCTGTGATGGATGACCAGCTCTCAGTAGTCCTACTATAGGGCCTTTAGATCCATGCTATATCATAAACCCTAGCTATATCCAGAGAACACAGCCCCAGGGAAGACCAGCTCAAGGGCTGGTCTGGGCCATTCCGCGTATAAATAAAATTTGAATTGAATTGAATTGAATAGAACTGCTAAACCCAGCGACCTCTCCCCCTCAGGCGGAGCAGTCACCGGGTTTTAGCGGTTCTCAGGTATAGTGTGTTAAAAAGGCCCTATAGTAGGGCTAGCTCTCAGTAGCAGTCTCATCCAGTTTTGATAAAGATAACAGCTTCTTATCGAAATTCATTGGTTCAGAAATATGAACCTTTAGATCGACTTTATGCTACCGATCCTGATGAATTTATTCAACCACCGTACTTGTGTTACAGAAACTTTGGTCACTCGGCAGTCCAGAAACACAACCAGATCTAGAACAAACTTCCCTGAGGAACAGAAACTTTTACATTCTATATTTAATACCCTCCACACGCTAACTTGTCCATGTCTCATTGCACATGGCTTACCAGAGAGACAAAACCAGTTCCACTGGCGTGAATGTGCAAGGCGTCATGGACACGTTCATTATACACTCCATTATTCACAAGCTTAACTTGTAAAAAAGAATGAAAGAAAAGTGAAGGTACATTCATAATTCATGTAGCAAAGTGTAAGGTGATGTCAATAACTATAGCTGAAAGTCAGATGATTGTCAAAGCATAAACTTAAAGGTGCACACTTTATGAATGATTCTACTGCAACTTCTTCTACTGCAAGTATTTCTCACAAACTATGAATTGCTTACCAAGAGGAAGCTTTCATCCAGAATCTGATATTACAAGCTATATATCAAAAAGAACCTTCAGGATCCAAAGTCTTGAGTATTCAGAATATTTGGTCTTTTGTGTCCTTCACTACAGCCATCGGCCCAGGGGAAGCTGCCCCCTTTAATAAAACCCATAATGTGTTGTGTATCACCTGTCTGAGTGAACATAAATAATAAATTCCCTGAAAGAAAGTGTAAAAATGATTTGTATGAAGTTTTCAAAAATGTTTTTGGAATGTAAAACGTTTTTATACCCTTTATATAACCCGACATTTAAACGTTTTCTATAAAACATTTGTGTTTACTGTGCAGTAAATTACCAACAAATGTTATTTAATGTTATGAAAACGTTTTATACCATTAATGTACCCTTTATATAACCTGACATTTAAACGTTTTCTGACAACCTTTTATAACCTTTTGCGAATGATGTCGAAAACGTTTTGTGTTTACTGGGTACTTCATCAATACCAACATCAGCAGTAGATACATAGCTTCTTCATTGATACCCATAAAATCAGTAGATACATAGCTACTTTATCAATACTCATATCAGCAGTAGATAGCTACTTCATCAATACCCATATCAGCAGTAGATAGATGGCGACTTCATCAATACCATATCAGCAGTAGATATATATAGCTACTTCATCAATTCCCAAATCAGCAGTAGATATATAGCTACTTCATCAATACCCATATCAGCAGTAGATATATGGCTACTTCATCAATACCCATATCAGCAGTAGATAGTTACTTCATCAATACCCTTATCAGCAGTAGATAGATGGCGACTTCATCAATACCCGTATCAGCAGTAGATATATATAGCTACTTCATCAATTCCCAATCAGCAGTAGATATATAGCTACTTCATCAATACCCATATCAGCAGTAGATATATGGCTACTTCATCAATACCCATATCAGCAGTAGATAGCTACTTCATCAATACCCATATCAGCAGTAGATATATAGCTACTTCATTAATACCCATATCAGCAGTAGATAGCTACTTTATCAATACCCATGGCTACTTCATCAATACCCATATCAGCCGTAGATATATAGCTACTTCATCAATACCCATATCAGCAGTAGATATATGGCTACTTCATCAATACCCATATCAGCAGTAGATAGCTACTTCATCAATACCCTTATCAGCAGTAGATAGATGGCGACTTCATCGATACCCGTATCAGCAGTAGATATATATAGCTACTTCATCAATTCCCAAATCAGCAGTAGATATATAGCTACTTCATCAATACCCATATCAGCAGTAGATATATGGCAACTTCATCAATACCCATATCAGCAGTAGATAGCTACTTCATCAATACCCATATCAGCAGTAGATATATAGTTACTTCATCAATATCCATATCAGCAGTAGATAGCTACTTTATCAATACCCATGGCTACTTCATCAATTCCCAAATCAGCAGTAGATATATAGCTACTTCATCAATACCCATATCAGCAGTAGCTAGCTACTTCATCAACACCATCAGCAGTAGATAGCTACTTCATCAACACCCATATCAGAAGTAGATAGCTACTTCATCAACATCCATAACAGCAGTAGATATATAGCTACTTCATCAATACCCATATCAGCAACATGTCCATGAATGGCTTTAATTCGGCCTACATTTCACCAATTTTCGGGTTTTTCAAACTCAAATTGTAAACAATAATAGTACCAAAATGGTCCACCAAATGCTTCAATATTTGCCTTCATTTTGCACTTCTCAGAGTAGCACATCCCCCCTCAAACACCCCCTCCCCTGTGTCGTGCAAGTGCAATGCGATGGCTGCAATTATCTACATTTTCTACATCTGCCACTTACTGGCCTCCACTTTCAAAAACATTCTGCTGCTGCTGACTACAGCAAAACTCAGCAATACGCTGGAACAGTGGAAGACACTTGTATAAATGTCTCTCCTTTCAAACAGTCTGTCTTTCCTTCATTTTAAACGGTCTTAAAGAGGAAGCCCCACCAGAGCAGTTCTTCTAGGGTGAACCAAACCTGCCTGGCTATCAAATTAGTCAGTAACAAGGTTATCTCTGAATTTGAAAGGTGATAAATTGATGCAATAACATTAAGGGGTACTACACCCCTCGGCCCTGATTTGGTAAAACGATCTAACTTGAAATTGGGACATTTTGAGATAAATCCATATCATGGGTAATGTGAGGGCGCTCTTTCCATTGGTGACATCCTAAAATCACCACCATGCCACCAAATAATGAGATTTTTATGTTTTTTAAGACATTAGATCTGTTTAATAATTTATTTTATTCAAAAAGAAAAATGTCAAGTGTTCAAACTTTAAAGTTCTTTTTCTCGAAACAGCGATTTTAATTTCCAGTTAGATCATTTTACCAAATCAGGGCCGCCCTGTGGTAAATTTGTGACTATTTTTGCATTTTCTCAAAAAATAATAACACACTGGTAACAAAAGTTATGTATATTATTGGGGCAAGGGATCCAATTACTACACTGAAATTTCAGTAACTCAAGACAAGCGGTTCAGCATATATGATAGGAAATGAGGTACATCCTATCGGTACCTTATTTCTTATCATAAATAACGAACCGCTTGTCTTGGGTCACTGAAATTCCAGTGTAGTAATTAATTCCTTGCCCCTATAATACACATAACTTTTGTTACCAGTGTGTTATTAGTTTTTGAGAAAAATGCAAAAATAGACAGAAATTTATGGAGGGGTGTAGTACCCCCTTAAAGCATCAATTAGCACCTGTCAAATTCAGAGATAACCTTGTCACTGATTAATTTGATAACCAGGCAGGTTTTGATCCTCTTTAAAGGGAAACTGTTTACAAACATTTAGACTGTACAAACAGTCTAAATGTCTCTCCCTTGAAACAGGCCACAAAACAAAAGCTTATGGTAATAAACATGACACTGTACAGGTAGTTCTGCCAAAAGTGGGCTCAGACATGAATTGGGATATTTTTTGTAGACTCTTTGGTAGATAGTTGGGTAAAGTACAAATTAGGCCTCTTGCCACTGGCATTATCTGCACTCTGTGAGTATGTTATGTTTCTTTAAAAGCGATTGCAGTCAAAATTGAGTCATTGCTGTTGTCAGTTTTGTCGGTTTGCTTTCAACAAAGTTCTGTCAACACTGGCTAGACAATAAGTCACTGAGGCGGTGATGACGGCGCAATTATGATGCCGTCCGTCTAACGCATTGCTTTAAAATGCCAAGATATCATGAATGATGACGATAGATGCAGCTAATGCGCTATATATCACTTCTATTTCTGGGTAGTAAAGTGCTTGATCTTGATGCATGTTTTGTGAAATGTAGCACCTGGGATGACGTCTAGTGTTATTTACTGAGGCAACGTAGATTCTCTCGTGAGAGCTGTTAACATTGTACCAGGTCCTGTTGTCTGCTGAAGTGTTAAATTGTCCAAATATGTCTTGGAATAGACTACAAGTTTAAAGACATTCAAGATGAGCGGGATTAGACCATTTCCCTGAATCGAACTGGTCCACATTTATTTTATTCTACAGTCCAGGTAATTCAATCATGTTCTGGGGCAAGAACCAGGAAAATCACACAAGTTTCTGTGATATTTAATGAGTCAATTACATTATCCTCCAACCACTAAAATCCCTCACATAATCCTTCAATGTCCTTCCAACAATCCCTCAATGGGATATTCCATTTAAAATCCATACTACCCCTGTGAATTGATTTTGAAAACATGTTCCACAGAGGGAGTATGAATTTCAAATGGAATTAGCATGTTGGCATTCCATTTGAATTTCATACACCCTCTGAGAAAGATTCAACTTGAATCTTCCACAAAGGGAGGATGAGTTTCAAATGGAGCTGCTACATATGTGTTGATTCCATTTGAAATTCACACTCCCTCTGTGGAAGATATTTCCAAAATCTTCCACAGGGGTAGTGTGGATTTTAAATGGAATAGCCCAATGCCCTCCCATTGGAAATCATTCATTTCCCCTACTATTTCACTTTGGGTAGTGACGTCAGTGCTTTTACGCAGTAGAGCCACAAGCGTGCCCACAAACGTTCTTTATGATTTGATCCTCCGACAAGTATTACACTCTACGTCACTACCAAACCTGCCGAAAAACAAAGTATACATGGTTAGCTGACCAGCTAAGTAATGATTTTGCAGCCAAATGCCACAACCATTTAAGTCGCAATAACACTTAATGAATCTGTTACATCCGCCCGGCTTGCTGGCTTATAATCAACGATGATCCCAGCAACAAACTTCTGGATATGCTGATATTTTTACAGTGCGTTTATTTTCACAGATTTTGTAAAGAGACAACCCCTCCCGACAGGTTTTCCATCCTGTACACTAAAATGGGCTGTTCCAGTTGAAATTCATACACCCCCTATGGAAGACATGACCTTAACATTACACACAGGGAGTGTAGATTTCAAATGGAGTCACCCACTCAGGTAACCCCATTTGAAATCTACACTCCCTGGGTAAGAGATTCAGGTCATGTCTACCATAGGGGGTGTGTGGATTTCAACTGGAATAATCCATTGCACAAATGAACCACCAAATGACTCTGAATGTGGGACCATCCTCTGCACACATTTTAAGCCTCCCACACACAAAAAAAAACCAGAAAGAAAACAGAAAAGAAAGGACCTACCACCTTACCTAGGAGCAAGAGCTAGCAAAGTCAACCATCAAACCTCCTGGTGATCTTTATTTTATTTTTGCTCTGACGAACATATTTAGGTGATATGGATTTAATACTTCATCTGGGATCAAAACTCTAGTGCAAATAACATGCTTGAAAAAGTTTTAGCTAAAAATTTATTTTGTATGTAAATAATGACAGCCTTTTTTGTATGTAAAAAAATCAGTACGAAGTCAGGCATATTCAATTTTCAGTTTTTTACATGAATGTATAAAGCATTTGCAAAGCTACATTTTGCAGAAAACCCAATTGAAATTAAACATTTAGTTCCAAAGATATGAACAGTTGAAGTGTTTCCAAAACAATATGCAACAAAAGAAATTATTGTCTTTGTTTAGCTATATCTGATAATCAATATATCCGACTTCCGACAGATTTTGCTTGATCACGCCACATACGGAGAATGCACTTATATTAGCACCATTTGATCAAAAAGATCCATAGCTATAAATTATCACTAATAAGAATATCATACACAGTGGTTGCACCAAGGGGGGGGCATGAGGGGCAAGTGCCCCCAGTCAGAACTCTTGCCCCCCCTGTTTCCCCCCCAGAATTTTGCCCCCCCTTAAATTCACTTTTCCCGAAAAATTCCTGGCGCCGCCACTGATCATACAGAAGATGAAAAACAGTGGCTTGCATGAAGGAAGTAGGGCTGAGTGACCGTTTATAGGTTGAATTTCCATTCTACCTAATCATGAAGCTCCTGTTGCTCCTTGTTGTGGTTAAGGTACAGGTCTCATAAACCAGAGGTCCTGGGTTCAATTCCAGGGTGGGATCAATTTGCCTGTTTCCTTCTTCAATAATTGCTTGACGGCAAAACTTATAAATTATCATCATAGCATACATAAGATGTTTAATACAGAAATTTAATCCAGAGTTGGTTGTAATAACCTTTTTTTCTTTTTTAAGAGCAGTGGCAGTGCTATGGGAGAAAGAGGGGCATTTCCCCCAAATATTTTTCTTGCCCCCTCAGTTTGCCCCCCACTTTTGAGCCAAAAACCACTTTCCACTTTTTGCTGCAATTTTGTGCAAAATTGGTTGATTTTGCCCCCTAAAATTCACTTCCCCATGCCCCCCTGAAAAACTTTCTGGTGCTGCCACTGTTTAAGAGCAAGATGAGAGTTAACAAAAAGGAATATAATTATGTTGAGAACTTTCCAATAAAAATAACCAATTGTGAAAAATTCTGCTTTTTAAAATAGCACTGTATGGACTAATCTCATCAGACAGACGAAGGCCAATTCCATCTTAATCTCAAACTCATTTACTATCAATGTCGCATTAATTTACTCCATGATCCATTTTAATTTCACAAAGAGTTCTCTCCCTTATTTTAGATTGGCTTTTAGTGTTTGGAGTCATTAGAAATCAGGAACTCTGTGTCTCAATATGTTGATGTTTACAACCATATGTTTATTTGCATCAAAGTACTTTGCTCTGTAGGTTTAAAGGAGGATGAGTCGTTCCTGGGGAGGATGGTGGTCTTACTGGAAAGAGTGGTACAAAGGAGGATGTTTCGTTCCAGGGAGGATGGTGGTCTCACTGGAAAGAGTGGTATGGGGATGTGCGACATATTATTTTTTTTAAATGGTTTAGAGATGGGGCGCTTTTTTTTGCAATTTCCTCAAATCTGGAAAATGTGCAGAGTTTCAAATTGGGTAAATGTACCGTAATTTACAGAAATTATTTCAAATTGGAAGGCCCCTAGATTTGGGGGTATCTTTTTGTCAAAATTTGTATATTTTTGGGGTATCGTTTTGAAATCCTAGCGGTACATCCCTACCCAAGCCAAAGTTGAGAATGACGGCCACTTTACAAATACAAACAACCTGTAGGAGAGTTTATTAAGCTACTTGCAGTTCGCCATTATGCACTATGTGCGGGGAGAGCCTCGAACTGGCAGCATACATGAATGGGAATTGAACTAGTCATAACGTTCTGTGTAAGGTTACATAATTCTTCCTTTCATGTATGCTGCCAGTTCGAGGCTCTCCCGCTTATAGTGCATAATGGCGGAACTGCAAGTAGCTTGAATAGGTTCTGTTTTCAATTTGAAAGGCAAAGGGGTGCTTGTTTGTTGCTAATTTTGTTTTTTGTTTAATGAGTCTATTATAAGGTCTTCACTGATACCAAGGTTAAAAAAGGAATAATATGAACATAAAGCCTACATATTGGAACATACCCCTTTAAGCTGTGAATAATGCTATAAAGTACAAGGTGAAGGGCAATCTCATGCCATGATGTCATCCTTAAATTGGGTCCATGCAAGCAGTGGGGTAGCAAGGACATTTTCATGAGGGGGTGCAAAGGTGGGATAAGGCAAATTATAAGGGGCAAAATTTGATGAGAATGGTCAAAAAATAGGCCAACAGGTACAAAAAAGGCATAAAAATCTTAAATATCAGTGGGGGTCAAGACTTCTCACAAGGGGCATCTGCCCCCTTTCCATCCCTTGGGTATACTACTGGGTCCAAGAGACAGCCTATGTGAAAACATGGCTTTCAAAGTGATGTGTGTGCAAATGCAAAATGCAGAGCCAACACAAAAGATCTGTTTGCATGACACATTTCGATTTTAAACAAGTGATCAAAATGAAGTGATAGAAACATCTTCATTTGTGCTTCATTTTGTAGGCTCAAAACCAATTTAAACAATGCGGACCACATAAAGTATTTGCACAAATTTAAGCAAAAATAAACAAAACTTATGAGAAATTAAACGGTGAGGTGTTTTTCACATTGTGTGTCTTGATTGTTTACATCTAGACCCAATATACCACATGCACAGGTCGTCTCTTCAACCCAATTTCAATAAATTGTGACATCATGAAAAAAGGTCTATAATTCATTAAAGGGGGGTATGCAGGGTCACAAGTGGGAAATTTTAGACATTGTTTTGTATCATATCTTTAAATGTAATGATGATAAAGTGAAAAGTGTATATTTTCAGACAGGAATTGATTTTCCATGTCCTTTTTATTTTTGTCTACCGTAACAACTTGCCTTACATACTGCAGTTACTGTCCGTTTTCTATACACAATACACAGTGCTCTCACCATTGACGCGTGACCTCTACAAATGATGTATGTTGGAAGAATGGACACTTGCCTAGTTAACATCACTGTGTGAAAAATAACCAGCTAATATTTAATTTATTCTCCAAACTTCTAGCAAATATATTTCTCTAACATGACCTAAAATTACAGCTAGGTTAGATCAGAGAAGATGTAAAAGAAGGAGATAGATCCAGCTATCCTCAAACAAAATATGTGTGTTGCCGCTCATTCAAAAGCAATCACGCTATTTAGGTTTAACAATAAAATACAACAAAAGGGTTCGAACCCATGACGGGTGTGATACACAAGTTGCTGCTTACTGGTTTTAGGGAAAGGTCAGTGTCTGTATACCATCAATACTATGCATACCATGCATGCAGATCCTAACATCCAGTTTATTTCAAATAAAATATGACCGAAGTTCCATGGCAAATAATAATTTTGCACGCTTGGTTACGCTTTCAACCTCTACGATTTATGATACAGACTATTTTCAATTATCAAAATATCTTTATTAGGTTTGCAGGAAATGACAGGAAAATACATTAAAACAATAAAATATAGATGATCAAAAATCATCCCGTTTCTAACAAAATCCTAAAACACTCTCCTAAATAATTAATATATGTTCCAAAATGGGCGGATTTTTTTGGAATCTTTACAAAACTACATTTCTTTCTTATAGTATCCACGTGTGGTATCCCTGCAGAGCAACATCAGGTACTTAACACACACGTGTCATACTTTCAAGGAATTATCTATAGAAACATTGGATATGGTTTCAATTCTGGAGTGAAAATTAATCAACTGTAGTCGGCAACACACATCACATCAAAGGCTACTTTCAAGTAGATGTGTAACTACTTGAGAATAAAGGACTATGAATAGGTGCGACAGGATAACCTACGGGATTATCTCAAGGATATAATTCCGTTCTTCCTCCTTCTTTTTCAACTTTCCTGGTTAGATGTTCAGAAATGGTCGCACTTTTGTAAAATATGAGTGAGGGCAAAGCATAGCTAGCTCATAGCTAGCCAACTCCCTGTGTTAATTGAATGGAGATTTGACCGAAAATATTGAGCTTTATTGGTAACGGACCGCTCCGTTCTGAAGGATGCCACAAAACATTTGAATTTGGGGTTGGAAGATACCTTCCCCTAAATAACAGCTAATAACAGTATTGCGAACCATCAGCATCCATGGTTCGATGTAGAGAGTCTTTCCTATTCAGAGGAGATATTGCAATTACACACCTTATTGCCTTTTAACAATAACCAATGACACTAGCATGTAATTCCAGTCAAGCACCAATCTTTAATCCTATTATTGAAGAGGATAATAAGCTTATACTTATGTATAGCATTAGTAAAAACCTTAAAAGTCTTTGTTTGCTTTGGCTAAATCCTGTTCAAGAGAGGACATTCCTGAACCTTGTTCAGTTGGGGATGATTTGAAGTGACCGCCAATTATGACCATTTGATATTTAATACCAGCAATGTGGAAAAAAAGAAATAATGTAGTGCCAAAATAATGTACCCTTTTACGGAAGGAGCAAAGTTTAACAAGTTATAACTCCGCTTCTGCAATACGAATGTCAGCGGTGAATGTCAAGTTATTATTTCCCAGTCTTTAAAAAAAATTGCAGGCAGCGGTGGGAATCGATCTCGGTACCTCGCGGTTAAAAAGCACTGTGCAAGACTACTAAGCCAACTAAATATCTGTTGTGCGATGCTTGACATTAATCTTTGATATTGCTTAATGGAACAAATCGCGGAATTAAATTAGGAATAAGAGAAGTATATAGATTCTTATTTAGCGGTCAAATTGGATAAAAGGGGAAATATTTGTCCCTGCTCTAAAGAAAATATAGGTTAGAAAATTATCAAATAAATTTAAATTAAAAATTGAGATTTTATATTTATTTCTTTCACGAGGCGGCATTATCACAGACAAACACTGTATAAGCTAAAAACTCGACCCTCATCACTAGATGCTGTCATAGCTCAATGGTAGAGCATCAGACTGCTAATGTCAATATCGTTGGTTCGAGTCCTCCTGCCAGCAATGGTGATATTTATGATTTTAATGCTACGCTACAATTTGTTCTATTTTTTTCGTTTATTTATTTATTTATTTATTTATTTATTTATTTATTTATTTATTTATTTATTTTTTTTTTTTTTTTATTTTTTTTTTTTTTATTTATTTATTTTTTTTTATTTATGTAAATAATTTGATATATTTGAAAGAGGTATTTGAGCAATTGAAATTTTGATTTTATAATCCTCTGGGGTCATTTTGAACCCCGACCCCTCCCAACTTGCCAAACGCACAACACCTATGAGTTTGCATCATACATGTCATCATCATAAAAAAAATTCTATGTATACCTCACGCCCGCAACTATATAGACTACTATACAAAAAAAATAGTATTACATCTTTCCTGCTCAATCAATATAATACTTGCAAATACGGTAGATCATAGTTTACTAATCTAATCCTGTAATATAGACCTGTTATATCACCAGTATTTGCATGTAGAGTCTATACATGGTTTGCTATGGTAGGGATTAGTGTCCGATCTCTGTAATGTAATGTAAATGAAGCATATTGATATGCAGGAAGAATCGATCAGGGCGCTATCTATTAGGGAAAGATAAACACTATTCAAAATATCAATAGACAAGAAGAAAGGGATGTAGAGATTTGTAATTGAGTCATGCATGATTTAACAGAAGGTTCTTTCCAAAACCCAAACGTAATGAAAATGGTACAAGCTACATTTAAACTATTCTAAATAGGTTCTAGAAAATATAGTTTTGTAACATGTCCTAAATTTTTAGCTAATTTAGATGTTTGGAGAGAGGGTCGCACTTTTGTGTTTTAGGAAGGATATGTAAGCGACAGATAACACCAAAAATATGAAGAAATTATTTCCAAACCATGTTAAGTCAACAATCATTATGTTGCTCATTTTGAAGAATGCTGGTTAACAAAAAGCAGGTCATTGTCTCATTTCGTGAACAAAGGTACACATACCATTGTTTCCTTTCGTTTCCTTTATAATCGGTTACCCAACTGAAGCTATAATACCAGCTTTATTGCGATGTCGCACATGTAAAACAGACACTTGTGCACAACCAGAGAAGATCTGATTTAATCAGTTGAGCTGCTTCAATGAGTGTTATCTTGGTTTAATAGCTTTTAATGGGGTTTAAGTCCTGCAAAGGTCGAGATGAATTCTACTGTAGACATGACTGCATCATGATATCTCCAATTCTATTATCTCCACGATCCATTATTCAAAATCGCGCACTGTGATTTGTTGAAAACGTCATCCACCTTGTGGTAAGCAACTTGAAATATTTGAGCAAAAAATGTGATATTTTCTCTTTAAATCGCACTATTTTGTGGTAATAGAATAGAAATAAAGGGTGCAGCATTATCCTTTACACGCAAATAATGTGTCCTGTGTCCTCGGCAGTAAAATGTTTAAACAATGGGTTCGGCTGCGCCTTACCCATTATTTACATTTTTACTGCCTTGGACACATTATTTTTGTGTAAAGGATAATGCATTACCCTTTATTTCTTAAATTAATTTTTTTGGGGGAATGGGCATAATTTTGGGGTACCACACACCCCTTGGCTACAGCTCTGGGTGGGAAGAGGATGAGGTATGCCAAAAGGTAAAAGGCCAGCAAATTTTGGTAGGACAAAAATTAAGCAATTTCTAAAAATGCCTCATCAAATATGTAACATTTCAGCTTGCTGTACAGTAGTTGCATCACATATATTTAAGGGTAGATGAGGTATTGTTGGTCGAAGCAACCTAAAAATCGATTTTCATTATCTATATATTATTGAAAATTAACACCTTGATGTTTTGCAAAAGTTCATTCTACAAATCGTATACTTTGCAAACTTGCTTAAGGGAACTGGAATGAGCATTTTGAGCGTTTTGACAGCATTTTTGTGGGACATGAGAGCACATCAGACCTATCGAATTGCATTCTGAATACTGAAGAATGTCTTTCTGATATCAAATAATTTTCATTTTATGAAATTCACGATATAATACAAATTTTATGACAAATTATTCAAATTTGATATTTTTCACATTTTGGAGATATAACAGTCCTCGAAGTAAATTTTATAAATTTAATGATATAGTCTTAAAGTGTATGTAGCTGGGAGGAAAAGCCGACGATCAATTGAAAATTTTGACCTTTCATATTGAAGATATGATTTTTTCCCAAAAGACCTAATTTTTTTGGTGTTTTGGGAAAAATCCATATCTTCAATAATGTAAAGGTCAAAATTTTCAATTGATCGTCGGGCTTTTCATCCCACCTACATACACTTTAGGTAGAAATTATCAGATTTATAAAGTTTACTTGAGTACTGTTAAATATCAAAATATCAATTTTAATGATTTGCCATAAAATGTGTATTACATTGCGAATTTCAAAAATCAAAATTATTTGATATCAGAAGGCCATTCTTCGTATTCAGAATGCAATTGATGTGTCTGATGTGCTCTAATGTCCCACAATAAATGCTGTCCAAACGTTCATACCCCTTCCCTTAATTTATTGCTGTTAATTAGTTATGTACGTTTTACAAAAGTGTTGTTGTTTCAGCCCTCTTTACAACATAACTCAAGAACCGCAGCACCTATAAAAGTATATATGTGATATTTTAATTCTTCTACACCTTCGCTATGAATTGAGCAATGCAGTTTTTGCCAAAGCTCATTACCATTCGTAAGATGCTGTGAACTACTAAATCACAAGAGTTTAAAATAATTAATAACCTTAAAGATAATATGAATTTCCTATACAGGCGTTATTGTTTTTGCTGGGTGTATTTGCTAGTGCTAGTTGCTAGGGATGGGTTATTGGACTGGTCGCTTCCACAGGATGACGGATCGGATGGCTTTATAATACTTGGTAGGGCTTAAGGTGTCATTATCTTGATGAATTACTCTACAACTGGACAAACAAGTAGTCTTTCATGGGATATTAAAATAGTTTATTGTGCCAGGTATGAGACGTCACACAAGTCAGAACTAATTGAGGCCGCCAGCCTTTTGCCATCCTGTGCTTTAAAAAGCTGGTAAATCAATATGGTTGCATTTCCCTTTATTAGCTGTAGAAGTGACGTAATAATCGGATGAACTACCATAGCAATAGATGAATACAATTTTTGAGTAGATCGCCCTGCACTACAAGCAGGTTACACACATCACCTGTGTATGTCTGCAATCATAGATTGAATACAATACTGCTCTTTTCAAAGATACGATCTTACAGGTGCGCGAGATTGATCAGTTCCTTGACATCTATGGTTCAATGCATAGGTACCATGTAACATTGTAGTGCATGGGGATCTATTCAAAAATTGTATTCATCTATTGCTATGGTAATTAATCCTGTTACAGCGAATAGGTACCATGTCAAGGTTGTAACAAGTCACTCAAAATTTGCTTGAATCAAGTCATTTGGCCTTTTTTTTAGCTCAAAGTCAAGTTGTGTCAGTCGCCTAAGAGAAAGTAGAGAAGTAAGTACTAAGTACAGGTAGATTGGAACAACCTGTTTGCAAATCACAACAACAGTGCAAATAGCCAAACAGATTAAATTGAAGTAATGTGTTTGAAGGACCAATGCCTGCTGCACAGGTTAACAAGGTTAATGCTCTTCGTGCTAGCCATATCATATTAATAAAAAGTCCAAGTTTTGAGATATTTTCTCAAAATATCACGAACTATTTTGAGAACTACTGAACCAATACTAGGCTTATTTGTACTTATTTGAATGCATTTTTCATGCTGATTCCAAATATGGTCATGAAAATTTACAATTCTGGAATTTTTGAATTTTTGAATTTTTTTTGTTCGTCGTCTGCAGTCGACACCAGCGTGGAGAGAGTTAATTTAGACACAGGGAATAAGAGTAACAGAGAAGAGATCCTGAAATAACACTCACTGAAATGAGGGTTAACCACAATTGGGTTAGTATATATGAAGGCCACAATGAATAGGCTATTTCATTGAAATCTGCTAAGAAAAGTCTTCCACAGAAAAAGTATGTATTTGAAATGGAATTGGCTAGGGTTAATTATTTTCAAACCTATACTCTCCTTTATTAGCTCTATATCTTCCACAAATGGAATGAGTATTTCTAATGGAAGTTACCCAAATCATTCTATTGTAAACTATACTCCCTCTTTGGAAGACTTTAGTTAAATCTTCCACAGGGATAGTGTGAATTCCAAATGGAATAGCCCAATATATTTGGTAGGTACTGGACTATTTGCTTTTGATCTCTATCTTATTCATCTCTGGTATTATCTATTCAGATGAAGTTAATTTTTAAACATAATTGGAAATCTATTGTAGATAACTTTAGAAGCAATGAAGTACTATTTATTACAGATACCAAAATTAATAAACTTAAGAAACGTTTTCTTTTCATGATAACAAAGCAGACGATATCTACTGTAGATAAGAAATTGTTGCTATCTTCTGTAGATAGCAACTGCAACGATCTTATTTATTCGGATAGAAGATGAAACATTGACTTGCTGTAAGTTCTATAATGTATAAACAAATTAAATATGAGTAGATAAGTGTTAAAATATCACCTGTCTTGTAAAATGCTACTAACAGAAAGAAGCATATTCTTCATCAAAACTGGGAATAACCCTTAACACCCTAACACTAACCTTAACCCCTATCCCTTAACCCTAAATCAAACCCTAAAACACAAGGTACAGAGGGTATTCCACCATAACTTAAAACAAATACTGTAGAATTCCATATATGCCTAGCTGTAAGGTATATAAATGAGGTCTTGATGAAAGAGATCAAAGGCAAACACCCTCCACATCAACATTAGAATAGATTGGTCTTTTAATAATACTTGTTTGTACAGCCACCTGTATCAGTAATATAGTTGCTCAAACTCCAAATAATGTTTTGTGGAAGGTGTCTGCCTTTCATCTCTTTCGTCAAAAAAGCCTCATTTAGAGGTGTTTCTATGGTATTTTCTAAATAGCAAGTGATATCTACTGTAGCTAGCATGGCATACCTACTGTAGCTAGCATGGCATACCTACTACAGATAAAAATAGCATTTTTATTTACTGTTAATAGCAAACAAAATGGTCAGTATCTTATGAAATATCTACTTTATGTGTAGATAAATTTAGTTTGTCTATTATAAATAGTAAGTAAATGCTATCTACTGTAGACAGCAACAAATTACAAAGGAAACATATTATGTTCAGCTTAAGAAATTAAAAAAAGGAAAGGACTGTAACACACAATGTAATTGCATCTAGTTTCTGAAACATACACACAGTCCCTATATGCAAGTGGTGATCACGGTATATTACTATCTGCCAACATATGTTATCAATCATTACAAGATATCAAGAGATCCAGGCTGAGATGATCACTGATGATGTATGCTAATCCAGGAGGATGCGATACAGCTGTTGATGTAAGTCAGAAGACAAAACTCTTGTCATTCTTGATAAATAAGTGGTAAAGATGTCTCAACTCAGTCAGTGACTTACTGGGTAAAATGTCCAAAGGGGCAAAATTACAATTTTTTGCTGGCTGACCTGCTCTCAAATATACAATTTGCAATTTTAATGCTAAAATAGTTCAAAACCTTTTTTATTTTGGTCTGACATGAGCTTAAGGCAACACGATCTTTTGTTGGTCAAAACAACCAAAAAAAAATTGATTTTCATTGTCTAAATCAATACATTATTGAAAAATAACACTTTAATGTTTTGCAAAAGTTCATTCTACGAATCATATACTTGATTTCAAATGGTCCAAATGGCTTGCATTTCATTTGTCTTTATCTTATACTGGAAGTATATTCAAGTTAAGCCACTGTTCAGATAGTAACCTGTTTATAAAGAAAATGGCAATAACATGTTTTTCTTACCAATTTCATCCACTTTTTAAGTTCATTCTACAAATCATATACTTTGAAAACTTGCTTGATTTATTGTTGTTAATGAGTTATGTGCATTTAACAAAAGTGTTGTTGTTTCGGTCCTCTTTATAACATAACTCAAGAACCCCAGGACCTACAAAAAATATCTATGATATTTGAATTCTTCTACACACTCGCTCTAATATTTGCCAAAGCTCACTAGTCACTACCATTCGCAAGATGCTGTGAACAACCAAATCGCAACAGTTTAAAATAGTTGCTAACCTTAAAAGATGATAAACATCACAAATTTTGTTGAATTTTATCCTAGAATTTCAAACCATGAAACAATCTGGTACTGTGTTCATTGTTTTACACTATGGATATCACTATAGCTTATGAACATGATGAACAAGAATAATTCAGTCTTTTCTGATAAAAATACAAGACAAGCATTAGAGTATAATTTTAATAATTAATAATATGAATACAGGAGGTCAGTCACCCGGCTATGGTTTTCTTGTATACAGGTGATTCCCTCATTCAGGAACAATTTAGAATAATTATGAGGAAGAATGGGAAGGATGTCAAAATCAAAAATACAGGAAGATGGAAGAAAAGAAGGGATATGAAGGGCCTCAAGGGCAAGTTAATGGAATATTCAAAACGATCTACTCTGTCATGTCCAAATGGCCTGCATTTTATTTGTCTTTATCTTATACTGGAAATGCACAAGTATATTCAACTTAAGCCACTATTCAGAGGGTATAGTAACCTGTTTATAAAGAAAAGGGCAATAATATGTTTTCTTACCAATTTTATCCACATTTCAAGTGATACAAACAAGCAATAAGTCCAATCATTCAAAGTTATAGTTATGCTAATGGAGCAAAGGAAGATTAAAAGGAGGTAAAATGTACCAAAATAGTTCCAGCATCTCAGGAACCACAACTCCTTGCCCTTATCAGCATTTTGTCATCTATTAAAACTTCTCTGTAGTCCACTTGCCCATTTTGCATACTCTGGCTATTACATTTAAGCATAAAACTCTGATTTGTATCAATTTGTGTGCAATTGATAGATTTTCAAATCTGATCTTTTCAGTCACCGTACTCCCTCTGTTTGTTAGCTTCCCAAGCGGACTACTTACTTTCGATTGTGTTAACATTCTTAACACAGGTCGCTATGTAAAGATTGAAATTGGCCATGATGCAATGCATCTTTAAATGGATGTGGCTTGTGATTGGTCGCCAGATCTAAATCCTCCGGGTATGTGCCATTACCATTAACTACATCGTACACAACAAAAGGTGGAATTTACGGCGCTTTGTGTTGGCGCAAAAGTTAAACTCTCAATGGCGCACATACGTCTAGTCGTCTTGTACTACCATGCTTAGTGCTTGTAGTTAAATTGGATTGATAAACAAGTATGACTGACAGTGTGTGTTAGCGTTCATCATGATTAATAATAACATATTTTTACTTATCAAAATTTGACTATGGCATTGTCTAGGCCCAAATAGGATCCTGTCAGCAAATGCTAATGCTAAACTTGCTGACGGTTAAATCTGACACCAGTGACATAGCCAGGACTTTTCGGGGATGCAGCCACTGTCTGTCACTGTTTCTAGCTGTTTCTGTTTATTTTCAAAATGCAGTTTAATTTGTACATCAAATGAAACCTAAAATTATCCCTGCTGCTGAAATGGGATCGCCCTCGTGATGTCACGCGATGTTTCCATGGGGAGCCAATTGGGTGCCTTGTTTGGTATCAGGCGGGCCAATCACGGGCATCCTTGCTCGGAGCCGTCGGTGGCCATTTTGTTGGCTAAGGCCATTCTCTGTCAGTTTTTCAGCAAGAACGGATGCATAAATTTTTTATGTAATTCTTTTGACGCGCTAGATGACTGCCTAGCGAATTCATGTAAGTCCGCTGCATTTTATATTCTCTCCATTGGTATTATGGCGCTTTTTATTTCCTCCTCCGAGGAGATGATCGTGTAGAGGATTGCCTAGCGAAATATTTGTCCATTGGTATATGGAGCTTTTCCTCCTCGATAAGGAGTTGATCGCTAGATGAGTGCCTAGCGAAATAGTTCCCAGTGTGTTAAGGGATCTAAAATGAGCGTTTATTGCGTTTCGACAGTATTTTTTGTAGGACATGAGAGCACCTCAGACCTATCGAATTGCATTCTGAATACGAAGCATGTCTTTCTGATATCAAATAATTTTCATTTTTTGAAAATCACAATATAATACAAATTTTATGACAAATTATAAAAATTTGATATTTTTCAAATTTTGATATATAACAGTCCTCGAAGTAAATTATATAAATCTAATGATATATTCTTAAAGTGTATGTAGCAGGGAGGAAAAGCGAGATCTGACGGTCAATTGAAAATTTGGACCTTTCATATTGAAGATATGGATTTTTTTCCCAAAAAGACCTATTTTTTTTGGTGTTTTTGGAAAAAAATCCATATCTTCAATACTAAAGGTCAAAATTTCCAATTGATCGTCGGCTTTTCATCTCACCTACATACACTTTAAGTATAAATCATCAGATTTATAAAGTTTACTTCAAGTACTGTTAAATATCAAAAATATCAATTTTAATGATTTGCCATAAAATGTGTATTAAATTGCTAATTTCAAAAATCAAAATTATTTGATATCAGAATGACATTCTTCAGATTCGAATGCAATTCGATATGTCTGATGTGCTCTGATGTCCCAAAATAAATACTGTCCAAACGTTCATACCCCAGCCCTTAAGGGGAACTCTTGGGTTATAGGCGCAACTAGCTTCCCAGTAATTGTTGGGATGCTCGGTCGGGTATTTACTTCGGGCGAAAAAGTTGTCCAGAAATCATTATTATTTGGCTGATTCCAAGGAATTTTCTAAAAACATTGCTTGAATAAATTATGCGTTCTTTCTGAATGGCTGACCAGAGGCCCAAATTTTGGTGTAAGTGCTTTCGTCATTTCAGTGTCTGGGGATAATGCAGCATAGGCATTTACTTCTGCAAGGCTGCATGTATGTCTCCTATAACCTTGCACTTCCAATAACCTGCTTACTGATGCTATATAAATAAGTCTTAGGGTATGTACATAGAATGACTAATTATCTTTGTAAAAACAAATCAACAAAACAAGAAGCAAACTAATTAAAATGTTAAGACAGGATTCCACACACTTTTCAAGGTCATCCTTGCAGCTACTTAGAGTCTGTGATGCGTGTTATCATTGCATAATGCTTATCAACACGAAATGAAGTGTGACCTTGATGAAACATCATCCAAGTGGCACAATGGGCTATTCCATTTAAGATCCACACTACCCCTGTGGAAGATTTAGCTAAAGTCTTCCACAGAGGGAGTATGAGTTTTGAATACAATAGACAATGGGGTAACTTTCATTTGAAATACTTACTCCAGTTGTGGAAGATATAGGTAAAGCCATAAAACAGGGGGAGTATGGATGGGTTTTAAAATGATTAACTCTGACCAATTACATTAAAAAAACATACTCCCCTTGTGGAAGATATTTCCAAAATTTTCCACATGGATTTTAACAGAAGTATCCCAAATCTTGCACCACTGAAAGCATTTCCAACCATTATGCACTCCTCCATGGTGTTATGACGATTTTTTTCACAAATGTTGGGAATCGTCAGTAATGAACAAAACCACAATTAAATGGCATGCAAAATAACCGAACTGTACCTTACCACATACTGTGAATACAGAAATAAAAAATTTCAAAGAGAAAGCAATACCCAATCATCATGAACAGTGAAAGTGTTAATATTTTTTATGTAAAATTAATGACTTAGTGCCATGTTCATATTATACGGCTAATAATAATAGTCCTGCTTCTACATCCACAAGCTTCAGACGGACTCATAGCAAAAGAAGATTGTTGTGATAAACTTGACTCACTTCATGGGTTTAGGCTATATTTATTGATTCCGCTGGCCGTGACACATATGTGAAGTTGATAGGTAATAAGACTATTCATACAATACTGCTGTGGATCCAGATTGGTTTATATCTATGCAGATTTGACCCATTACTGACTTACCCTTTCTTACAGTGTCTCTGATTGGTTAATTTACTTAATTAATGTTGCAATATATTTAAATATATTCATGTGAGTGACCAATTAAAATAGAGATGCTAAATAATTTAAGCTCAAACCTCTTCAGCCCTACCACTAGTCTCAAGTCTGATTCAAGGCCACAAAGAAATCTGAGCTACGTTTTTACAAGCTCGGCGGTGAAAATTCTCATTGCGGTAGAATTTTCATCGGCGATGAGAGTTGAATTTTCAACTTTTTCGCTCCTTCGTGCATGCTTGTGATTGGCTCGGGGATTGGCTGCTGAAAATCAAGGTCAAAATTCACTATGGAAGAATGAAAACAGGAAGCAACACTGAACAAATTCATCAGGATCAGTGGAGTAATCTCAGGCAACAGTGGTTGCTGAAACGTACACAAGTAAGTGCACAAGTATCGTTGCAGTACATTGAAATTTCATTGCGCGATGTTGCAATGTGGAGTCTGAATCAGATTTTACCAATCTGGATCTAAATTTGAAATAACGTAACATAGTCCTATGTTATTTTGACTCTTTCATGAGTTCATATAAAATACCCAGGGAACATGGATGATTGTACAGGAAGAGAGTGCATTGAAATACAGGTGATAGAAAACATAAATTGTTTGTGTGAGGATTTATGAAGCACCAGTTCATGTGATGTCAATGGCTGTGGTGTCATGGAGTAAAGGGCAATACCCAGCAAACACAAAACGTTTTTGACATCATTCGCAAAAGGTTATAAAAGGTTGTCAGAAAACGTGTAAATGTTGGTTATATAAAGGGTATAAAACGTTTTCATAACATTCAAAAACAATTTTGTTGATAACCTACTGCAAATATTTTAACATAATGTTATTTAAGTGTTGACAAAATATTTGGCACAAAATGTTTACAAAAATAGTTTACAATAACATTTTGAAAACATTAAAAAATATTGCTTGTGTGTTTTCATACAAAACGTTTTAAAACGTTTTCATGACCTTTACATAACCCGACATTTAATGTTATTATGTTAAACCCAAAATATAACTTGTTTAAAATGTTTTTAAAACATCTTTGTGTTTGCTGTGTACGGAGTAGGCAACATGAACATTTGAGACCTGGTCTCACACAATGAGCAGAAAATTGCCAACGAAGAAACAAGAGATATGGTTCTTATTGTAAGTACCAGTAAACAATAGAAAACAAAATATTTCTTCATTGAATTATTGACTTTTGAAGACCACGTGAGAAAGCAACCTAGTGACAAGTTATATATCATTTTATCGCGGATTAATATCAATATATTTTATTTCGAGAATTGTCTTGTGACATCTTACCAGAAGTATCACAAATATCAATTCAAGTCCTACACTTTTAATATGTACTTTATTTAACACATACACAGGTCCGTACGCAGGATTTCATTTGGGAGGGTGCTGATTTTGAAAAAGTGGACCTTTTTCTAAGGGGGGGGGGCAATTTTGTGAAAAGTGGACAAAATTTGGACCTTTTTTGTCCAAAAAAGCGTAAAAAACGCTACGCTTGCAAATTCTGATTATGAGCTGATCAAACAGTAGAGATTATGAACCTGGCCATAACTCAAAATAAAAACTTTCCTCTTATTTTGTGGGAACAGGTCTCATTTTTTCAGTATCTGTTTGTTGAGTTTATAGGACAAAAAGAAAATTAATATGTAAATTTGAAAACTGGCATTTGATTGTTTTTTAAGCATACCAGCCAAAATTAAGACAAAAACGTTTTTCCTTTTATACTGCTAGTATAATACCACTTATCATTTGATAACATACTTAATTGAGGCCAAAATATGGCATTACAATCAAGATCCTGTTGTGGTTTTATGTTCATGATATCGATATCAGAATTCTTTAGCAATAAGTGACCCTTGCTAAGGAAATGTCAGTAATCAGCCTTTACATATTGAAATACATAGCTTGCAGCTTGTGGTTAGGTCTGGGGCTAGAATTAAGGTGGTATAGACCAACAGAATTATGAATTGTACTTTTTGTGAGATTCAAAATTATTTTGGTTATACCTCACCTGCAACTAAGACAAAATAATCTATCTAAATGTCAACAAAAAGCCACAAATATGCCTTATATTCTATCATTCCAGCCAAAAATCAAGACAAAAAATGTCTTATACTGTGATGCCATTAAGAGTAGATGATGTATTGTTGGTCGAAACAGCCAAATAATCAATTTTCGATAATCGATCTAAATCAATATATATTATGTACATTTTACAAAAGTGTTGCTGTTTCAGACCTCTTTATAACATAACTCAAGAACCACAGAACCTATAAAAGTATATCTGTGATATGTGAATTCTTCTACACACCCACTATGAAATGATCAATGCAATTTTTACCAAAGCTCACTACCATTCGCAAGATGCTGTGAACTACCAAAACGCAACAGTTAAAAATAGTTGCTAACCTTAAATCAACAGATTATGTGCAAACAATCAACATTAGTTTTTTAGTGGCCTTCAGCCTTACTTTATGTTCATCAAGGTTTTGGCAGAAAATAAAGTGAAATGAAAATAGATAACTAAACTTTATTCTTAAGTATTATCTCCTGTACTATCTCCCATTGCTGTAAACCCTCAACAATAATCCAAAACAATTCCCTGTCACTATTTTCTATCATCCCAGCCAAAATCAAGATAAAAATGTTTTCCTTATAGTGATAGTAATACCACTTATCATTTGATAACATACTTGAGGCCAAAATATGGCATTACAATCAAGATCCTGTTGTGGTTTTATGTTCATGATATCGATATCAGAGTTCTTTAGCAATAAGTGACCCTTGCTAAGGAAATGTCAGTAATCAGCCTTTACATATTGAAATACATAGCACGCACCTTGTGGTTAGGTCTGGGGCTAGAATTAAGGTGGTATAGACCAACAGAATTATGAATTCTCATTTTTTTGTGAGATTTAAAATTATTTTGGTTATACCTCACCAGCAGCTAAGACAAAATAATCTCACTATCTATTTACAGAATTTTTTGTATACTTTTGCAAATTGGGGGGAGGTATGTTGCACCCCTGCACCCCCATGGCTATGGGCCTGGATGCTACCACTCCAAAGCTTTCCGTACAAGTGTTTTCAAGCTATAATGAAAAAAAAAGAGTTGGTCTATCTTCACCAAATGTGTCTATTATTACTACCAATGGAACAGGTCAAGTTTCAATATTCTGGAGCTGAAACTTGATAATCTTGACAATGGTTTATTATAGTTTATCCATTCATTGCGCTATTCCAGTTGAAATCCACACTACCCCTCTGAAGATTTTGAAAATATGTTTCATAACCAGGGAGTATGAATGTCAAATAGAATTAGCACATTAACCAATTCTATTTAAAACTCACCCTCCCTCTCAAGTTGAGTCTATCTCAGAGGGTGTATGAAATTTAAATGGAGCTGCATAATGTGCTCATTTGAAATGCATTCTCTACTGTGGAAAATATATCCAAATCAATCTTCCACAGGGTAATGTGGATTTCAACTGGACCAGCCCATTAGCAGGTCCCTCATAATAACATGGTGAAAAGAGAAGATTGCTCTTATAGGCCTAAAAAATTGTTTGATTGGCGTAACCCGACCTACCCTACAATTAGGCCTGACCCAAGACTTTTTTTTTAAAAAAAAAAAAAAAAAATAAATAAAAAATTATATTTAAAAAAAGAAATAAAAAAAGGTTCCAAGGCATTTATCAAATGCAATTTACAGTTCTAAACAGTAATCAGAATAGGGAATACACAATTTGGTAATAGAGGTTAGTGACTGCAAATCAGTTGTCAAAACACTGACTATGAACCATGGCAAATGGTATTAAAGATGATGAGATGGCAATGCCCTTGGTGAAAAGCCTTCCAGGCTCAAATAATAGGATTCAAATCAAAATGTAATTTTATTATCTATACCCCTGATACTCTAAGTCACTGATACAGTCACTACACATAAGTTTGCTATCTACCCCTGAAAGAGTTACTTGATAACTTACTACACATATAAGTTTGCTATCTACCCCTGATAGAGTCATTGATAAAGTCACTACACATATTAAAGTTTGCTTACTTTGCTATATCTATCATGATAAAGTATTGATAAACTGACTAGAGTCATTGATAAACTCACTACATGCACATTTGCTGTATAGCCCTTAATAGAGTCACTGATAAACTCACAAAGTTTGCTATCTACCCCTGATAGAGTCACTGGATAACTCACTACACATAAGTTTGCTCTCTACCCCTGATAACTCACTACACATAAATTTGGCATCTACCCCTGATAGAGTCACTTGATAACTCACTACACATAAGTTTGCTATCTACCTCTGATAACTCACTACACATAAATTTGCTATCTATAGAGTCACTTGATAACTTACTACACATAAGTTTGCTATACTGCACCCAAAAAGTATTCAAACAAAAGCCAGATACTAAAACTAAATTACAAAATAAAGTAGTCGATAGATACAGAACTTTGTTCTGCATATTTTTATACCTCATTCAGTGCAATACAGCTTTACAGAGCTTTTCAAAAGTGATAAAAATTTGCATTGATTTTTCCCTCGAAGCACACAGATATTGATAACAGTGGTGTGAGCATTCATCCATCAGGCTTTATTGAACCCCTAACAAAAAATAGCAGAAATCGCCTCTAAACTTTCAGGATTTTGCTTTCTTCTTTTTACTATGTCATAAAATGTTTTAACAAATGAAAAGTGGGTCAGAATGCATAGGGTTTTTCAATTTACTTCAGAGACAAAAAGCTTTATTTTAGGTTGATATTTGTTTAAACAAAATGGTAAAATAAAGAACAAAAACAAAAATTCTTATTACCTTTATAGATCTATATATTTAAACTTGACATTAATACTTTATGGATTCCACAGGACTTTGCTATGAAGTTGAAGTTTGTAATGATGATATTCATGATGATATTCATTTGATGGTGATATCACATAAGGGACAGAAAAATGATCTTTAGAAACTGCACAAACGGGTCGATGTCGCCTTAATATAATAACGGAGCAATAACTCATTACTGTTTTTCAGGGCTTCAGTACGTTGTCAATTGTCGTTTATGGCGATAATTTTCTCGTTGGATATTGATATCATGTCGGGGAAAAGAAAAATGATCTTATTATGAGATGACATTTCTCTCATCCCTTCAGGCTAAGTTCAATGACCTGGCATATTGTCTATGCATTGAGACATTAACCATCTGGTCACTGGGTAAAAGTTAGTATTAATTAAAGAAACATATCAATGGGAAATTTTATATGGTAACAATTAATTATTGAAAGTTAAGAAATTGTCCTTATGTGCAGTTATTGATACAGTGCTTGACAAAAGTATAACTGATTTGATAATAATTGGTTCTGCACTTAGTTGAGAAGCTTGATTTCTGATGCAATATCTGAATTGGAAATGTGAACTACTGCATGCAGTAAAGATTATTATCAACTGTGGTCACAAAACAATGCAGTTACATAACATTAACATTTAAAAAGTGGAAACTTTGCAAAAACTATCTGCTTGCTTCACAAAAATGCATAGCATCTTCTGCTGCTTAAGTGTGATGATTTTGGTACAGAAAAAGTGCAGGAAAATCACATTTTGAAAAATGTTATATCTTATATTTTGTTTTTATTTGATGAAATGCAATCACCAAATGTTGTGGAATGTATGAACAGGGTTCATTAATAGAATTGCCTCAGGTATAACCATTCAAGCAATTATATTAACCCTAACACTTAACCCTGCTTTTTGATATCGGAAGTTAAAGAAGATACAAAAAGGAGAGAAGATGAACAAAGAAGTCACTTGGCACCCCCGGAATCCAAATCTTAGACCCCCCGCTTGCCAAGCACACAATCACGGACTGGTAGCTACACGGGTAACGCTGCCCCGGACAGCAATTCCATGAGCATTTAACACTTAGGGTGATTGCGTCATCGCAGACCCTGGGATTCACGCATGCGCAGTGATTTTCATCCTGGTATTCTGTGGTATTTGTGGGTGTTAGGGTTAATGAACCCCTAAATGAGGATTCATTAAACATTTTACAGGTTTAATGTAATCTTTTACAATTAAAAGTAATGTCTTTAATTGGGACAATGAAAACCATTGCCTTTTGCATGGCGATCACCATGGATTTAAAGCTGTAAAAAGGTTGTTGGTGAACTATATAAGTTGCCTAGAATTTACAGACTATAGCAGGCACGGTGTGTAGGTTTATTATACTGGCATATAGACTGGGCACTGCTATGATACCTTCTGTTGCACAGAATTGTGAATCAGAAGTAGCATGGGCTTAAGGGTAGACGAGGTATTGTTGGTCGAAGCAACCTAAAAATCGATTTTCATTATCTAGATCAATATATTATTGAAAATCAGCACCTTCATGCTTTGCAAAAGTTCATTCTACAAATCGTATACTTTGCAAACTTGCTTAATTTATTGTTGTTAATGAGTTATGTACGTTTTACAAAGGTGTTGTTGTTTCAGACCTCTTTACAACGTAACTCAAGAACCGCAGCACCTATAAAAGTATATATGTGATATTTTAATTCTTCTACACGCTCGCTATGAATTGAGCAATGCAGTTTTTGCCAAAGCTCACTACCATTAAGTAAGATGCTGTGAACTACCAAATCACAACAGTTTAAAATAATTAATAACCTTAATGGAACTGAATTGCTAAAAGTAGTCTGTCTAATGCTCTTACTTCTAAATTAAGTTTTTAAAACACCTGTGGCTATAATGCAATCTCCAAGACAGGGGTATAAAATAATTAAAAAATAAAACCAATGATTAAATTGCAAAATTATAAATAAAGTGCTTCAAAAAATTGCAAAAAGCGTTTTCATTAAAGTGCTTCAGATATGAGAATAAGCATTTCTGGGTTTCATACAGTGCAGTGACATTGGATAGCCTGACCCACAGACTTTGGCCAGAAAAAAGAAATGACATTGCCTTCTCTTTGGGAAAGCTGTCAAAAACAAAAGGCACAGTGATTTATAAGGCACTACACACAGGCACGACGCCTAGACGTTGAGCCACAAGCCTCAGCACACTTTACAGGTTGTCGCTGACCACTACGGCTCCATATCATTCACAAACCAGTAGCTAAGAAGTGCACACCCTAGACATTCCACAATTGACCTTTGCAGAGTTTCGTACAGGTTACAACAAGACAATTAGCAGTAAGTTCCTTGTCCATGGGAATTTCAAGCTAACTCAATTTTAAACAAGATCATACTAAACCACTGCCAAGGTTTGAACCTGCAACCTCTCTTACAGTTACACCATAGTCAAACGCCTTGTCGATCGAGCTTACTTGACTGCTTACTCAACCAATGGCACAATGAACTATCAATTATAAAAGCCAGATGGTTCATCAAATACAAAGGAATGGCAAACCTATTGTGGACTTATTCAGCTCTCTATTTCATTTGAAAAAATTGAGAACCTGATACAACCATATCACTGTCTATTGCATAGATACCTATTAGGTATAATTACCATCTCATCAAGGACGTCATTCCATGATTGACAGCCGATAAGTTTGCAAGTTGATATGCATTCCTCTCATATTGAAAATGTGATGTTATGTAGAGGTGTTCATTAAGTTTCGTAAGTGTTAGTAAATAATTTGTAAATCAATCTGGTAATCAAAGAGTATTACTGGGAGCATACTGATGGGAGATATGTAGGTAATCAAAGAAGTATTACTGGGAGCATATTGACTGGAGATATGCTGATCTGTCTGTAATTGGGCTATTCCAGTTGAAATCCATGCCCCCTATGGAAAACAAGGCCTGAACCTTTCACACAGGGAATGTGAACTTCAAATTAGGCTACCTGAAAGGGTGACTCCATTTGAAATCTACACCGCCTGGGTGGGAGATTAAGGACATGTCGTCCATAGGGGGCGTATGATTTTCAAATGGAATAGCCGATTATCAAACACAAGGTTCTTTGTACAGTGATATTCAATGCTGTCAATTAAGGGGTAGAGTTTGGAACAGCTTCCCCATCTTCACTTCAATATGTGTGCAGGTGTTTGGTTAAGTTTGGTAAGTGGTAGCACATCACAAGGTTACAGGAAACCTAACCAGCAATGTCATCAACTTGTATTACACTGCTACATGGCTAGACTAGATACAAAAGACTACACAAACTAGATATATTTATCAATGTTTGTGTTTGTAGTTGTACTGTTATATTTTCTTCCTGAACGAAATAAAAATGAATGAATGAAATGAAATGGATGAATATCAGAGAGATGGATTGATGAGACAGAGAGAGAGACAGACATATGTACACACCAACAGACATTAAGAGACATGCAGTTGCTGAGAGAAAATAGCAGCGGATGGATATAGAGACAGAAAAGACAAATTCAGAAAGGTTTGCTTCAACCTAAAGTATCCACTTCTTTGTCTCTTACCTAATAGCATCTACACCTTTCACCTAGATATGATATCCTGCTTAATAACTTGCTACCAGCTCAATTCCTCATACCCAACCCTTCAAATATCTTGTTTTGCCTTACAAATTCTACCAGAAACCTAACCAGACATTTCATCAACTTATATTTCTCTCCGCTGGCTAAATGTCTGACCACTCCTTAACCTTGTTCACCACCTAAAGCTCACCCTATATCTTAGCTTGTCAATTCAATTTGACCTCACCCTTCTTTTTACTAAACTTGATCCAATTTAGGCTATCGTCCACTCAGAAAAAATACTTCTACAGGATTACATCAGCTTCATAACTGACACATTTTATGCCGTATCAATTGATTTTCTGTCAGCGTGTTTTCCACAATTTGCCAAGAGTTTCATGTAAGGAATTGCAAATCAGGTGTTATATATATAAGCCAAGTTGATGGTATTAAATTGTGCTAATCCAGGCATGCCTGTAATATAAGGATGACTGGGTAAACTTGAATGCTGGACACATAATGCATGATTTATTTAGCATGCAAGTTGGCTCTTCCACAAGCCACATATTTATAAGTAGTACTTGACTTATAGAGGGAATTGCCCTGCTTATTCATACACCACGCACAGCTCTAATCTTGATGCTATTTTATATGGTTTGTTCTTTCTACATCTACCTTTTCCTCAAATATCACATTTAGATTCATTTTCAAGTAAAACCAATGATCTCAAATGTCACATTTAGATTCATTTTCAAGCTAAACCACTGAAATCAAGATGTTTGTGTCACAATTTTCACATGATGCATTTGTATTGTATTCTAATAATGTCTCTGTGTGATGGGTGTACAATCTAAGAAGCAAAATGAGCTATTCCAGTTGATATCCATACACCCCTATGTATGACATGACCTTAATCTTCCACACAGGGAGTGTGAATTTAACATTGAGATACCTGAATGGGTAACTTCAATTGAAACCTTCACCTCCTGTGCTGCCAAGAAATTTTGCCATTTGAGTAAAGTTTTCTGGATAAAGAAATACATAAGAAAGGGAGGGAAATCCTGCTAAATTTATCTCTATTACCAGGAAATAAACATTTTTTCCAGGCCTGAGAGGATCCCTGCTCTTACCTATTAGCATCTACACCTTTCACCTAGATATGATATTCTGCTTAATAACCTACAGCCAGCTTAATACCTCATGCCCCAAACCCTACAAATATCTTGTTTTGCCTTGCAAATTCTACCAGAAACCTAACCAGACATTTCATCAACTTATATTTCTCTCCGCTGGCTAAATGTCTGACCACTCCTTAACCTTGTTCACCACCTAAAGCGTAACTCAAGTGTCTTTTCTTCCTATACGGAATTAATGGCCATTTGGTTGGAATTTCTTCACAACCACCCATATTACAACCTCTATACGCATTTTTTGCATAGCAAAAACATAGCTTCTTTTACCTAAAACTTAGCAATTAATTTGCATGAAGGTAAAATATATAGCTATACCCATCTATTCTCTTAAAATATAGGCCTACCGATATCTGAACATTAGATTGCGTAACTCTATCACCCCCCTTACCACTAATAACGTCTACATCTTTCACCTAGGTATGATATCCAGCTTAATAACTTAATGCCAGCTCAATTCTTCATGCCCCAAACCCTTCAAATATCTTGTTTTGCCTCGCAAATTCTACCAGAAACCTAACCAGACATTTCATCAACTTATATTTCTCTCCGCTGGCTAAATGTCTGACCACTCCTTAACCTTGTTCACTACCTAAAGCTTTCCCTATATCGTAGCTTGTCAATTCAATTTGACCTCACCCTTCTTTTCCCTAAACTTGATCCAATTCAGGCTATCGTCCACTCAGAAAAATATCTCTATAGGATTACATCAGCTTCATAACTGACACATTTTATGCCGTATCAATTGATTTTCTGTCAGCGTGTTTTCCACAATTTGCTAAGAGTTTCATGTAAGGAATTGCAAATCAGGTGTTATATTAGCCAAGTTGATGGTATTAAATTGTGCTAATCCAGGCATGCCTGTAATATAAGGATGACTGGGTAAACTTGAATGCTGGACACATAATGCATGATTTATTTAGCATGCAAGTTGGCTCTTCCACAAGCCACATATTTATAAGTAGTACTTGACTTATAGAGGGAATTGCCCTGCTTATTCATACACCACGCACAGCTCTAATCTTGATGCCGTTTTATACGGTTTGTTCTGTCTAAATCTACCTTTTCCACAAATGTCACATTTAGATTCATTTTCAAGTAAAACCAATGATCTCAAATGTCAAATTTAGATTCATTTTCAAGCTAAACCACTGAAATCAAGATGTTGTGTCACAGTTTTCATATACTGTATTTGTATTGTATTCTAATATGTCTCAGTGTGATGGTTGTACAAGCTAAGGAGCAAAATCAGCTATTCCAGTTGAAATCCATACACCCCCTATGAAAGACATGACCTTAATCTTCCATACAGGGAGTGTGAATTTCAAATGGGGCTACCTGAATGGACGACACTGTTCTAAATCAGCACCCACTGTGTTGGAGATTAATGTCATGTCCTCCATATCAGTTGTTTGATGTGATTATTTATTAATTTTTTTAACAAAACATTATTGCAATATTCAATTCTAGACATGAATAATACCAACAGCTATCACATTAATAAACTATATATATATACACATATTTTGTAGCAATTTTTAACACAAATTTTCATTTCTATATCAAATTATTCACCTTTTTCTTTTTTTTGGTGGTAATTCTATAAACTGTACATTTGTGTGCAAATTGAGGGCGCTATTTACATATTGCTAAATTGAAATTAGTCTGTTTGTTGATGTTTTAATACCATTTTACAAGTGTCTACCCCTTGTAAAGATGCACACAAGATTTTAGATAAAGAGTGCCATCATTATTCAACTTTTCTTTAAAATGACTCAGTTTTACATGCCATCAAACAACTGATATGCATAGGGGTTGAAAGGATTTCAACTGGAATAGCACAATATCTCATGGAAGTCAAATTTTGCATGAATCAACATTTTACCTGTTTACAATGCCAAATAAGCTCTTGCCATTCAAGAGGATGGCAAGAGGATGTGCACCAAATCTTTGGAAAATTTAAAGAATCCCAAGGGAGAGGATGTCTTAGGATTTCATAAGCACACAAAATCAGAACTGGATTCACAACCTACAAGGCAATTCAGGCTGCATACAACAGATCAAACTGGATGCACATCGGCATATCCAAAAATTGGCTGCAACCCTGAGAATAAAAGTGTGTTCCTTATTTAGAATATTGTTCATTACACGTACATGTATGAGGCAAGCAAGGAAAGATTTTAGCCATCATGTTTGACTAATGTTGTCAATTATATGAATTAAACATGTTCCATCATTTTATTGAAAATCTCAGATTTTGTCACAAATACAGCAACTAAAGCCTTGGTTTTTACAGGGCCATGTTAGTTCATTTAAGTACATTTCAATCATGTTTCAATCATGCAAAAAATTAGAATTTTGAAGAAAAACATGAGGATGTACTTCTCAGCAAATGGTATAATATTACATAAATACTTTTCTCCTGAGTCATGGAAGTACACAACATGCAAGGGGTGTATAAAAGTGGAAATTTTTGTGCTACATTTATTTTTTGTGCTTTTCGCATTCCAGCTGCTACCATGAAATTAACAACGCCTGGATATATTCCTTTTGTGTATAGGCCAATGTAAGGAAAATTGGAATCGGAAATTTAAAAACAAGGGAAACAGTTCAAAATTGGCCACATGTGAAAATTAATCGTGCAAAAATTTCCACTTTTACAGTATAGGTTGGACACCAAATAAAAGTAGTATTTTGTCAAAAATGACAGAAATACAGAGCAGTGTAACTGTTCAACTTCTTTTTCTGCAATTCAGATGCACCCTCGAATACACATTCCTCATTTGGCTTATCCAGATAGTAATCTGAAACCGAGTTCCCAGTCTCTGTTGGCCTAATTTTGACATGGTCTTGATAGTCTGATTGTATCTAAACAAGTAAATAGGTTCTGCTGCTTACAAAGACTCTGTGAATTTGGCCCAAATCATGATCATTGTCTTAATCAAACAACCTGTGTTTGTCTAATTTTGTCCCAGAGGATGATATTTTTCTTTCCCATCATACAATGTGAGTTTCACAGATCCATCCTATAATTCTGCTCTCTGCAGACACAAGTCAAGTGCAACTTCTAATGGTCTGTGTGGTAATATATTTAATTTACTGGGCATACTGTTTCCTGGAGTCTAAAAACTGGCCTTGGTAATACCAAATTTGACAAGAACTACACCCTAAAATATACTAATGGTCTAAATGTTGATACAATTTAAGAGCTAAATTTACCAAATTTGAGATTGTCATCAAAAAACTTTGACAATTAACACATTTTGCTTAGATTTCTAGATGAAAAAAGGTGATTTAAAAACCACCTCATCTCTAAAATGTTTTGGCGAAATATGCAACCCATGGTAGCTAAACCACAGAGCCTAAAATGCCACTCTTCTCACAGCCTCACATAATTTCTCACCCTTCTTCTACGAACCCCAACTTAATATTACAAAGACTAATTTCTACCCTATTTATGCATCTGCCAGTTTGGATATTTGAAATTCAAGATGGCTGCCAATATGGGTGCCAAAAGGATAATTATATGACATGAGTGGCAAGCTGAGCTCAGAAGCATTGTTCTAAATCATAGTGCATTGTGGGATTGTGATAATCCATCTTCTGCTTTTGTCCACACATCTACAATGACACCAATATATATCCATGCAAATAATACTTTTGTTTTGAAAAATGTTGACATTTAGTTGATGAGGATGTTGATTTTTCTGATAAGAGCTTGCATTATTTGCTTGATTTATAATGTGTGGGATCTTGTAACATACAGAATGGGAAAAGGCCATAAGTCCACAGCCTTCTGTTGAAATTTAAGAGGCTGCTGGCTTTTTGCTAAAGTTGCTGAAGATGTGATTTTATGTAACATGAATCCAAAATATATTTGTGATGTTTTTTTTTCACTACAGCTATTGGGTGGAGCTCACTACAGCTAATGGGTGGAGCTAATTTCAAAATAACCACTATTTGTTTAGACTTGTAGCTAAAATCCTTTGAATAACAGACTACAAATGCTCTACATAGAGCCAAGAAGCAACCAGATTTAGCATCTGCCAGTTTGGAGTTATTTGGATATTTAAAATTCAAGATGGCTGCAAATATGGTGCTCAATATGGGTGGCAAAAGGAGAAGTATAAGCATCTTGGCAATTTGGTCAACTTTTTTTCATCTCGGCAATTTGGTCCACTTTTTCCATCTCGACAATTTGGTCCACTTTTTTTTTCCATCTTGGAAATTTGGTCTACTTTTTTTCCATCTCTAAAATTTGGTCCACTTTTTTTTTCTATCTTGGCAATTTGGTCCACTTTGGTCCACTTTTTTCCATCTCAGGAAGAAATACATTGTAGGAAGTGTAAGATATCTTCTCTGGGTTTATATTAAATAAATTACATTTTTAGCAACTTTAGCAAAAAAAAGCCAGCATCAATACATAACCCAACCGGCTATATATTGATATGCTTACAAGCTTACACAGGTGAAAGAAATGTGATGCATCCCACACAATTCTAATCTATTTCTGTTTAATAAAGGGTGAAGTTTGAAAGATATGGAGCAGGATTGAGATTCAGAGGGGGACAGAGACCTGGGATACAGACACGTATGTAAGCATGAGACAGACAGACACACTGACAGACAGATGAAAGGACAAACAGGCTACTATAGAGAGAAAAACAAGCTATATGACAGTAACATTGTGAGATCTAAGAGATGGAGTAGGATTAAGATGCAGAGGGGGACAGAAATCTGCGATACAGATATGTAAGCATGAGACAGACACCCCGACAGACAGACAAGACAGGCAACACTAGAAATAAAAGCTTTATGACAGTAATATTATCACATACTGACCGTGACAGAACAGACACCTCAAAACAATTCCAAGAGCAATATTATTTCAGGAGCAAAATTGGCTTTTTGAGCACCAATTTCTCAAACAATTATGACAAGTGATATATCATTCTAAAGCTTGTTTTAAAGAGATTTCAACTGTTTAATAATGTAAGAAACTCAAAATTGTGGCTTTACACTGGGTTTGACGTGGATGGTCGCAAATGGTCCATTCAGTTAGTAGCAACCTTGGCAATGGGAACAGACATGTCAAAACAATATCAAATGGTCAATCAATTCAGTTAGTAGCAATTTTGGCAATAAACTAATCACATGCTATCTTCAGTAGATAGCAGGTTAATGAAATACAAATCAAGTCCCAAAAATTCAAGAAAATTGAAGAAGTGTGACTCCCTTTGGGTACTCAATAATTTTGATGAGTTATGCATGCGTAGCCAATGCTGCCACTCAGGACCCAGCTTATGCCTTTCTATATAGCAGTTTTTTTGAGTCCATGCTTAAGCATGCTTTTTAGTTCTTCTAATTCCCAGCTGTAGGAGGATCCATTGCTGTTTAGAACACGTTTCCACAAATCTTGTCAGATATATGACATTTTGGTAAATTTGTTTTTGATAAGATGTAAAAGATGAAATTTTGTGTGGAACATTAATTTTCCTGTTTTCTATGTTCAACACAGCTACCAGGAAAATTAAAACATGTGAATATGTTACAATATTATTAATTTTATTTAGGGCTACTATAAGAAAATTGGCAATTGTGAATTTAAAAACAAGCAATGCATGGTAAATTACCACTTTTACAGAAAACACTACCTTTTGTGGAAATTGTTTGTGATTTTTTACAGGCAATGTTTACATGTCGGGTTATATAAAGGATATAAAACGTTTTAAAAATATTCAGATTTGTTTTGAAAACTTGATGTAAATAACATAATGTTATTAAGTCTTGACAAAATATTTTGCAACTATGTTTGCCAATTTTTGATTAAAAAAATTAGGAATGAGGTTGTCGATCAGTTCACAACCCTTTAAGACCTTAGTTTATAAAAATCAACATTATACACCTCTAAAAGAAAACAGAGATCCTCGAGGGTTCAACTTCAATTATGAAGAGCACTGAAATACAATGGGTATAACAGTCCAATCTCTCCACATCCAGGGGCCCAAAACACACTACCCAAAGGCTACCAATAACAGCATTTAGGTGGTACCATCAACAGCTACTACAGCTAGGGATGTTAGGTCAGTGAATATTTTGTCAGCAAAGTCAATACTTGAAGCTATGTGAATTGGACTTGGTATTGACAAGGTCCAGTGCAATTATTTCTTTATTTAAGTTTTGAAAATGGTCTATGAGTAACGTCAGTGCATTATTTACACAGGTTTGAGTGTCCATCTTCTTGCTGTTTGGGCCACACTCCCCTGTATCAATTTGCCTTGGGCCTTTGCCACTCCTCCTCCTACATCTTGTTTGACTTTCCCAGTATTTATGTTGTTACCCATTTTTACACTAGGGTGGGGACAAATACTCCCTGGGAAAGCAATTATTATAATTCTGTGGCAAATTGCAAATGTGTGTTTTTTGTTTTTGTTTTTGAGGGTGTTTGCCCTGGTATATCCCCCCCAGAAATTCAGTGGTGCCCTAGAATGATAAAATGAACCATAATTTTCATCTTCCAGTATGCCTATTTCTTACCAAATGGTGCCTTATTTACAATGAGAAGTAATGTACAGATTTATGTGTGCCTCCCCTCTAGAACCTGGAGCCAGCACTAATCCAAATTTGATATAGCCAGATTTAAATCTGATCTAGAATTAAAGTCACATCTCAAAATCTGTTATAATTTGATCAAAATTAGTCTATTAAACTATTCAAATGTGACAGTTCACCATGCACCTCTCATAATATTAAGTTTATAAATCAAAATCTGGTCTAACCAAATCAAAATCTGGTCTTACCAAATCAAAACCTGGTCTAACCAAATCAAAACCTGGTCTAACCAAAGCAAAACCTGGTCTAACCAAATTAGATCCTGGTCTTACCAAATCAAAACCTGGTCTAACCAAATCAAAACCTGGTCTAACCAAATCAGATCCTGGTGTAACCAAATCAAAACCTGGTCTAACCAAATCAAAACCTGGTCTAACCAAATCAGATCCTGGTCTAACCAAATCAAAACCTGGTCTAACCAAATCAAAACCTGGTCTAACCAAAGCAAAACCTGGTCTAACCAAAGCAAAACCTGGTCTAACCAAATTAGATCCTGGTCTAACCAAATCAAAACCTGGTCTAACCAAATCAAAACCTGGTCTAACCAAATCAAAACCTGGTCTAACCAAATTAGATCCTGGTCTTACCAAATCAAAACCTGGTCTAACCAAATCAAAACCTGGTCTAACCAAATCAAAACCTGGTCTAACCAAATCAGATCCTGGTCTTACCAAATCAAAACCTGGTCTAACCAAATCAAAACCTGGTCTAACCAAATCAGATCCTGGTCTTACCAAATCAAAACCTGGTCTAACCAAATCAAAACCTGGTCTAACCAAATCAGATCCTGGTCTAACCAAATCAAAACCTGGTCTAACCAAATCAAAACCTGGTCTAACCAAATCAAAACCTGGTCTAACCAAATCAAAACCTGGTCTAACCAAATCAAAACATTATTTAACCAAATCAGATCCTGGTCTTACCAAATCAAAACCTGCTCTAACCAAATCAAAACATGGTTTCACCGAATTTAAAATTAAGCTAATCAGATCCAAATCAAAATGAATCAGATCACAATATCAGCTAATCAGGCCTTTGATTTTAAAACCGGATCAAAAATTGCTCTTGGCACTATTGGCATGGATGCATCTTACACCACACACATCTAGCTTAATCTACTCCCATCTTGATATAAAAGCCCCATATAAACAGCCCCTTACCCATTTTCCCTCATTCCCCAATTATTGCAACAAAAACGTAATAACACACCATCACCAAAATAGTAATGCAACAATGGGACTATGCATAATTATTTTCATTCCAAAAAAAAAGCGCAATTTTACTTTGCACTTCTTGAGAGACAAACCAGATAAAACACTTCTTAATTAGATTGCATGTAGCAGATACTGCAGCGGAGGAAATTGCCCTCGTTTTATAGTTTTGTGTGACTATTTTGAGGAGCGAGTAAGCATAATAGCTGCCCCGGATATTTGAATTTACAGCAAAACAATTCTCAGAAAGTATCTACTAATACGGCAGGGATGTTTTGATAAAAGTGGAGCCAGGCAGTCTGTAGAATCATTCGAAAAACTTGTATATCTTTTTTGTTATTTCATTCCTCATCTCAACCATTCATCAGTTTTCTTGCTGTGTATCTTCTTTCACTTGTCTTCTTATTCTCGTTCTCCCTTTTCTTTCTTATTATAGGCCTATTATTCTCATTCATGGGCTATTCCAGTTGAAATCCATACACCCTATGGAAGACATGACCTTAATCTCCCACACAGGGAGTGTGACTTTCAAATGGGATTACCTGAATGGATGACTCCATTTGAAATCTACACCCCTTGTGTGGGAGATTAAGGTCATGTCTTCCATAGGGGTGTAAGGATTTCAACTAGAATAGCCCATTGCTCATCTCATGTGTCTGTCTGTTTCTCTCTTCATCTGTATCTCTTTTTTTTCTCTCCTTTTCAACATTTATAATATTTCTTTTCCTTCATCTCCTTTTGCCTCAGTTCATCTATTTAACAATATTTTCCAGTGACATAGCCAGGATTTTTCCAAGTGGAGGGTGACCTCCGAGGGTAGGGTATTTTTGATAAAAATTGTCAAAACATTTCGACCAGTATTTCAAGGGCAGGAGAGGGTCAGTTGTTGTGGGAAGCTGCCCCCTAGCCTGGTCACTGCATATTTCTCCTATAGTGAATGATATTTTGGTGATCTTCAAAAATATAAATACCCAGTCAGATATCTTGCCCTTCAGTTTCCCCCTCCCCCACAAAACAACTAAATTATTGCAAATTTTTAATTTCACAGCAATTAGGCCCATGGAAATTTCATGATTTGTCCCTTCCCTGAAATTCACCCCTACCCCATTTCCCCTCTCCCAGTAAACAGATTCTGGTGCCAACACTGATTATGTGGGTGATCAATCAAATATACATAATTACGAGGGGGTATCAAAATATTTTTAAAAACACTCAGAAGTGAAGGAGCTATTCTGTCGGTCCAACATCTGGGCTATCTCTAGTCTCGGGCCCAAACTGCATGTGGCTCACGGTTTGTTATGAATAACAGAAACCGGCTGTGAAGGAGGCTACATAGCGATGTTGTTGGAGTGACATTCAATTTCGGAAAAAAGCGACACTTTCGACCATGGAATTTAATTTTTAAGTTTGTCAGTATATAAGCGGTAAATCAAGTAAGTTTCTTCCACTCTGAAGACTTAGATACGGTTGTTTGATTCCACTGACTATTTGCGATCGAAATTTACATAACACCAATGACAGAAATCATCAACAAAAATCGAATCAGGGACTTGTTTTCACTCGACCGTGAGTCGCATCATCAACCGGAAGTGACGTGGCACGGACCGACAGAATATCAATGAAAATTTTTCAGTGTAATTACTGGTCCTTATGTATATTCTGTCGGTCCAACATCTGGGCTATCTCTAGTCTCGGGCCCAAACTGCATGTGGCTCACGGTTTGTTATGAATAACAGAAACCGGCTGTGAAGGAGGCTACATAGCGATGTTGTTGGAGTGACATTCAATTTCGGAAAAAACGACACTCGACCATGGAATTTAATTTTTAAGTTTGTCAGTATATAAACGGTAAATCAAGTAAGTTTCTTCCACTCTGAAGACTTAGATACGGTTGTTTGATTCCACTGACTATTTGCGATCGAAATTTACATAACACCAATGACAGAAATCATCAACAAAAATCGAATCAGGGACTTGTTTTCACTCGACCGTGAGTCGCATCATCAACCGGAAGTGACGTGGCACGGACCGACAGAATATCAATGAAAATTTTTCAGTGTAATTACTGGTCCTTATGTATACTATGGTGCAAAAATGGTCTGATAAGTATGTTTACTTTCTTTACAGTGGTGCTAGATGTCAGTAACCTGCGCATAACCTGCAAGATGGAGAAAATTGAGGCAGGCAGCATTTTTAACATCCTGCTTTTGAAGGGTTAGAGTGCCCAGAAAATCTATAATGAAATGGTGGCTGTCTATGGTGATGATTACCTGTAATATGGCACTGTTGCTTTTTGGTATTTAAGGAATTTCCAAACTGGCCACATGTCCCTCACAGATGAGCCAAGAAGTGGAAGATTGTCTGGGCATTGTAACCCTTCAAATGCAGGAACTTAACCATGCAGCATGCCTCAATTTTCTCCATCTTGCTGGTTATTCGCTTGTCAGGTTACTGACATGTAGCACCACTGTAATTAAAGAAAGTAAACATACTTATTAGACCATTTTTGCACCATAGTTAGTAAGGACCAGTAATTACACTGTCAAAATTTCATTGATATAGCTCCTTCACTTCTGTAGGTGATTTCAAAAACCTTTTGATACCGGTACCCCCTTATATATAAAAACTTTCATATATTTATTGACAATAGATGAAAACAGATCATTCTCAACAGTGGTGTGTCTGGAATGAAGTTGCAGGGGGACAATAGGAGACAAAGAAAACAATATTTCATGATGGGTATCATTTTGGCCCAGTTTTACCAGGACAATTGTGCACAAACTGTGCACAAATTTTCAATTTGGGATCAGTTGTCCAGGAGGAGGGGCACAGAAAAAATATTTGCTGATGGGTTTTATTGCTACTTTTACTGATGTGCACAAATCACACAAAAAATGTGTTAACCAGATTTTAAAAAAGATGTATAGGACAATTCCGGTCAATTTCTGCCCGGTACATAGAGCTGGCTAGCCCAGTAAGAGCTGCTCCTGTCTGGTATGCTATTGGATCTTACAAAATGGTGAACTTAGTTGCCTAGTCATCCCCACACATGCTGGATACCCAGAATGTTAGCTAGCCTACCGTCATCTGTCATTTTGGACGGGCAGTTTGCTCCTGGGGTAGACAAAATTAATGCCAGTGACAAATACTAAACACTAATGCTTTCAAAAAGTTTCATACACTCCTATATCAAAGCAGCCAATCAGAAAAGCTAATAAGGAAATGGAGCTCAGACAAACTGGCATTATAATAAAGGAGAGAAAAAATCAGAAAAGCTGTTAAAAAAAATCAGAAAAGCTGTTAGAAAAGTATGAAACATGCATTAATTGTGTATATTGTGCAGTGTTTCGTGCGCGTTTGCGTCGCGTAGGATTGATTAATTTTTCGGGTGGGTTGATGCATTTATATTTGGTTCTGTTTTCCAACATTTTTAGTGATAATTTGTTGTTATATAAAAAAAGTAAAAATCACATGTTTTTTTCTTCTCGTGTATGAAATAGATTAATAAACTTGTATTACTTATTGCTCGAGAAATTAGACAAAATAATGCACTTGCACTGATATTGATGCATCTAATGTACTCCCCCCTTCGGGGCTCGTGCATTTGACGCATCAACATCAGTGCGCGTGCATTATTTTGTCTAATTTCTCTCCCAATAAGTAATACGCGTTCATTAACCTATAATGGGTGAACTCAAAACATGACCAACTAATAAATAAAGTTATTTGTATTGACTAAGCTCCCAGAAGGGGCAGAGGTCTGCTTTATGTTTTCAAGGTCAAATTTTGGATAGGCAGTTTTGGTGAAAATTACAGGCACTTGTCAAATCCTAGCTGAGACTCTGCTGATACCAGTAATTATTTACAGTTGTCTTTGTGTTTTCATGCTTTTGCTGGGCTACCACTTCTTTTCTGCTTGCCATTTTCATCACTCTTGGTAGTGTGCAGCATTTGCTCTTTTTGTAAAATTTTTAAACAGAGGTATTGGTTGGGTCCTGTTGTCATGGTAGGACAGTATTGTTTAAATCTCATTGTCATAATCTGATTGTATCTTTGCATTTATCTTGGTTACCGTAATTAAGATGGGGTCTGGTGGACCATGTCTGTATATTCTTTTTTCCCTTCCACCAGGCCGAAGTACAGGTGAATAAAAATGGAAAAAAAAAATTATTTACCACAAGGCAGCCATTGGACTTGCCCATTGCTTTTATTCAGCTAACAGCTTGGAATTTGTAATAAAAACAGGTAACCATCTGTTGAGGCTGATGCAAGCAACATTTCTCTACTTGCTTATACCCATCCACGCCGGTGTGTTTGTACCCGTGCCTGTACGCACCTGTATAAACAGCCTGCTTCCTTAGTAACCAAACTAGTGCTGCAAGTGTCACTCCAAGTCTGTCGTCATCAGCAAAGATACTCCGTATATAGTGGTGTTAAGTTTAATTAATTTTTCCTCACATGTGCTTGTGCAGGCTTTGAGTATTTTGTGACTTTAATTAAATAAATGAGAACTGAGACATATAAAATAAAAGAATTAGCCTAGGAATATTGTCATTGACAAGGTAGATCTTCATTAGAAGAAAGGATTGAGTTTTAATCATGACTCTTCATTTGCATTGATTTGAATTTGCCCCTTCTTTATTACAGCAAATTAAGTTTTGTCCTACATATTGTCTACTAAAATTGTTTCCCCTTTTCCTCTTTTCTACACTTTTACTCTATTTTATATTCATTTTATGTGATTTACATTTCCTTTCCTTTATTTTCCTGTCACATTTGCTAATATTGTATGTTATCTTCAGATACATGGTATCAACTTATCTAACTATAAAGAATAAGTGAATGCTATCTACTGTAGATAGCAAGTGTATGCTATCTACTGTGGATAGCAAGTGTATGCTATCTACTGTAGATAGCAAGTATATGCTATCTACTGTAGATAGCAAGTGTATGCTATCTACTGTAGATAGCAAGTGTATGCTATCTACTGTAAATAGCAAGTGTATGGTATCTACTGTAGATAGCAAGTGTATGCTATCTACTGTAGATAGCAAGTGTATGCTATCTACTGTAGAAAGCAAGTGGATACTATCTACTGTAGATAGCAAGTGGGTACTATCTACTGTAGATAGCAAGTGGGTGCTATCTACTGTAGATAGCAAGTGGGTGCTATCTACTGTAGATAGCAAGTGGGTGCTATCTACTGTAGATAGCAAGTGGGTGCTATCTACTGTAGATAGCAAGTGGATGCTATCTACTGTGGATAGGAAGTGCATGCTATCTACTGTGGATAACAAGTGCATGCTATCTACTGTGGATAGCAAGTGCATGCTATCTACCGTGGATAGCAAGTGCATGCTATCTACTGTGGATAGCAAGTGTATGCTGTCTACTGTAGATAGCAAGTATATGCTATCTACTGTAGATAGCAAGTGTATGCTATCTACTGTAGATAGCAAGTGGATACTATCTACTGTAGATAGCAAGTGGGTGCTATCTACTGTAGATAGCAAGTGGGTGCTATCTACTGTAGATAGCAAGTGGATGCTATCTGCTGTGCATAGGAAGTGGATGCTATCTACCATAGATAGCAAGTGGATGATATCTACTGTAGATAGCAAGTGGATGCTATCTACTGTGCATAGGAAGTGGATGCTATCTACTGTAGATAGCAAGTGGATGCTATCTACTGTGGATAGGAAGTGCATGCTATCTACTGTGGATAACAAGTGCATGCTATCTACTGTGGATAGCAAGTGCATGCTATCTACCGTGGATAGCAAGTGCATGCTATCTACTGTGGATAGCAAGTGTATGCTGTCTACTGTAGATAGCAAGTATATGCTATCTACTGTAGATAGCAAGTGTATGCTATCTACTGTAGATAGCAAGTGGATACTATCTACTGTAGATAGCAAGTGGGTGCTATCTACTGTAGATAGCAAGTGGATGCTATCTGCTGTGCATAGGAAGTGGATGCTATCTACCATAGATAGCAAGTGGATGATATCTACTGTAGATAGCAAGTGGATGCTATCTACTGTGGAAGTGCATGCTATCTACTGTGGATAGCAAGTGCATGCTATCTACTGTGAATAGCAAGTGCATGCTATCTACTGTAGATAGCAAGTGCATGTTATCTACTGTGGATAGCAAGTGCATGCTGTCTACTGTAGATAGCAAGTGCATGTTATCTACTGTGGATAGCAAGTGCATGCTATCTACTGTAGCTAGCAAGTGAGTTGCTTCACATTGACAATTTTGTGAATGTGGTTATTGTAAAAGAATGGTGTCTGCTCAGTTGTTTGTTGAAATCACTGAAATTTTGGATAGGACAGGTGGTCGGTTTTTTTAAAACTTTTTGCATACCAACTCAACTACTTTAAACCTACAGTAAGAAGTCAATTTATTGTTTTTAAACTGTATAAAAGAGGAAAACACATTGTTGGCTGTATTTTGTATAGGTCGGTTTTGTTTTGCCTTGTTGAGATAAATTTCATATTCTAGCTAAATCTATGCATTTTATTTTTCTGACTCCCTCCCATGTATTGGGCTATTCCAGTTGAAACCCATACACCCCTATGGAGGACTTGACCTTAATCTCCCACACAGGGGTATGAATTTAATAGGTTACCTGAATGGATGACTCCATTTAGTGAAATCCCCCCCCCCCATGTGTGGGAGATTATTAGCATTTGAATACATTCCTTTATTATTCCGCTTTTGTAACATGTTTACAGATGGATATGAAAATCAAAATTTGTATTTGCTGAAACGTTTTAAGTATTCAGAATCAGAAAAATTGAATAAATGAATTTGAAAATATTTTGCTTTTATGCAAAATGTCACTCAAAGAAACCTGCATTATGTATAAGGGATACGTAAATTGTGTTCAGATGAGAGTGCTGGGCTATTCCAGTTGAAATCCATTCACCCCTATAGATGGCATGACCATATAATCTCCCCTGGGGAATCTCCCACACAGGGGGTGTAGATTTCAAATGGAGCCACCCATATCAGGTAAGCCTATTTGAAATTTACACTTCCTGTGACTTACTTATTGACCCTATAATGCTTAAGCTCAAAGGATGGAAATTATCTTTCAAATTTGAGCTTTTACCAATAAATGCTGGAAATTATTACTTGTGTCATGATCAAGGGGAACGAGGCACATGCTGGCAATTTTCACTTAGACATTTTTTACATCATTTTCTGGTTGTTTACAAATGCTACAATTTGATGCAAATCCCAATTAATGAGCAATTTATCAATGGCTGAAGACAATATAAAACAAAAAAATTTAAACACTTTTTTTGTCAATATCTCAAAAACAATATTAGCAACATCTGCCTCATTGAATGCCCCTTGATCATGTCACATTAGAGTGTCCAATGTGTGTCAAACCAAGATGACAGATTTACCATAGCGTAACACACAGGGCAATTCCGAGTTTTTTCATGTGGGTATAATTTCTTTAATTATAACTTGATCTTACTTATCTGAATAGGTTAGGGTGACCCTTTCTGCCATGTAATCCTCTTCCAGTCTTGTCTGCTCTATGCCTGGTATTCGGCCTGTTGGAGATCCATGCCTGGTAGTCGGCCTGTTGAAGATCCATGCCTGTCTCTTTTGGGATCTGGCCCTTCCACCTAGGAAGACAAAATCATTCACTTTGTAAATGGGTATATGGATAAGGTTGATATCTTCAGTGGCAGCTCCAGGAGTTTTTTTCCGTGGGGGGGCAAAGTGATTTTGGGTGTTTACTGGGGGAAACTGACAAGAACTCTGACTGGGATTGATGCCCATGCTTGCCCCTTCAGCACTATCAAAAACCTGCATATGCCACAGACTTGCACCATGCCTAACTGGTGTGAGTATCTTGGGACTTAACTTTCATATAACAAGAATGATGTTGGCTTTATGCAGAGAATTCAACAGGCATTAATGACTGGTGGGTATGACCAAGTCACTAAGTTATAGATGATGATAAAACTTTGCTTCAGGAAGTGAATTATGTTATATGAATAATAAAACAAAGATAGATATCCACCTTATGTATGCAGTAATCCAATTATCTCTGCAGATAAGATAAGATCAGAAATAATTCTAACGCTCAATCTTCTCTGCTGAAAGATGAAAATCCGATCTACAACATCTCTCATTTCCACTAAATTTGCCCTGAATGAGTGTGATTATAATGACAAAATGTGACGTGTCATGTCAAAAGGAGACACTTTTGGGCTGGTTATCAATTTTGAGGTTTTTACATATCTTAAATATAGAGATATTTTGCTCTACAACACTGTTTTCTCCAATGAAATCGGACATTCCTAAACGAAGATATTGAGTTAGTAAGTTATGGTATTATAAAATTGGAAATTGAGATATCGGCCTTTAAAAATATTATTGACAATGTTGAGAGTAGGAATTACCTTGAAAAATGTCTCAAAAAATACAAGATGCCAGTTATATTCGGTCTGAAACTATCAGACAATATTTTAAACATTAATAACATTACAAATTTGCAACAAACCCAAATTGTGAAAAATCACCCGGGGCAGATTTTTGGCTATTTCTCCATTTACGATCCTTCCTCAAAAGTGTCTCCTTTTCACATGAGACGTCACAAATATGATAGGAAAATGATCCAAACCCTTGCCTTTCTCATTATACATTCGCAGATTGTTTTCACATAAATTTTCTGAACTTTAATTTAAGTTGAAATATTCCTATCGTATGGAACTGCCTTTGAAAGAAAGAAAGACAGATATGTAAAAATACATAAATGAATAGTAATTTCTTCCTTAATTTGACTGATTTTTTCTCACTTGATTTTAATGAATACTAATCCTAAACAATGCTACCTGTAACTCTCACCTCTCTCAAATAAAGATGAAAAAAGATAAAAATCAGATAACACCTTCACAATTTTGTTTCATATAAACTTGCCCTTAGACTCAAATTTATTAACTTGATTTTGACAAAATTCCTGAGGACATTTCAAGCATCTGATGTACATGTTGATAACACACATAACTTCACAATATGATTAATTCTTTGTGTACAGGAATACTCAAAATGTTACAATATTAATTTCCCCAAAATTGTAAAGAGTTAATTTAGAAAACCACTCAAATCAGCAGCAGGCTTTTCTGTGCTCACATGAATGCATTTATTATTTAGATTTCAAATTCGTAAATTTTAATCAAAAATACAAAAAAATGTTTAAAAAAATTCCGAACAATTTTACCTATTATACACCCCCCATACACCTGATTTCTATTTGAAGTTCTCAGGTAGCTTAGTGTTTTCTTAAGGTGCCGCACTTAAGGTGTGACAACTGGAGGCTAATGACGGCATTCCAAAAGCAAAACCAAAAAATCATATCACCTTGCAGACACACACACATACACGTGCAAAAGGTGTGAATCAGGTGCGACCTGCGGCATGGAAGCAGATCTTGTCGTCATGTTTGATTGGAATTGACAAAGGGGTGTTTGTAGACCCGGTTACCAACCTTTTTCTCATATTCCTTAGGATAGATATAGAGGCTATGTGATGTAGTTATATAACATATTGCTGATGTAATGTGTGAATTGAAGAAATGAAATTATAACGAAAGAACTTGTTGTTTTTTCTTTATTGAAATGTACAAGTTTTAGAAAGGTTTGAGGTTTAGTAGGAATTATTTATTTATAACAACTGAAGATTCTCTTTATTCTTGCTATGTTTCTCCCCTGTTTGCTTGTTTGTCTGATTTAAACTGATCTGCTATCTACTGAAGATAGCACTATTGTATTGATCTGCTATCTACTGAAGATAGCATTATTGTATTGATCTGCTATCTACTGAAGATACCACTATGGTATTGATCTGCTATCTACTGAAAATAGCACTATGGTATTGATCTAGTATTGATCTGCTATCTACTGAAGATAGCACTATAGTACTGATCTGCTATCTACTGAAGATAGCACTATGGTATTGATCTGCTATCTACTGAAGATAGCATTATTGTATTGATCTGCTATCTACTGAAGATATCACTATGGTATTGATCTGCTATCTACTGAAAATAGCACTATGGTATTGATCTGCTATCTACTGAAGATAGCAGAATGGTACTTATCACATACTCTGAAGATAGCACAATGATACTGATGTACTATCTGTTAAAAATATATGGCATATGGTATTGATGTGCTACCTATAAGATGCCACTTTGGATCTGATCACTTCTGTTGAAAATACCACTATATTACTGACATTTTATCTACTGAAGATAGCACCATGATATTGATCTGAATATAGTATTGAGGTAGTGATCTGCTATCTTCAGAAAACAGCACTTCAACACCAATCTGCTATCTACTGAAGATAGCACTTCAACACAAATCTGCTATCTACTGAAGATAGCACTTCAACACAAATCTGCTATCTACTAAAGACAGCACTTCAACACAGATCTGTTATCTACTAAAGACAGCACTTCAACACAGATCTGTTATCTACTAAAGACAGCATTTCAACACTGATCTGTTATCTACTAAAGATAGCATTTCAACACTGATCTGCTATTTACTAAAGATAGCATTTCAACACTGATCTGCTATTTACTAAAGACAGCATTTCAACACAGATCTGCTATTTACTAAAGATAGCACTTCAACACAGATCTGCTATCTACTAAAGACAGCACTTCAACATAGATCTGCTATTTACTAAAGATAACTCTTCAATGCAGACCTTCTATCTACTGAAGATAGCACTTCAACACAGATCTGCATTCTAATGAAGATAACACTTCAACACAGATCTAATATCTACTGAAGATAACACTTCAACACATGTATACTATCTCCTGAAGAAATGAACTGATATCTACTGAAAATAGCATTGTGATACTGATTTGCTATTTACTGAAGATAGCTTTATAAGATTGATTAGCTTTGCCCCCCTCTAAAGACAGCACTTCAACATAGATCTGCTATTTACTAAAGATAACTCTTCAATGCAGACCTTCTATCTACTGAAGATAGCACTTCAACACAGATCTGCATTCTAATGAAGATAACACTTCAACACAGATCTAATATCTACTGAAGATAACACTTCAACACATGTATACTATCTCCTGAAGAAATGAACTGATATCTACTGAAAATAGCATTGTGATACTGATTTGCTATTTACTGAAGATAGCTTTATAAGATTGATTAGCTTTGCCCCCCTCTGAAAAAATCCTGACTACGACACTGCTGTATCTACCTATAGGTAGCACAAGCAAGTTTAAAAAAAAAATACATTCATTCTACTCAGCTTTAAACTGACATTATAACATACTGGAATTCAAAATATGATTAACAGTCTGTCTACCTTTCTGGAAAACATTTTTATGCAATTAGTTGACATGTATGCTGTTAGAATTGGGATATGTGACATGTTGTACGATCCACCTAGAGTCATCCTGCCTTAGTAATCTGTCATATTTTAATCCACCTACATGATGTATTATCAGTAAAATACACAGGAATCCAAGGCCAGAGAGGGGGAGAAATGGATTTGTGAAAAACAAAATGACCAAATGTACTAAAAAGGTTTCCTTTGTAGATTGCCAAAGCAAACATGTGACAAGAAAATTTTCTGTTTTCAGAAGCGGTTTTGGCTTTACAAGTGCTAGCTTAAGTTTTACTACTCTGCAATCATGTTAGCTACAGGCTTCAACCTAAAAAGTCAAAATTTTGAGATATTTTATCAAAATATCAAGAGCTATCTTAAGAATCACTGAACCAATACTAGGCTTGTTTGTACTTATTTTAAAGCATTTTTCATGCTGATTCCAAATATGGTCATGACAATTTACAATTATAAAATTTGTCTAAAATAGGTGGCTCTTCAGGAGCTTCAATTGTTCAAAAGTACAATGTTTGATTTGACCTGGTAGTCTATTTCACAATCTGGGAGCATAGGCATCAAAACCTTTACTTTGGTCACCAAAAGAAACACACCCAAATTTTTAGCTTAAAAAGAGAGGTCCCATCTGAGCTTGATGTTCTAAACTGCCTAACTCCAATTTGAAGTATATCATTGATGTCAGATGGTGGATTGTAGATGTCGACTACTCAGTGCCAGAAGTGGGTAACTGCAATAGCTGCCCTGTGAACATTTGGCAATTTACACACAGTATATTGTTCTCATCTACACATGGCAGCTATTAGTTGATGTCAGAGGCGAATAGAAACTTCTCTGAAACAGACCACTTTGTGCCCATATGCACGTGCGCTGATTTACCAAAGTGTACTAGAGGGCATCCGCCTCATACCCTACTACTGGTTGCACCAAGTGTTTCCTGATTTGTGGGGCAAATTGCTGAAAAATCATCCCTTTTTTCACCTTCACCATTGGTTTGTATTGGATAAGGCATTGTTGATAATTGTTGTGGCCATATTGGTGGATATATTGTAAATCACAAAGTTGTTCTTCTAACCACTGGTTTTAATGGAACAGGAATAATCTAAAATCAGAGCAAATATCTTCCAAATTAAACCATTTTGGGCTAGTTTTGGTAACACTGGTTGCACTACACTGCATGTATTACCGGAGATTAAATTAAATCGTGTTTCACCTGCGACCCCAGAGAGTATCCTAATAATTGCGTTCTCTTTATTTATTCATGATATGTCCGTAACATCGTTGACAGATTGCCAGGTGTGCGTCAAATATTTATTCTACAATATGATACCATCCAGCTCAATCAGTTACATGTCGCTGATACTTTTCTTGAGATACTGCCAGTGGCGTGGCAGAAATTTTTTCGGGGGCATTGAGGGGCAAAGTGAATTTCAGGGGGCAAAATCATCAAATTTTGCATAAAATTGTTGTAAAAGGGGAACTTTTCTCGTAATTTCTGGGTTTTACTGGGGGGCAACGGGGGAAGAGTTCTGACTGGGGGCATTTTCCCCATGTCCACCCCCGGTGCCACCACTGGATACGGCCAAAATAAGGATGTGGTTTCTTCTATTGTTCATTGTTTGAGCAATGCTGTAACTGTATCTATCTAAGAAAAATATGTTTTAATTTTGATAGCAGGTTGGGGCAAAATGTAGCATCGACAATGTGTAATAAAACAATGAAGAAAAGAACTATTTGATTACAGTCAACATCTGACTCATTTTGGTTGATTTCATCACCAATACATTAATGTCAAATCAATGATATTTAAATTGCATGAATCCTTCATAATGGGTCTAAGCAGGGATGTCGCTTGCAGCCCTGGTCTAGAAACTGAAATTGTCCCAAGCTATTATAGTTCTATGTTCAAAAACAAGCAATTAGCTCCAAAATATCATTTAGCAGGAAAGTGTTTTGGTACATTGTGTAGCCTTAAGGCAAGTGGCATGGGCCTCAAGGAAGAACAGATGATTAATTGTGTTTTCAACTGATTGAGTGTCCCAGGTTAAAGAAGAAATAAAACAAACAAACAAACAAGGCCATACAGCCAACTCAGACTCTGCAGTCAACTAAAAAGCTGCTGTGTGTTTCTTAAAATTAATACATTGCTCTTATAGGAAATGAGTCAATGAAGCCAATAATTGCATTTATAATACCATTAAGGGTACATGCTCTTGGGTCATGACCTTGACATAGGGAAATTTTTTTATTTTATTTTTGACAAGAAGACATACATACCCTTCATATAAAATAACATGAATCCTGAAAAAAAGTGCCAATGTGTAATTTCCCCTATTTTGTCTCCGTTGCTAATGAAAACAAACTCCGATTGTATTGCGTGCGGTCCATTTATTAAAAGCTCCATGGTATGCACCAATTACTCTCTTAGTTTCGAGTCCAGACTGCATATTGTAAGGACGAACGGCGTGTGTTTAGAACGACGTAAACCACAGCATAAACCGATTGTGAAGGAGACTAACTCTCAAGTTGAAGCGTTTCCGATTAGAACGTCAGTCCGGCAAACTCGTCAAATTGGGCATATAATATGAAAGCGGGATGTACGAGCGGGAATCGGGATATCGCTGTGCTTGAAACCGTCGCCCAGCAGGCTCAGCGCCGGTAACTTGCAGTAGTGTTTTGTTTTGCACTACAGCCGGGCATGCAAGAAGTGCTGTGAAAACATATTTATATGGAAGATATGGGCCTATATTAGATTTACTGAAACCCGGGGCTCACAAAAATGATTATTATAAATGATCAACCAAATATTGTTGAAAGTCTATTGATCATTATTCAATGACAATGGACATGCCTATTGCCTCCGGCAAGGGGGAGGGGGGGGGAGTCCCCCGAGTCCCATACTGCCAAATGCATAGGGGCAGGCCCGTACGCAGGGGGGGTGCGGGGGGTGCGGAGCACCCCCCCAAATCTGGAAAAGTGTACAAAAGTCCCAAAATTTCAGAATTTGCGGCGTAGCGAGCCAAAAAATGGGGTTTTTTACGCTTTTTTGGACAAAAAAGGTCCAAATTTGGTCCACTTTACACAAAATCGCCCCCCCCCCCTTGGAAAAAGGTCCACTTTTTCAAAATCAGCACCCCCAAATGAAATCCTGCGTGCACGGGCCTGCATAGGGGCCTCACGGGATTGCGCTTTGCAAACAATCCTTTCAGACATGGGTCCCTATTTTTGCTGAAAATCCTTACTTGGGTCCGTTAAACCCCGTGCATCGTGAATCTCGATCTTTTCGGGAAAATGGGTCTAGGCCTATAGGAAAGAAAACTTTAGACATGGGTCTATATTTTTGAGAAAATCCTTAGAAATGGGTAGGCCCTCCCTACCTGTCCACGGTCAAATGGCAATGGGTAGGCCCTACGGGTTTCAAGTCTGGAGCCTCCACCCCGTCTAAAAAATATCAACTTGTTCCCCCCCGCATGCCTAGGGCGGTTTTTAGGTGTCACTTTGTCTAAACCATAATTATACGCCTAACGACCATTTGAGCGTGCAAAAATTTGCACTTTGGGGGCTAGCTAAAATGGCCAATGAGGTTAATTTGGTCAGAAACCCCTGGCAGAAACCCACATACAGGCGTCAACATTGGGAGGGTGATTGTATGGAACATCTACCCTGGCAAAATATTAGTGGGATTTATCCTCCATCCCACCAGGATCTCGCCTACAAAAGGGATCCGAAAATCTAAACTTCAAAAATAGTCCAATAGGCCTTCTGATTAAAATACAAAATAACAAAAACACAAAATAACTTCCCATGACAATATGTCGGTTCATAAAATACAAATTTTGTATTAGATCCAACACAAAGGTTTTTACTGCTTTTGGAAGGAGGGTGGTCCGAAATTTAAAAAAAAATGGGCGGCAATGAAATTATGACCCCCTTTTTTCGGCAACAAACAAATTATGACCCCCTCCGCTGATTGGCCTACACCTTAGGGGCTGTGCAATAATTATGACCCCTGGGGAGGGTAAAATTTGGCGAAGGGGCAAGAAATATTTGGCGAGCGAAGGGGGGCAAGCAATTCCCCCAAGCGATTTTTTGCACGCATTCATGGGCGCCTTTTTAATAAAACACTCTAAAATGGCTTGGGAAAACAGTACGGAAACGCTTAAATTTTCTTGCTCGAGCGCTGAGGGGCAAAGAATTTTTGGCGGGCCGACGGGGGAGAGCGATTTTGGCGGGCCGAGAGGGGGGGGCGATTTTGGCGGGCCGAGAGGGGGGGAAGCGATATTTGGCGAGTCATTTGGAAGTTTTACCCCGGGGTAAATTGCACAGCCCCTTAGGCCTACCGTCCCCCATAAACAGGCTAAAATTGTATTGAAATCATTCAAGTCAGTCTTTTTGAATGAAATAACCACACTAGGCCTATCTGTCATCTTGTGATTCCCTACATTTTGGTCATCGAAAATGTTATGACCCCCCCCCCCCCCATATTTTTTATCCTTAAAATTTTTGAACCCTTCTGTATATTTGGGACCACCTTCCGAAGAAAATGATAGCGCCCCCCCGCCAGGCCTAATCATTATTTTGTTCTTGAGCAAAGATTGGTGAATCATATGATTTACAAATGCATCGTTAAACCATATAGGCCTATTTGGTCAATCATGTTCCAAACGGGATATACAACCGCGACAGTCTTCTCCAAGTGTGTACATCTCGATTTGCCGGATTGACCCATGACCTCATGAGTCATGAAACGTAAACACATGGCGTGAAATATAAATTTCTCCGTGTCTTCTTGCCAGGAAAATCAGGAATTTAACCAGTTGCAGTCATTTGATTGTGAGTAGCAAAGTACACAAGCAACCGGGCCTTGTCGTGGCTTATGAGGGTAATTTTGTTTGACACTTTGTCAAATTAGTAACATAGAATTGAAAAGAAATATTACGCGATTGACCGTATCTCTGAATCGTGTAAAAGCTTAAAAAGTGTTGACCATACCGTCTAAAAAATTGATATTTGAAATTGGCTGATCGTAATCCCCAAATTCGAGTATGCACATGTAGCGAAGATATGCACCATATCTTGCAAAGTTAATTTTTTGAAAATAATTAAACAAGCTATGAAAGCTAGACTCATTAAGAAATTTTTGAAAAATACAAATTTCAGTCGTAAATTTTAGGTTTTCTACAATTTGTAATTTTATTTCTGAAGTAGAGATATCAAAACTGAATAGCAAGAATGTTACTATGGGATGTTTTATAGATGACTACAATTTGGTTTAGAAATCGGAATGAGGAAAATTGATGAAATGACTGGTCAAAAAAAAAATAGCGAGTGCTATAATCAATGACCCAGTTCATTCACTCCCAGTCCCAATCAGAGTCTGAAAATTAAAATAGCAATGGAAAAATAATAATATATAAACCTTTACCTTTAAGATGAGGTATAACTTTTATTTTTCCGATGATTATTTCTGGGCCAAATTTGATACTTAATGTGGCAAAATCATCCCATTTTTTTGCTCAAAACCTCAAAAGAGGCAGTAACCTTAAGGAGAATATTATATTTTGTGGGTGTTTTTGTGTGCTTCCCCTCATAAGAGATGAGCAAATTACACCCCTTATATCAATCAAGCCTTGGGATCTCCATAACTCATACCATTATTCTTGTATGTCAGCTTTATTTGTCTCAATAATTAAATGCAAGCATGACCAGATCATTCTCCCTTCAACCTGCCTTAAAATGAAGATTCTGAAAGTTTGTGTCTTCCTCCATAGAAACAGTATTTAAGAGAGAGAAAAAACCCGAAGAATTTCTAACCTCTATTCCTAAAATAAATCGGTCACTTTGTGTCAGTCCCATAGGACACAATATAAAAAAAAATTATTGATAATTTGTCTTGTTTGGTTGGGGCTTAAAATGCTCGTTTATTTTCCTGCTCAATGTACAAAATATAGTCACTGTCACTGCAAACAAGAAAGGTGTTTAAAATCTTAGCAAAAATTAATGAGTTGTATGATTTGGTGTGGTTGTAATTTAATGTTTTATGAGAAAGGTTCGAGCTAATGTAAAAATCTAATTGGTTTCTCAAATCAGGCTGAAAATGAAGCAGAGGTCATAGTGGTCAACATTGTGAGACGTGACCAAGTATGCAAATGATGTGTTTGTTGCTACGATCAGTGGCAGCACCAGACATTTTCTCCGGAGAGAGGGAGGGGGCATTGGGACCAAAGTGAATTTCAAGGGGGTAAAATCATGAAATTTCCATAAAATTGCCTTGAAAATGGTACAGTTCTATTTTTTTAATATGGGGGGGGGGGGAACTGGCTACAATCTGGTGCGGAATCGAGGGGAGCATTTGTGTCTCCAAACTTAGGTTTTGACCCTATTTGATTCCCTCAGTCAGAAACAAAATGCCGCATTTTAGGTAAATTTCTTATTTTTGCCCCCTTCAAATTCACTTTTCTACCACCACCCATTCTCCAAGAAAAAAAATGGGTGTTGCCATTAACTAAAATTGATGTGATATGGTCAAAAGTAATAGGAATATACTTGTTGGAGTCTGCGGCATATTGGTTATAGTCCGTTAAAAGTGGGAGACCCCCAGGGGGCCACTCAAGTATGATAGTGTACACATGCATGACTACATTATTTTGAAACACCCCCTAAACAAGTTTTACTCTACCAGCAAATTTAGCAGGCAATTTTTAAAATAGAATTTACCCCCAAATTAGTTTTTGGTTAGCAAAAATGAAAAAATGTATTCTTTGTGGACTTATAATTTACCAAATATTTGAAAAGGTACCCTAAACAAGTTGTTCAGTTTCAGAGAACTGCCCTTATTTTTGAAAATCAGTGTTTTTAGACCCCAAATGCATCACACGCCTTGCCTAAAAAACACCCCCTTCTTACTTGTTTTGTTGGTCATGCATGCATGCATACAGACCAGAGGGAGACCTGATTGAGCCTCACCCTCCATTTTACCTAATCAAAACCAAGATTTGGATATTAGAAGAAAGCTCATCTTTTTCTCATTACCCAAATAATTAATGCCTAAGTTTATGTTTCATTTAGATGGTGTGAATAAAAATAATGGTAAAAAGTGGTGTACTGCCACTGGAAGTATATTTCTTGGGGCATTGTATTGTAATTTTGCTGTAATATTCAAACCTCTGAGGCTTTATCATTCAAAAGTTGGAAACAAATAAGTTTGATAATAATCCTTAATGTAAGATAGAAAATACGATGAGAAAAATCAGAAAATCCACCTTTAAATCTATCATATTTCTGTTTCTCATTAACAAAAGTTAACAAAGTAGAAGAACTAAATTAACCCAAAAGGAGAAATTCAAAGATAAATTATCTTCCTTTAAATAATGTAAATTTTGAGTCTCCATGGAACTGTAAATGTTACCAGTCAAATAATGTTATTATGGGAAACTAGAGCTCAATTTATCCCGCTTTAGAAATCACAAAATCACAAGAATACTCCCAAATTTGGTTTAATACGCTAGAGAGAAGCTGCTGGAACGGCTGATTCTGTACTTCAATAGGTATTTTTAATCCCGATGATTGAATTTCCGTGGAGTTAATTTGAATATAAATCACATCAAAGGAACTGACTGGGGTTGGGTTACCGCACTGATTGAGTTGAAGTCTCTTGAAGCGAAAAAAAAATGGTAGCTTATGCCGGGTATCCAATAAATTTGACAGCCACCATCATTTTTGCTAGACAAAGTGTATTATTAGTAGCACTGAATTTTATGAGACTGGGTTGTTTCACAACTTTATCTATATGTGCAGTGATTAATTGCAAACTCTTATCTCAAATAATTGACTTGGTATAGTAGATTCCTAGAATTCTCAAATGATTTGTTACCAGGTACTTCATCTTGTATCTCTAGAGCTCAGTTTAAGTAACATTAAGTAGCGTAACAATGATTAGTTTACAACAAAACAGCAAATACAAGTTTTAGCAAAAGTTTTTGGGCAAATTTCTTATTTTTTGCCATATTCAAATTTCACCTTTCCCCCCACCACCTATTCTCCAAGAAAAATAATGGGTGCCGCCACTACTAATCAAAACTGAGATTTTGATATCAGAAGAAAGCTCATATTTTTCTCATTACCCAAAATTTAATGCCCAAGTTTATGTTTCATTTACATGATGTGAAGAAAAATAATGGTAAAAAGTGGTGTACTGCCACTGGAAGTATATTTCTTGGGGCATTGCATTGTTATTTTGCTGTAATATCCAAACCTCTGGAGCTTTATCATTCAAAAGTTAGAAACAAATAATTTTGATAATAATCCTTAATATAAGATAGAAAATACAATGAGAAACATCAGAAATCTACCTTTAAATCCAACATATTTCTTTTTCTCATTAACAAAAGTTAACGAAGTAGAAGAACTAAATTAACCCAAAAGGAGAAATTTGAAGATACATCATCTTCCTTTAAATAATGTAAATTTCAGTCTCAATGGAACTTTCAATGTTACCAGTCAAATAATGTTATTATGGGAAACTAGAGCTCAATTTATCCAGCTTTAGAAATCACAAAATCACAAGAATACTCCCAAATTTGGTTTAATACGCTAGAGAGAAGCTGCTGGAACGGCTGATTCTGTACTTCAATAGGTATTTTTAATCCCGATGATTGAATTTCCGTGGAGTTAATTTGAATATAAATCACATCAAAGGAACTGACTGGGGTTGGGTTACCACATTGATTGAGTTGAAGTCTCTTGAAGCGAAAAAAAAAATGGTAGCTTATGCCAGGTATCCAATAAATTTGGCAGCCACCATCATTTTTGCTAGACAAAGTATATTATTAGTAGCACTGAATTTTATGAGACTGAGTTGTTTCACAACTTTATCTATAGATGCAGTGATTAATATTGCAAACTCTTATTTCAAATAATTGACTTGGTATAGTAGATTCCTAGAATGCTCAAATGATTTGTCACTCAGGTACTTCATCTTGTATCTCTAGAGCTCAGTTTAAGTAACATTAAGTAGCGTAACAATGATTAGTTTACAACAAAACTGCAAGTTTGAGCAAAAGGAAGCTTTTGTAATAAGCCAGTAACAGAAGTTGAGAACCGAAGTTGGTCTAACAAGACCTTTTTATTTGGGGTAAATCTTATACAAATAATGTTGATTAGGCGAAAAAAAAAAGGTTTGTCTCATAGCTTGCGCGCGCAAGTCAGGAATTAAAAAAAAAATTGTATAAATTTTCGCATTTGTTTTCAAACCACTCATGAGCTTTGAGACAAAAATATTTTTTGGGCCTTATACCTTTTTACTTTTGAATGCCTTTTGAACACTTGACGCATTCTATGAAGTGTTCAAATATTCAAAAAGTGTTACATAAAGACTTTAAAGAACACTTTTTGCTCACTTTTGACATATTTTTCTCTATTTAAGGGATCAAACACCCCTTGCAATATCAATATTGTTATTTTATTCAACCTTTACAGCATTATAAATGCTAATCTCCTCATCATACCCACCTTTAAAATTTCTCTTATATTTCTCTTATAAGCTTAAATTTACCTATAAAGCCATAAATTCAGTGCTCACCTGCCGCCAGCGTATGAACATTTTCTGCCGCACTTTCCTTCATGTCAACATTCTAGTACAGTGAATATTGTACATGGAAATCATTAATTCTCAAATGACGTGAACTTCCGTGACTAATTTGGATATAAATCGGTGAGTGAAATTTGATTTGCAGTGTAAGTACTAAGTTTCCGGAAACCCACCATCTATCCCAGCTGGTCGTGTGGTATTGTTTATCGGTGCACATTGTCAATGAATGAGCTATTTGCAAGGAGCATTCGCTCTGGCGGTGCTCTGGCAGAATTGCCCTACTTCTGCTAAGAAATTAATATGGTTGTTAATTTGGACATAGGTCGTTGCAGTTCATTCTCTTTTTCTTCTCTTTCTCTGTATTTCTCTATCTCTCTCTCTCTCCCTTTCTCTCTCTCTCTCTCTCTCTCTCCTCCTCCTCCTCCTCTTTCTTTGTCTCTGTCCTATATGTCAGCTTGGCTATCTATTTTACCATCTTTATGATTTTACCTTCTGTCTGTCCTATTTCCAGGGACAGAAAGAGGACAGACTTCTCTGACTGTGCAGGCAAGACAGAAAGACTCCACTTTATGTCGGCCTGCTGTTCTTTCTTCTTCCCCCCTTTCTCTCTTCAGTAAGTGTGTGGAACATTGTCAGATTTTGTAACTTAAAATATCCCTTGGTGTGAATCAGAAGCACCTTTACTCATTTCAAGGTAAACCAAATTTCAAACTTATCCGGTTTGGCAACTCAGGCATGAGACAGCGCGAGAAGAGAAAAAGAACAACAAACGGAGGACAATTAATTAATTTGTTATACTTTTGTACATCAGGGAAGAAGTTAAAAAGGAGGAATTCATCCAATAAGTGGAAAAATCTCATCCCTGTAGCACCATAAAATCTGACATGGGTCTGAAGAAAACTAAAGATTATACTCATTTGTTTATTTTGTCCAGGTATTTGTCAATATCCCTACTACTTGGTATTAGTCAAGTCAAACTATGAAATGACTGGCACCACTAATTGCAACAATTCATATCAGATGCATCCATCTCCCAAAAGCTCACACAAAATCATATCAGAAGTCTAAATAGTGGGAAAGTATGCAATTTGCATAAATCCAAAATGGCCGCTTATGCAGTGATGTAATTTCAAAGATGGTGAAATCTGGTTTAAAGCAGCCACGTTGGATTAATGCAAATTGGGAATTGTTCCACTAATTAGAATTTCCTAGACTTTTGATATGTTCTGTAAGCGTTTGTGAGATGGATGCATGTAAAATGGATTCTGTTGCAAATAGTGGTAGGTTATCCCACATTTTCTTTAATTTGACTTTACTATATGCCATTGATGAGGATGTCACATAGGCATTTGAAGATATCACCAATCACCAAGTGTTTGAAATCTTGAGATGAAGTATACTATACCATATGCCATTTGTGAGGATGCCACACAGGCTTATACTGATCGTCCCCAATCTAAAGTGTCTGAAATCTTAATGCTCTGCGTGCTGGCCATATGCTTCAACATCCCAAGTTTTAGCTATTTTCTCAAAATATCTATCTCTAGAACCACAGAACCAATACTACTTCACTAGGCTTGTTTGTACTCATTTCAATGCATTTTCATGCTGATTCCAAATATGGTCATGAAAATGTACAATTCTGAAAATTTTGACTGTCTTTTTTTTTTTTTTGACTTGTCGTCTGCAGTTGACACCTGCGTGGAGAAAGTTAAGATGAAGTATACACATGTAACTATGGGTATAGTTTAGATTCATATTGCATAACATCTTATTGGATTAGCTTAATTGAGTATACCTCTTGCATCACCTCCGGCACACATACTGAGTTGTCAAGACTACCTGTACTTTCATTTCCGACATAATATTTATTTAAAATTTGAGTTCCTCATATGATTATTAAGGAAATCACTACCTCTGGCTGATGCTAGGTTCACTTCAAGTGTTTCAATCAAATCAAATTGGTGACCTGTTCTATGAATTCAGGAACATGGTCAGAAGTCTGTATATTAGGTTTTGGGTGTTGATCAGCTTACATGTGGGGACCAGCATCCTGCTTGAAAGTATCCATAGGGATGGTATCCATATATGTTGTTAGTGCCAGATAGAAGGGAGTGGAGTTACTATACATATGACGGGATCTGACCTACTCAGACTAAAGTCAGACATTTTAAAATAGAGATATTTCCATTAGTTTTTTACTAATCGCACAGTCATCTCAAAGTACCGCAAGTGGATTCTGTTGCAACTAGTGGTGGGTTATCCAACATTTTCTGTAATTTGACTTGACTACAAGCCATTGTTGAGGATGTCACATAGGCATTTGAAGATATCGCCAATTACCAAGTGTTTGAAATCTTGAGATGAAGTATACCCATGTAAATACATGTATGGTTATAGTTTAGATTCATCGTTTTGTCGTCTGCAGTCGACACCCGCGTGAAGACGAGTTAAGATGAAGTATACACATGTAACTATGGGTCTAGTTTAGATTCATATTGCATAACATCTTATTGGATTAGCTTAATTGAGTATACCTCTTGCATCACCTCCGGCACACATACTGAGTTGTCAAGACTACCTGTACTTTCATTTCCGACATAATATTTATTTAAAATTTGAGTTCCTCATATGATTATTAAGGAAATCACTACCTCTGGCTGATGCTAGGTTCACTTCAAGTGTTTCAATCAAATCAAATTGGTGACCTGTTCTATGAATTCAGGAACATGGTCAGAAGTATCTGTATATTAGGTTTTTGGTGTTGATCAGCTTACATGAGGGGCCCAACCACCTTGTTGAAGCAAGAAGTGAAAGTATCCATATATGTTGTGAGTGCCAGATAGAAGCAAGCGAGTCGAGTGCAGTTACTATATGTGTGACATGATCTGATCCTCTCAGACTAAAGTCAGACATTTTAAAATAGAGATATTTCCATTAGGTATAGTGCTCAGTCTCTGCTTACTCATGTTGAAATCACTAAGTGCATGGCATACTTAGTTGCTAAATGAACTTGTGCCAATTTTCTTAATTGTTTTATTGTTTTTGCTCCTTATATTTGCCTGTATCTTAATATCATTTTTGTTGACTTTGGGTCTGATTGGATCAGATCCTGTTGGTGAGGTCCATTGGGCAAATTGGGCTACCATACACTTCCTATGTAACCAGGTCCATTTCATTCAACTTTTAACCCTTTGTAAATCAAATAACCGTTCTTTAAGTTACAAATACCCAATACTAGACGTAACTTTATGAAAGGTCCCTGTAGTTAATCCCTATAAAAAACAATTTACTTACATAGGGTACCATTTGTAAGTAAAGTTTAGTGAAATGGATCTTAAGCCTTGTCATAAGTTACGAACGATTTCGAGACTTACAATACAAATTTTTATAAAGTTTAGTGAAATGGACCCCTGGTTCCTAGCCCCAGTTCCTAGCACTTTATGTGTGCCTATTCAATATAGATATAATGCAATAATTACTATCGGCCTCAGGAGCTGCAAACACTGTTTTCGAAATGTTTTTGCCAGTGTTTTTTTGTAAATGTCAAATAGCAAATTGAGAAGCCAAAATTTATGAAAAAGAAAAATGAAAGTTGATGCTTTAAATTGAGCATCATTAAATATAACTTACTCTTATGTGTTTCAGAATAATTAATCTTCATGTTAAACATGCTGCATCCATAGGCAAATTACTGTATATTTTTATTGGCATAAAATAGTTTAAAGGAGTTTGCCATCAGACATCAATTAACACTGTAACCTGCTTTAAATATGGAAAAAATATGCACACTTTTGAAATTTTGCTTTTAATATTTCATTCCATAATGTTACTAATTTAAGCTTAATTATGGAACTTCCAGCTAATTGCTGAAACTCTAAAAGACCATTGTTCTACTATTTATAATGCATCATAGTGTCTCTCATTCATACAACAGTTTCCAAGCTCACCTCACAGCACCAAGTTATGTGTAACAATACCTCTGGCTCAGATATTCATTCAACCTGCAATGTTTAACCATTGACAGAGCAAAAACTATTCTTGTCGGAGTTCCGAGGATATTTTGAGTGTTGGGAGGGGTTTAAGGGTAATTCTAAACTCAGTTCATGTCACTGTATTACAAAATGTATAAAATATTATTGATTTCAATTCTTCATAGTTGCTAATTAATTATAAATAATTAGATGCTCCGGTAACGTTTATTATTCCTCTAAGCTCACTTGTAATCTATAGATTGTTATTTTAATATTAATAATACTTCCAGTATTCCATTCCTAAACAGAGAACAGATTAGAATTTTGACACAAAATTTTAATTGTACCTCAAGCTCAGATATTTGATGGAAATTAGGTAGTAAATTTTTGAGATTTTTGAAATTCTATTGAATTCCTGATCAAACTGGTAGCTCATTGACATTTCCTGAGTGATCATACATCTCATGAATGTAATCTGTAATCTGCTTCAAGAACAAAATTTCATTGGATATAAATTTTGAATTGCAAAGTGTAAAACTCTGAAATAATTTATGTTTAAAAGTTTGAAGTTTAATATCGACACTTTAAATCTTGTATGGGGCATGAAGTATTTGTTGTGGTAATACCAGAAATTAAAATAGGGACCGCAGTCTAAGATTGGTTGTCCTCAAATAACCTTTGACCTTAGTATGTGACTTTGAATACCACTATTACATGAAAGTTCCTATAGTGTGGCTATGGTCCAAGTTTGGTTCAGTTCCTGATCAATGACGATGGTTTTGCAATAATTTGTCATCAGAAGATAGAGCGCTTAAAAAATTAACTCTGACAAATTCTGACCCTAAAATATCACTTTATCAATTGTTATTTTGAAGCAATATTTGATCAACGTATATCAGTAAAATAATAAATTAAAAAAACCGATTGGCCCTTGTAATCAGAGTATTATTAAAGATCATGTTAAATTGTCAAAGCATGCAGTCACATGGTACACATTTATGCAAAGAGACACGCCTGAAAGAAACAGGTTTTCCCATCAAATCTTTACGGTATAGCGTATTAAAATCAGCCCGAGTTTTGATTATGTCCCAGTGGCCTAGCTACACTATATGCAAGGTCTTACTGCCTACCTTTAGTGTCACGATTCCCTTATTTTATACCTTGTACGCAGTGCCATCAGCCAGGCCGTCAGCATCGGTGACCCACTTTTCCAAGTCTTTATTGTTTTCAGTAGAATAAGTTCCATTTCATGTTACCTCTTTCCAGAGTTATTTGTCTGCAATTAAAGTAATATAGTATGACGCAAATGAGTGGAGGAATAAATTGAACAAATTAAACACAGATATCAGTAGAACCAAGTATTAGTATGTAAATTGAATGTATACAGCCTGTTTAATAAAAGAGATTACGCCATTAACATTAGAGTTCTTCCTTTTAAAGGAACAATCTTGTTCTGAATCTTGATAAAGAACAGTAGTGGCACCAGGAATGCAGGAGGGGGCATGACAACAATTCAAATTATGGGGGGGGGGGGGAGGTGTAATCTGAAAATTTTGCTTTTGTTTAAATGGTTTAGAAAATACTGGAGGAAACCCAAGTTTGGAATGGACAATGGGTAAATGAAGCACTAACTGAAAGTAGACAAAATGGGATATTAATATTTTTAAATATTTCTTGATTCAGATTGAATTGTTAAAACAATTCGATCTGAATCAAGAAATATTTTGACAACTTTTTCAAAACTTATATGAATGATTGGTTTTTTTTGACACATTTCCATATAGTTGGTACTGAAAGATCTTAATTTTGTGAACTAGAGAGAATCTTACTGTGCAATGTCAAGGGGGGTGACCAAGATTGATAAAATTTTGAATGTTGTCATTGGTTTAGCATTTCAACTGGAATAGCGTATTGTCAAATTAAGATATGAGAGAAATAGGCTCAAAAACTATTTTGGATTAAAAATATATTTTAAATGGCATTCCATAAATAAATTTGCAACCCAGTATGACAATAGAATTATATCGTCGGGTGCATCACATACTGGTCTATCTTGAATTTTTTACTTTTCTGAGAAAATTGGTATATAGTTCTTTTTTACGAAGCTCTTCTAATTCAACAAATTACAGACCTCAATTTTTCCTAAATAATTAGTTATAAAATATTAAATTCGAACTATCTATGATTTTTACAAAATACGGTTTTCACATACTGATCTATCTTGAAAAAACACGCATTTATAGAAAATCTCAATTGAAAATCTGCGTATTAAGTTTACCTTTCTATAATTTAATCAGATTATGGATTTTCATGAATGTGGTTTTAAATTAAAGCATATCCTTAACAGATTTATTTAAGTGGAATCTTTAATTATATTTACGTATGCAATATTGCTTAAAACTACACATAAGTTGTAGTTCTGTATGTGAAATAGTTAATTTCCGATATCGTATTTAAAGTGCATTACATACTGGTCTATCTCGATAAGCTTGAGATAGACCAGTATGTGATAAATCTAAAATCACGTCACCGATCGCGAACTTGAGATAGCCCACAAGATAGACCAGTATGTGATGCACTTTAAATACGTTATAGGGAAATTAACTATTTCACATACAGAACTACAACTTTAGTGTAGTTTTAAGCAATATTGCATACGTAAATATAATTCAAGATTCCACTTAAATAAATCTTATAAGTATATGATTTAATTTAAAACCACTTTCATGAAAATCCATAGTCTTATTAAATAATAGAAAAGTAAACTTAATACGAAGATTTTCAATTGCGTTTTTCTCGAAATACGTGTTTTTCGAGATAGACCAGTATGTGATGCGTCCGACGATATGTAGCACACTTAATAATGTGTATTAGTGATAACAATAATAACTACATTTTTATAATTGTCTCCTCTGGCCTGATTGAATCAGATTGTGTCATTGGGCAATTCCATTTAAAATCCACACTACCTCTGTGGAAGATTTAGCTAAAGTCTTCCAAAGAGGGAGTATGAGTTTCAAATAGAATAGACATTTGGGTAACTTCCATTTGAAATACTCACTCCAGTTGTGGAAGATATAGGTAAAGCCATAGTACAGGGGGAGTATGGGTTTCAAAGTGATTAACCCTGACCAATTACATTTGACAAACATACTCATGTACCCATTTAGAAGATGTTTCCAAAATCTTCCGCTGGGGGAGTGTGGATTTTAAATGGAATTGCCCATTATACATATCCAAAATCAGAACTAAGCACATCACTTGTTTTGCCTATTTCTTCAGAAATGTCACCTATTCTCTATGGTGTTAAAATGTGAGTGATTTGTAAGAAAAAAAGTCCAAAGGGTATTCCCAAGTATCATTGCCCAGCACACAATTATGAAGTCAGTTATGGCTAAAAATGCAGTATACATCATTGCTGCCTCGTATTGTTTTTTTAAATCAATATTTTTATCGATAGTGTTATTTTATATTTTAGTGTTTCAATTCTATACTTACACTACCTAAGAAATGCAAAACGTTTTACAGAAAAAAAAAAAAAAAACGTTTTAAATGTTGGGTTATATAAAGGGTATAAAACATTTTAGTAAACATTCAGAAACATTTTGGGAAATGTGATTCAAAACATTCTAAGATAATCTTATTAAATTTTGACAAAATATTTTGCAAATATATTTGCCACAATCTATTTTGCAATAACATTTTGACAGTTTCTAAAATGTTGTTGTAGTGGGGTTTTTTCATATAAAATGTTTAAACATTTCAATCAAAACCAATATGCATTTATAACACATTTATTACATTTTAAAATCATTTTTTTTTGCATTTGCTGGGTAATTAGTGCCCCCCTAATTAGCAACTACAAAGTATCTCATTACATAAATTAACAATATTAATACAAAATTATACCCGGCAGCCTTTTGATGTAATGCATTTTGCATCTCCACTCTTCATGTGTTTCATTGTAATTCATGTGGAACCAACGTGCTTCAGTTCATTTGACATTGATGGTTTCAAGAACTGATTTCAAGCACTCTTGTATTATAAAAACGTGAGTTTTGTTTTTTGTAGGAATTGTTCAAAATGAACAAAAGTTCTAGATAAAAGCTTTCCATAGGGAGTGATTGAGCGTGATGTATTGAGCGTGGTAGTTAAGCCACAAGAACTCTGCAACTTGCTTTTATTTTTAAAATACAAAATGGAAACAGTATATACTTTAGCAGATTTTCGGTACAAAGCGTACCTTCTTCAGACTTCATTACAAAATGACACAGGAAAAAATTACTTATTTTATTCAATAATTAAGAGAGGTGAATTATAAACATAAAATTAGGCAGTGCTTGATAAAAGCCAAAATCTTCAAGATTTTCAATTTTCTTGGGGCCCAAACTCAAGTGGTAAAATGTTAATGTTACACTGGGCAACATTCTGATACTTCCCAGTGTGCATGTCAGGAAAATGACTTCACATCAGCTCTCAATGCTCCACTCATACAATATTAATACAACAATACACAAAGCAGCTTTTATTATATTGCATTTTGCATCTGAACTCGATCATCATGTGTTTCATTATAATTCATGTGGAACCAACCTGTTTCAGTTCATTTGACATTGATGGGTTCAAGAACTGATTTCAAGTGCTCTTATAACATAAAAGCTTTCCAATGGGATTGATAGCCCAACCAAACAGCCTCTTTTTTTCACCGAGACACCATGCTATTGGGATGAGCGGTTCTCTGGATATAGCGAGTGTCAGAGTGGAGTAGCGTGTAAAAAAGGCCATGTGGTAGGGCTAGCGAGTAATTGCTTGGGTGTATTGTTTGTGGCAGCTAAAGTCACAGGAAATCTGCATCTTTGAGGTGAATAAATTCTTATAAACAATAAAATGGGCAGGGGCGTCGCTAGACCAATATGATTCGGGGGGTGTACAGTATGGTTTGCCGATGGAAATTTTTTGTAATTTGTTGACCCAAATATCTTTTTTAGCCAGGACGGCGCTCAGAAATCTAACAAGGCGGTTCTCGAACCACGAGTCTCGCCTGCTTTCGCGATCGCCTGCTTTTACGATTACTTTTGGTAGAAGTAAATGAACCTGCAACAACCCATGGCGATTTGCCTGTTCAATTTGAGCTTGCTTGGACCAATATTGGAATTTGACCTTTGATCCCTAAATTTTGGTGGGTCTCTGCTGGCCACACGACAGTTTTTAGTAATTTGACCTCAGATGACCCATGGGTGACCTTGGATGACCCCTAAATTACCTTCCGAAACTTTGACTCTAAATGTTGACTGTACCCACCAAGTTTCATGCCCATATGACAGTTTTAGTAATTTGACCTCAGATGACCCTTGGGTGACCTCGGATGAACCGAAATAACCTTCCGAAAATTGTACTCGAAATGTTGACTGTACCCACCAAGTTTCATGCCCATACGACAGTTTTAGTAATTTGACCTCAGATGACCCTGGTGACCTCAGATGACCCGAAATAATCTTCCGAACATTTGACTCTAAATGTTGACTGTACCCACCCTGTTTCATGCCCATACGACAGTTTTTAGTAATTTGACCTTAGATGAACCCTGGGTGACCTCGGATGACCCCGAAATAATCTTGTGAACATTTGACTCGATGTAGCACCCCAAAAGAGACCATTTTTGACATAAAACCTGTTTTAGACATTTTTTGAAAAAATGCTTCCTTCACCCTAAAAAGGTGGTTTTAATTATTCAGTTTCCTATACTTTTGTACATGAGAGACATTCTTCAAAGTCTTTTTTGGCGTAATAACTTGGCCTACGCGAGCGACATTGATATATGGAATGCGCGATATAAAAACAATATTTCATTAAATTTTTGACCCCCCCTCTCAACTTTGAGTGTGTGGGAGGGGCCACATGGGGGGTACTAGTGTGCATCCTCTGGTCATACTACCCCCTACCACATTATGTTGACCGTACCCACCAAGTTTCGTGCCGATCGACAGTTTTTAGTCATTTGACCTCAGATGACCCCTGGGTGACCTTGACGCATTAACCAATACAAACTTGTTCTGTCTGGGGTGAAGATGCACCCACCCACCAAGTTTGAAGAACGTGCGACCCCTAGTCTCCGAGAAAATAGGTTTTTGCATTTTATGCATAAATTATGCAAATTAGGTACTTAATTGCGCTGAAAATCGAATCGGGTTGAGATCCTCTGGTCATACTACCCCCTACCACGTTTCATCATCATAGGGCTTAGGGAACCTGTTTTAGACATTTTTTTGAAAAAATGCTTCCTTCACCCTAAAAAGCATACTGCAGTTACTGTCCGTTTTCCTATACACAATACACAGTGCTCTCACCATTGAGCTGTGACCTCTACAAATCGTGCCACGTTAAAAGGATAGGCATTTGCCTAGTTAACGTCAATGTGTGAAAAATAACCGGCCAATATTAAAAGTACTCTCAAAAACTTCTAGCAAATATATTTCTCTAACATGACCTAAAATTACAGCTAGGTTAGATGTTCAGAAATATTAGTACTTTTGGTAAAACAGTGAGTGAGGGCAAGGCATAGCTAGCCAAATCCGTGTTAATTGAATGGAGATTTGACCGAAAATTTTGGTAAGCGGACCGCTCACTTCTGAAGAATGCCACACGAAAACGGTACAAGCTACATTTAAAGTACTCTCTGTTCGATCATCATGATGAGTTTTTAAATAGTATGCCGAAATTTGGTACTGTAGGTAATTGACAAAGGGTCGTACTTTGGCTGATGAGTAAGTGACAGTGAACATGAAAATCAGGGCCCATAACCCAAGTTAGTAGCTAGTTAGTGGAGGCCGTCACGGGACTGATTATTGATTATTGAAGTGCCTTATTAATAGATACGCATGCGATTTAGGGCAAGAAAAAAAAAACCGGGACACTTTTGGAGACATCATCATCATCATCATCATCATCATCATCATCATCATCATCATCGACATCATCATCATCATCACTTTCTACATTTTTTCTAAACAACATAGGGCCTACCGTTTTAATAAGATTTTTTCTTGAAATGCATGTAACTATAATTATTGTTTAGAGCGTGATGAAATAAAACATCACGATTTTCATCACAAAACAAATATAATGCACAAGAAATCGTTTGTTTTAGAGCGTGATGATGAAATAAAACATCACGGTTTTCATCACGAAACAAAGTAATACATAAGAAATCGTTTGTTTTAAAGCGTGATGAAATAAAACATGACGATTTTCATCACAAAACAAAGTAATAGGCCTACAAAAGAAATACATTTTTCGAGAGTGATTAAATAAAACATCACGATTTTCATCACGGAACAAAGTAATACATAAGACATCGTTTGTTTGATTGCAATCAACCGCGACAGTTCGTCTCACCAGAGAAGATGATAAAAGAGGAGGTCGCTCGCTGCCCACATCAAATAAATAATGTGTGCATCCGCCTATTGATGGAAACAATGATCTAATCCGATTGATCAACTAATACGATAAGTGGCTTTGCGAGTCACGACTGTCTAGCTCTAAACGACGCATGCCCTGATATCAATTTGTTACGTCAGTTGACCGCGAATTATAATTTCTGTATTGTTTGGCATGACTGGCTGCTAAGTTTGACCCGAGATCCCTGTGAAAAAGACTCGCATTTTGGATCCAAATAGCATTTTTGGACACGTTTGGACACAAAGCGGGAGTACATGGAGAAACTGACACGAGTTTGAATTACTGATTACACTGGTTTTAAGTTTCCGTAAACTGCCATAAATATTCAAATAATTATCATTTAAATTTCTTTTCCTTTGACCTTATATTAATTTGACTGGAAAATTAATTATGCTTGACTTTCCATAACTTAACAATTTTCTGATTTTTTTTAATGGCAGTTGCGATATATATAATGCTTTTTCACTCGTTTAAAAATCATGGTCACCCTGGTTAGTATTATTTTTTTAAAGAAAAAAGCATGATTTGACTGCAAAATTGGGACTTTAACGATGTACTTCCGTGTGTGGAATATTTTCTCCACTAGAGAACTACCAAATCAGCAGCGTGTGGCGGATGAACAGATTACCACAAAGGAAGTTTCAAGTGGTGTTTTAAGTACCCCAAACAAAGAAAAGTGAATAGAGGTTAACTGTGGGTAATCGGATTATATGTTCGAGCGATCTCCTCTTTTCTCATCTTCTCTGGTCTCACACACATAACAATGCACTGCGATCAAATAGGTTGATGACAACATTTGATTGAATGGACTGCACTGCGCCATGATTACGTGCACCGGTTCAAATCCTTTGTTTGGAGCCAATCAATAATTTCACGTACAGCCTCTATGCAAATTAGAGTTTACACGCTGCAGCTGGGGTAATCGACCCGAAGCTGGTTGCCGTTAGTGATCGAATGCATGAGCTTATTTGCTTTATTGAATCGATTTACTGGATTAATTTCCTGTTAACTGGGTTTAATGCCACAAAGGTCGAATCGGGCTTGCCATGGACCATAAGTGCATCATGGGTGGTTTTAATTATTCAGTTTCCTATACTTTTGTACATGAGAGACATTCTTCAAAGTCTTTTTTGGCCTAATAACTTGGCCTACACGACCCGAAATTGATATATGTAATCGCAATATAAAAACAATATTTCATTACTAGTGTGCATCCTCTGGTCATACTACCCCTACCACATTATGTTGACCGTACCCACCAAGTTTCGTGCCCATACGACAGTTTTTAGTCATTTGACCTCAGATGACCCCTGGATGACCTTGGGTGACCTTGACGCACTAACCAACACAAACTTGTTCTGTCTGGGGTGAAGATGCACCCACCCACCAAGTTTGAAGAGCGTATGCGACCCTAGTCTCTGAGAAAATAGGTTTTTGCATTTTATGCATAAATTATGCAAATTAGGTACTTAATTACCATATTTTGCGCTGAAAATCGAATCGGGTTGAGATCCTCTGGTCATACTACCCCTACCACGTTTCATCATCATAGGGCTTAGGGTTCTTACGAATCCCCAGATACAGCTCCACAAGGCCAGATTTCTTCAGATTTCCAACCATATTTGTAGAATCGTTGCGCATAAATTATGCAAATTAACAACTAAATGCGCATACTTTTAGCGAAAAACTAATCAGGTGATCAGCAGATGTGTATCACAGCTGCCACCAGGTTTCGTTACCATGCGCCCGACGGATCTTGAGATAGTCTGTCCACAAACTCCGCTATCAATTTGCGCTGATTTTCAGGCGAGACAAAAAGTGGGGGGGGGGGGTAGGAGTTAAATTTTTTTTCAAAAATTGTAAAATTGTTTTTTAACTAGTTACTACTATACCATTCACAGTATGTCTATTACGTTACAACAACACAATTTCGTAACACATTAATCTGTTATATGGCTCTCACAATTTGCCGACAATCACACATAGCCTACCTTTGACTACTTTTAACGACAGTCACATGGTTTTGCCGACAGCAGTCAAATTTTGCCGACAAAATTGTGTATGGGGGGTGTCACACCCCCCATACCCCCCCTCTAGCGACGGCCCTGAAAATGGGTTGATGCTTGAAATAAGTCAAATCTTCAAGAGCCATTTTGGTCCTTGAATTTGAAATCTACAGGCCCCAGCAATTTTCTTGGGCCCAAACTCAAATTGTAAAATTTTAATGTTACACTGGTCAACATACATTATAGCTTCAGACTCACAAACCAACATGGATTGATATATTGAAGTCAGCATTGAGTCCATCTTCCCTTTGGATTTTGGAGATAAAATTTCAAGGGTCCTGCAAGCCTGCAAGGTAGCATTTCATCAGATATAATGATTGGCCACAGGACTACCTTATTTCAAGTAAAATTCAAAATTCTAAGGTATTATTAATATCATTTAAGGTACAATTCATGTAAATGCATGCATTTCAAAAGCTTCCATGCTTTGTACAGCAGGGGGACACCCCCTCCTGCACCTACCTTCATTTTTGCCTTGGAGAAGGCCTCATATTGATACCCCCAATATTAGAAATCTTCAGGAGCCTCTGGTTTATATTACTACCTTTACACAGGCAAAAAATATAACACTGATACAGTTACTTCCATTATTCCCAATTACTTCTGATGTATATCAGTTATTAATTATCTTTTGTCTCCTTACACATTGGATTTTGCATTTTTGTAAATGCAGTGTAAAGTTTTTTGAAATATACACCAATCCGAGAAGAGTTTACTGTATTTGGCCCTCTATTGACGGAAACACAGATGTACCAGAGCGGGAGATTTAATTCGTAATTCAATACTCATGATTGTGTATTGAATATTACTATGTACAGGGTGTCCCAAAAAAAAAGAGGCCCCACATTGCACCCTCTTTTCTCCTATTTCTGAAAAGTTGATCAAATATATTTTGGTATATAAAGAAACCTTAAATCGTTAGCTTTAATAAACCAAAACAATTATTTCAATCGGCTCATAACTTTTGAAGATATGTCCTTTTCAAGAAATGTATCCGTTTTCACTCTGTCCACGGAGGAGGTTTGGCTACTTCAAAGATTGAAAAGTGCATATACCATGCATGAATATAAAACATTCCTCGATGATAACTTGATAAAATAACAACTTTATTTTAGGGAATGGGCTTTACAGGTGGGCTTATGAGTTATGGATTTTGTTAAGTGTCATTAATTTGGGCAAATTTGATGTGGGATGGGACTTCTTTTGCTATACTTGCAATTACTTATGTTTTTCTCATTTCTTGCTTTCTTTTTATTGACAACATAAGTCATTTCTCTTTTTGGAATAAAAAGTAGCCCTGAAAAGGGCTGTTTAGTTTGTCTTTGGTTCTTTTGAAGTGAGTTTACTGTGCTGCTCTGCCCTCTACCTGGTTGCCTCCATGATGAATACAGGTTTCAGCCCTAGTTCTCATTGCATTAATTGCGTTGCGTACCATCCTTGTGCGCCTGATACTTGCGAATGTAGCAGAAATACGGGGTTGCGAAGATGTTTGAAGCTAGCTGGTGATCCTCGCTTATAGTGAATGCTTTCCCAAGCCTAATGCTATTATCTATCCATGTCATTAACCGTGTGTTTCGTTTAAATCTTTGATGTAGCCAAACCTCATCCGTGGACAGAGTGAAAAACGGGTACATTTCTTAAAGAGGGCATATCTTCAAAAATTGTGAGCCGATTGAAATAATTGTTTTGGTTTATTAAAGCTAACGAATTAAGGTTTCTTTACATACCAAAATATATTTGATCAACTTTTCAGAAATAGGAGAAAAAGAGGGTGCAATGTGGAGCCTCTTTTTTTTGGGACACCCTGTACAATTCCTTGGTACAATTCTGGGTGGAACGCCCAACCTCAGGACACTGCAGTTTTACATCGGGGACACTGCAGCAATGATAGAGTCGGATAGGTGTATAGATTCCTGATTTGGTAAATGACTGCAAATGATTAGGTGTGGCTTGGCAAACTGAAGGTTGAATAAAACAAACACATAACTATCTAATAACAATACTTATTACTAGCCAGACAATTGCTACCATTGTGATAGTCAAAATATGCTATATGGCTGCCTCCTGTTAATTTTGAAGAAAGCACAAGATAGATCAGTGTGGTATAGTCCATACAGGACCAACGCAATATGTAGCACTATTATCAACGCCGTCAGGCGTTGGTCCTTATAGATTGGTGCTCTACCCCCAGCAGCGCAAGCGAATTACCAAGCAGTGACCTGATCCAACCCAGTTAATGACAACGTAATAACTCCAAATATGGTTGGTAACCACGCCCATAATTTAACCGCATCTGTTATGTAACTGGGACGAGTACGCTAGTCATCTCAATCGATTGATTTTGAGATTGCATGGATCAAAACACTTCACACTTTTGAAGTAGCTGGGTTTCGATAGACCAGCAGTGTAGGCCTAAACTGTGATATCATATCAATTTATTTTGTAAAATCAGTGTTATTTTATTAGTCTGGTTCTATTTTGGAAATGTGCTTATTTAAGCATCAAGCGGCAAGTTCGCGTAAAAGCTGGCAACCACATTGTTTTGTTTCATTCGGGTATGCTGAATTCAAAACTTTTGTCAACTATTGGAACTCCGTGACCCTCAAAAAAGACCCTCAAACACCCTACATGCTCATAGTCATATAGGGGGCAAAAATTAAACATGCTCCAAATTCACTAAAACATGTCAAATTATTTGTCTAGGTCCAAGGATTACAAAAGTAAAACATATTTGCACGTAGGACATATAGTTACCAAGTTTTGAGGCTCGACAGGTCCAAGGTCAATTTGCATGCTAGGGGTGAAAAAGTAAAAGTCACTCCGATTTTCGAAAAATGGATGCAAACTGTTCTTCAAGTTCAAGGGATTCTTTGATTAATCACTCAATCGTTGATTCATTCAACCAACATCCGCCCAATAAGTATTCAACAAACAATCAATAAAACAATCAGAATCATTTAATGAATTGATTAATGAATTATTTGATATGGAGGTCATCCAATCAATCAATATAATATAATAATATAATATAATAGAATCACAATAAATTAATAGTCAGTCTGATGAAATTTAAAAATTTGAACTACTCATCAAGCATCAATCAATAATCATTCGATTCGATCAATCGATCAATTATTAACAAATTACATTGAAATGACGAAATTAATGTACCGTATCTTGGTGTTAAAATATCAATCAATCAAGTAATCGAGTCAAACAACCACTCAATTTATAATCAGTCTCTCAATTGTCTCTTCATGGTCTTACACTAGGATCCACAACATGCTCATCTATAATTAATAACGGCACAATTCTTTAACCCCAATACATTTGTATAGTCATTGAATGACCTTTTAAAATTTGGATACAAAACTCATACTCTGAAACTTGAGGTCAAATTTGCACTATTGAGTATTTAATTGAGGTTATTGAACTATGTCATTAGGATGAGGCCATTGTGGTCCATAGTGTTAGATCTGGCAATCTCAATCAGTCAGCCAAATAGTTATTGACCGCTCATAACTTCATCAATCTCAAATTAATCAGTCTCTCAATCAACCAATCTACCAATCATTCATTCTATAATTCAATTACAAATTGCATTCGTTTATAATTCATATGCATGATATTCATTCATTAGTGACTGATTAAGCATCAATAATCATTAATACTCTGGTTCTGATATGATTAGTCTTTGATCTAAAAATCTCTAAACAAAAAAGTAAGCAAGCAAAAATGAAAGAAATCATAATTTCTCGATATAAGCTATAGAAGCCTGATCAATGGCAATATATAAATCAATCAACGAAAATAAAATAAATAAATGAATAATTAATGAACACACATTAATAATAAAACATAAATGATGATACATGAAATAAATGAAAGAAAGAAAAGAGAAGGAAAGAAAGAAAGCAGGAAAGAAAGAAAAAGAACTTGCTGAACTTCTTTTTTTCAAGAAAAGGAATTAAAGTAAATAAATGAGTGAAACCCAAAGTTTTTATGAAGCGTGTGTCCTCCAATTCTATATTTTTCTTAAACATGTTAAACGAATAGGCCAACTATCCCAATTAATAGAGGTTGCGCATATGACGTATCATACCGTAAATATGGCAGTATACTCAAATCCATTCAACAAAAGCATGATTGCAATCTACGAGACAGTTCGTCTCACACACATAACAAATGCACTACGATCAAATAGGTTTATGACAACATTTGATTGAATGGACTGCACTGCAATCAATAATTTCAAGCACAACCTTTATACAAAAATAGTAAGGAATCGAGGTTAACCAGGACAATATTAAATGTAGTGATGACAAAAGGAATTGATTGTGTGCAACCTACAGGTCAGTGAACTGAGGGTAAGAAGAAAACTGAGTATTATAACAGGATTAACACATGCAACTGAAGAGGGTTAATAATCAATGTTGTTACGCAATACTAGTGTCAATTCCAAGCTGGAAGCTAGTGTTCTGGTAGCAGGTAGGCAAGCCACACCTACTGACAGCTATTGATGATATTTAGTCAATCGGATTGGCTGAATATCATTAGTTGCTGTCAGTAGGCATGGTTGATCTCTTTGAGATTTCCCTCGACTTTCCAGGTCAGGATATGTCTAATCTAGAAGGACCCACGCCTGGCGTGGACTATAAATACTAAATGGGCGTGGTCCTCCTTGAAGGACTAGTGTGATGCGGTATCATTCAGAAAGGCATCAGCTTGCAGTGGATTGATGTCTTATGATGATGATGATGATGATGATGATGATGATGATGATGATGATGATGATGATGATGATGATGATGACGACAAAAACGATGATGAACTCAAAAGTTGGAGGCTTTTAAATAAGTTGCTTTACATTTAATCTGCTATCATTAGAATATGTCAACTGCACAATGCTCAAGGCATGCCCATACCTTTGGGCAGTGCTCAATGGACAATGGGGTAGAGAGAGGCAAGTAATGTAAAGCACTTTGCCAAAGTGCACAACACGATGGCACTGCTGGGGCTTGAACTCACAACCCTCCAACTGCAAGGTGAACCCCAAACCGTTGCGCCACCATGCCCCCTTTTGAGCTTGTTTATCAGGTGACCTTGACGTTGCTTTTTATGAGCACCCCCAGGAGATAGTTTTTCTTACAGAGCTATATTAGTTAGAGGTTAATAACTGCGCATCGGTTATTTGGAGGGCATTGTGAAAAATCTAAACATTTTGCCTTTGGAACCGAGGAATATCCCGAGGTTCAAAGCAAATGTTTAGATTTTCACAATGCCCGATATATTACCGATGCAAAGTTATTAACCTCATTCATTTCGTCACTTTAATCTCTTCACCTTACAAAATAACACAGAATTTTGCTCAAAAGTTTATAAAAATAGATGATTTTTACATCTTCCCTTTCCAAAAATCGATCAGGCTAAAACATGACGACCATTAACAAAAGTGCATATCACAATTTGTGCAAATATGGTAGCGTGCAATCCAAATACGGCAGCCCGCGCGCGCGCAGTTTGTTCGACGCACAACAACACGCGAACGCCGGTCAATTGTGTGCGACATTGGAACAATTACGCATTTTGCGGTCAATTGTGAGATATTAATGACCTCAATTTGCGTTCGCGTTTTCACAAATAACTAAATGTAATTGGATCGCACACATCGCGTTTATTAATGAGGTTATGAATGGTGAACAAAGAAGTAGTAACTTGTACTAACAATATCATTAATCGATCCTATTTTGGAGTTCATTGGTAAATTAATCCAATTTTTCTCTTCGTTTTTTTTCTTCAAATATCAACCAACAGCAGCTACTGTGATAAAACTTCCTTGGACCATTAATGTAGAATCTACTTCCATGATTGGGCTCGTGTGACTAAATGCCTGGATGTAAATATTATGTCTGTAATCAATATAACCTTCTTTCTCACTTAATTTGCAGCTTGACTTGATATTGATGACAATGGAAACATTGGGCAATTCCAGATGTATTCCGCACCCCCCTATGGAAGACACTTTCGGAATTTTTGTTTCCAGCCAGAATTCTAGACTGTCCCACAGTCTCGGTTCGATCCGCCTGGATAATGGAGCGATACATAATTACATAATAGCCTACCAAAATATGCCATAGTCCTTCCCCCCCCCCCCCGATTCTAAATACACAGCCCAAAACCAATTCCTCTCTCTACACAAATTAGCTCAAATTTATGGCACTGCACTGATCACACCTCCTATATTGAACGCTAAAATTCAGTGACCGCTCCCCACGCCGAGACTGTTCCGAAGTGTTAGAGATTTCACTTCCAAATATTCGTTCAACGAAGCCCGGTGATTCTGATGTCAATTCGAAAGCCCGCCCCAGTTTCAATTCAAATATGGTAGCACAAAGCTATGCCGCGGGATGTGCGCTTAAGATCGGATGGGACACTTGTCATTGCTTGTCAACAACTGAGAGGTATTGAGCTCAAGTGGCACTGGCGTCTGATAGACCCATGGTGCAGCGCAATAATAAAAAGGCAACCACTCGACTCGGACTTAGGCCTATTGTCCATATTGCGTATATTATCGCGTGCGGTTTGCAAATGTTTGCACATTATTTAGCTAGGGAAGCCTTTTTAAATATCCCCGCGCTGCCAAGCTGCGTTGATTGGTCAGATACAATATCGTTGTTTTAGTCGCTTACACTTAATGTAGTGAAAACATGGACGTGGTATATAGAAAGATTGCGTGACTCCAAATCCGTAAAAGTGAACTCCCAGCATTTTGTGGGAACTGGAAGTCAAATTGCTTACAGACTGGGAGGGTCCATGTATTGGGTTGATTTTTAATGCTATGTAATCTACATTACCAGTCGTTCTCCATGGACCCGAGGGAGGGTCTACCAGAATTCAAGTAAATGTCTTTCATAGGTTAATCGAGATGGTGATCATAAGTGGAGATTCTGCTGGAATTGGAGCATTTTTGACCATTTTCCAGCCGGAATATTACGAAATGTGAATGTCTTCCATAGGCACATCATGGCCTTTCACAATCCCCACTCTTGTTTTTTCGTTTTTATTTTAGCAGCGGAGGTTTCACCTAATCTCAATGTCTTCCATACCCTCCAGCCGGAATCTTTGCTAAAAATGACTGCTGGAATTCTAGACACATCTTAATTCCAGTTGGAATTGTATTTTTTTAAATGTCTTCCATGGGGGCGGAATACATCTGGAATAGCCCATTGTAATTGATGATGTACAAACATTCGGTGAGACTAATCAAATTGATACATATTTTTCTTTCAGCATTCATATTTGCCTACTTTCAAGGTTGAATTTTGTGGCAAATGTGATAAGAATTGATGTGCAGTGTTTGAGCATGGAAACGAGAGATGCAATTGAAAGAGAGGAAACTTGGATGTTTAACTCACCCCTAAGAAGGGAGTTTTGAAGAACTTTCTAGCACACAGGGAATTTGAGGTTTGCTGTATGATTGCATTTTGGGGTTTCATTTCAGAAAAGTACATTTCTATTTCTACACCCAAAGCACATGTTAGTCACTTAGACTAAGTGACTAACAATAACATGCAGGGCCGGATTTGCCTTTTTTGGGGCCCTGGGCCAGGCCAAAATTTGGAGGCCCCAAACTCACCATGAGGATGGCAAGTACACTCTAGTGCCCAGTTTTGGTTTAGGTCGATAGTAGCAACGGGGAGACAAGCATAGGTTTAACTCGGATATTTGCATGTGAATCACACAAAAAATATTAAATTCAGACTAAATTAGCCCCAAATGAAGGTGCTTTTTGCAATGCAAAGACCCAGTACGGCTAAAAAGGAATATGCACAGGGCAATTTGGGGGGCCCCAAAAATTTGGGGGCCCTGGGCCCGGGCCCATCTGGCCCAATGGTAAATCCGGCCCGGCTAACATGTGCTTTGGGTTAGAGGCTCGCTCAGGGTTTCGGCTGACAAACTCACTGTGTGCACACAACTTATATAGTAACTTTTTATGCAATTTCTGCATTTGGTTTCTGCCCGTCTGTGCATGGCTTCTGACTGAATCAAAAATAAAGCAACACTGTCTTTTTTCTTCAAATAAAAGATAAAAATAGATGTGTAGTTGAAATTACTTTTACACAATTTCTGTCTTTTGTTGAACTATCCATGCATGTAATTGAAAATTTAAAGCAATGTCAAATTAAAGGTCATGTATTCTTTGTATCTTTCCTTTTAAGAAGAGTACTGGTATTAAAATATTCAAACTCAATATACAAGTAAATAAGGTCATGTGATCTCAGATCCTCAACTGATTTTTGTTGAATTTAATGACTTTTTTAAAAGCATTCGGCAAAATTAGCATCAACAATAGTTACAGATGGGAAGAACTATTGTGATTACTTGAAATCACCATCACTTAAAAAAGAGGAAATTGTAAAGGTTTACGTAAGTTCAATCAAAATAAAAGTGCCTGTCATGAAGATATAGGCAATTTTGTTGTAAAAAGGTTAGTAAGTGAAATATCACTACCTCTTAATGAAGATAGTACCTTAATTACAACATGCAGACTGCTATCTACTGAAGATAACACAATGACAACATAGACTGCTTTCTACTGAAGATATCACTATATTGACAACATAGAGTGTGCTATCTACTGAAGATAGCACCATATTGACAACATACAGAGTGCTATCTACTGACGATAAATAACACCATATTGACAACATACAGACTGCTATCTACTGAAGATAGCACCATAATGACAACATAGAGACTGCTCTCTACTGAAGGTAGCACCATAATGACAATATATAGACTGTTATCTACTGAAGATTGCACCATATTGGCAATATACACACTGTTATCTACTGAAGACAGCGTCATATTGTCAACATACATATTGCTATCTACTGAAGATAACACCATAATGATGACATACAGATTGCAATCTACTGATGATAGCACCATATTGACAAATTGTATAAAATTGAATCTTGTCAACCAGAAAAACTCACTTTGGTTACATGGAATCACATCACCGACGTTGCGGCCAAAACCTTTAGCCTTCAGCTGGGTGGACGACAATCTAGGGTCATCCAAGATCAATCAGTTTTGGCCGCAACATCGGTGATTCCATCTAACCAAAGTGAGTTTTTCTGGTTGACAAGATTCAATTTTACACAATTTGAACATTTCCCAGATGAATGAAAGTATACACAGTGTTACCATATTGACAACATACAGACTACTTTCTACTGATGATAGCACCATATTGACAACACACAGACTGCTATCTACTGAAGATAGCACCATATTGACAACATACAGACTGCTATCTACTGAAGATAGCACCATATTGACAACACACAGACTGCTATCTACTGAAGATAGCACCATATTGACAACACACAGACTGCTATCTACTGAAGATAGCACCATATTGACAACACACAGACTGCTATCTACTGAAGATAGCACCATATTGACAACATACAGACTGCTATCTACTGAAGATAGCACCATATTGACAACACACAGACTGCTATCTACTGAAAATAGCACCATATTGGGGCAACATACACACTGTTATCTACTGAAAACAGCATCATATTGTCAACATACAGACTGCTATCTACTGAAGATAACACCATAATAACAATATACAGGCTGCTTTCTGTTGAAGATATATTGATATCCACATTGACAACATAGTCTGCTATCTACTGAAGATAGCACCATATTGACAACATATAGAGTGCTATCTAATGAAGATAAATAACACCATATTGACAACATACAGACAGCTATCTACTGAAGATAGCACCATATTGACAACATAGAGACTGCTATCTACTGAAGATAGCACCATATTGACAACATACAGACTGCTATCTACTGAAGATGGCACCATATTGACAACATACAGACTGCTATCTACTGAAGATAGCACCTTATTGTCAACATACAGATTGCAATCTACTGAAGATAGCACCAGAATGACAACATAGAGACTGCTATCTACTGAAGATAGCACCATATTGACAACATACAGACTGCTATCTACTGAAGATAGCACCATATTGACAACATAGAGACTGCTATCTACTGAAGATAGCACCATATTGACAACATAGAGACTGCTATCTACTGAAGATAGCACCATATTGACAACATACAGACTGCTATCTACTGAAGATAGCACCATATTGACAACATACAGACTTATATTTACTGAAGATAGCACCATAATGACAACATACAGACTACTTTCTACTGAAGATAACACCATAATGACAACATTCAGAGTGCTATCTACTGAAGATAATACCATAATGACAACATACAGACTGCTATCTACTGAAGATAACACCATAATGAAAACATACAGACTGCTATCTACTGAAGATAGCTCCATAATGTCAACATACAGACTGCTATCTACTGAAGATAGCACCATAATGTCAACATACAGACTGCTATCTACTGAAGATAGCACCATAATGTCAACATACAGACTGCTATCTAATGAAGATAACAACATAATGACAATATACAGGCTGCTTTCTGTTGAAGATATATTGATATCCACATTCACAACATAGTCTGCTATCTACTGATGATAGCACCATATTGTCAACATACAGACTGCTATCTACTGAAGATAGCACCATAATGACAACATACAGGCTGCTATCTAATGAAGTTAACACCATAATGACAACATACACACTGTTATCTTCTGAAGATAACACCATAATGACAACATACAGACTGCTATCTACTGAAGATAGCACCATAACGTCAACATACAGACTGCTATCTACTGAAGATAGCACCATAATGTCAACATACAGACTGCTATCTACTGAAGATAGCACCATTATGGCAACACACATACTGCTATCTACTGAAGATAGCACCATATTGTCAACATACAGACTGCTATCTACTGAAGATAGCACCATAATGACAACATACAGACTGCTATCTACTGAAGATAGCACCATAATGTCAACATACAGAAATGAAAATTATTTGATATCAGAAAGACATTCTTCGTATTCAGAATGCAATTCGATATGTCTGATGTGCTCTCATGTCCCACAAAAAATACTGTCGAAACGCTCAAAACGCTCATTACAGTTCCCTTAAGGATGCAAAAAAAACTTTGGTTCCACTAATATAGCAAAAGAAAATCCCAAACCCATAGTGCCCTATACTACCTGGGGTGCAAAGCCAGTGTGCTAGTCTATAGCATTAAAATCTAGACAGATTTCAATGGAAATGTCCAGGCTAAATTTTTGGGCAAAATGTTCTCATATTCAAAGCCCGGGGTGGGGTCACTCTCACACAAAAGTGCTACCCACCCGCGTCCGACCACCTCTGAAATGCACCCTTAATGGCGAATTTTCTCATAACCAAATTGCACCCCTTAATGGCGAAACACATACAAAATCCTACCCTAAATGGCGTAGGACGTGCAAAAACCATACCTAAATGGCATCAACTGAGAAATATCAAATTTATACCCTAAGTGGCGTAAACAGGAAAGTGAGCTAATTTGATACCCAAAGTGTCTTTTTGATGTTGCAGACCTATAGATACTAAAGAAAATATGTGCAAAGGTAACAAGAATCAATTAAAAAGTGGTGATTTTTATCAAATTAGTGCAAACGCACTCAAACAATAATATTACTAACCCTAAACATCTAAGGATTTGGCTGAAAAAAAAATGGCGATGCCTTCTGAAAAAGTACCCCTTTTTCAAAAAGACATCAACGATGCTGTGTGGTGAAAAACATACCCTTTTAGACGTTTTTCTTGGACACGGGTGCGTAGCAAGTCAAGAAGTGAGTGACCCTCCCCCCTCGCAGTTAAACGCCAACAATACCAGATGAAACTAAATGATTTAGATGCCAAATTATCAAAATAGGTTGACCTGAGAATTTTCTTGTTTTAAGGCACTGAACCGTTAATAACTTAAAATGGCATGGCTACATCACTGGAGGAGGAGGGGGGTATGAACAAAGGAGGTAGTTATATTTCTTTTGCTGCATATTCAAGTCGACTTCCTCACAGGTCAGATTTAGTTTCTGATAGTTGTATAATTAGCATATCATTCAATCACTTCCGGGATCATTCTGTGGTTCAGTTTTGGTTTTAACTGCAAGGTGACGAAAAATAAAACCATGTTTTACAGGCCCGACCAACCCAGAATTTACATTTTCCTAAAATCATGTAAAATCTGCTGTCTATGGGCCACTTGAAAGGTCCGTCAGTGCATGGGAGCAGATGTACGGTATTTTGTGTATCATTTGTATGCTCAGAAATTGGCTGGAAACTCTTCACTATATAGGCTACGGCCGTGTGTCCTGAACTCGCCACCCTTAGCGTTACATGACAAATATTATGAATTTTTACACCAACCGGGTTTCTAATTAGATTATCTCGACAATCATCAACCCTAAATTAGCAAAAGTATACATTTTTGGAAAGCTGAAGGCATCAGCAATTCCAGTGTATACATTTCAACTCATTATACAGGGTGACCTGCAATTTATACAGGGTGGAATAAAAAAGATTTTGATAAAAAATGGGTCACTCAATGCATTGCTTATTACCAACTTACAGTAATAAACTGGAAGTAAACAACATTCATTTGGTTAGAGGAAATGGAGAGCCAACTGACTTGGAAGAAACCAAAATCACAGATGTTTGGTAATCTCTGAAATATAGGGTGTCCCAAAGTATTTTAGATTTTTTTACAATTCAACATATTTTGAACCTAAGCATTTTCCCCCAAAACCATACAGAAAAAATATGTCCATATTTAGATTCCTCATCAAATTTCCCTTCAGCAAATCTATACTTTGACTATGATAGGATAAGTAATTAAAATTTTACAGTAACTTTCAGATTTTGAAGATATCTGCATTACTTACTACAGTGTTTAATATGACAACGGGTAGTTTTGTATGGAAAAGTTTGTATTTTCTACACTAAACCAATCATAAATGATTAAAAACAATTAGTAGAATTGTTAAGCTGTAAGGCCGTGAGTCGTTTAGATGCTAAATAGAGTCCAAGTCCAATTTACAGCCTTTACAGAAGCAGATTACCCACTAAAAATACCAATCCCATAGAGTTTGTGTGTACCACATCCCCCCACCACCACATCCCCCACCACCACCACCCTGCCCATTCTGAATTCTATGAAGCACAGTGTCAGTATTAAAAAAGTTCAAGTATTTCTTTTTACAGGGTTGAAAGTGCATTTTATTTAGCAATAAAATGAGACCACAAGCATGACAATAACTTCTTGCTTGACAGAGATATCATCATTTGTTTTGAGTCGACTTTGGCAAAATGTAACGTCGCCACCTTTTTTGGTGGCGAGCTCAAGACACACAACCCTACACCAATCAGGAGGGAGGTGAGGGTTCGGACCAAACATGGGGGATTAAAAAGGTAATATGTCCATAAAGAGGGGAGGGAATAAAAAATCCTGGTTTGCAAAGGTGGGGGGGGGGTGTCAAAATATTTTGTACACAAAAAAATCAAATTTGCCCACCAAAGTAATTTTGAACATTCACTTACTACCCGCAAACCACTAACATAGCAATATGGACTCATAGCCTCAGTTCTCACCCTCCCCAGTTTCTTTGACTAGGTGGGGATGGCTCAACATTTCCATTCTTAGCAATTTTTTTACAATATGTCACTGAAAGATTGTTTCAGTTAAAATCTGTTAATACCAAATTGTCTTAGAAACAGAATTCTTGATGTGCATCAGGGTGTGAAGGTGTTATCATGTCATCCCCACTCTGGCTCACTTAGATGGGCATTTTTATGAGCTTGAATAAAAAGCCTTGTTAATGTTCTTTACATCTTTCTAGTTTAGTTTGTTATGATGTTATATAATAGCAACAAGCTGCTAATACTACCCATTCAGCCATCTTATTTCTTTAGATCCATCCAATCAGGTTCTTTCTTATGCCCCATAACTTATTCAGTTTTTTGTTGTTGCTGATGTTACAGAAACAAAAACTGTTGGCCCAGCTGTGGTTGTCAAATCATAGATAGTGAAGGAGAAATCTATGGTCAAATACATGTAGTTCAGGCATGCCAATTATAAACTATATTTCAAAATTCTTCAGTGAAGGATACCAATATTGAGAGGATTGAAACCCAAATTAACATCTATGCCCGGCATTCATGGCAAGTTCATAGTCGAGAGGAGTACGCAATTGGGCTTTAATATCAGTTAATGGAATCCAGCTCAATCAGCTACATTGTATATACTTTTCTTTACAAGCAGGCAAGTACATATCCATCAAATATCTCTTTCATCAGTTTTGTGTGGGATAATTTACCCACATTATGTTCAGGTATTTTATGCTCTATTTTATAATTGATTTCCATTTCCATCTCACCTGTTATAACATTATTCCAAAGATGCATCTCATTATTACAAAAATGTATACATGTATATTTTGCTAAAGATTGGTTAATGTGATACTTGGCTGCCTGAATTTATTGTGGTTTGTTCACATTTTACCAATAATTCTTTGTAATTTGAATATTTCCATGCTCTCTTGGTTAAGTTACTTGTTGTTTGTTGTTATTATATTTCATCACTTTAAGGTTAAATGCAATTGATTTTCAAGGCTTGGTTCCAGAGGGGCGTAAGTTAATAATGGAAACAGCCATGCAGAAAAGAATGAACTCACACGCGTACAATAGTGTATCAATCTGAACTAGGGCCACGGACAAACCTGGCGGCTCGTGAGTCATCCTATATGTTGCAGGGATAGGGAAGGCGACCATGATAGGACCATATGGGCTGATGGGGGGTGGGGGTGATTGTGGGCAGCCGTTTTCGGCAATTTTCCTTTGGATTTTCTAAATTTTCAATTTTTAAAATTGTGAAATCGATTGATCTCAAACTGACTATTATGGAATAGTGCATACCAGGCTCTTATGATAAACAATCTCATCACCGCTGTAAATGTCGGAGGTATCGATGGCGAAAAACCTCGATTTTTGCAAAAGTAGCTTAAATTTGGAGTGAAATTCAAATGGTAAAGGAATCAACATACTTTTGAGAAATAATGTAGGCAGTTAGAAATCAAAATTAACGTTCCACAATCCAGATATCGATAATGTAACATAACAGTGTTTTGTGGTACAAGATTCTCGAAAATTGTTCCCAAAAAGCGGGCTAATAAAATTTAATCGGTACTGTATTTTGTTCTTCCCCATGGCAACATTATTTCTTTGGTCGATTTGTAGTACAATACAATAAAGGAGAAAACAATTACTCGGCGTGGTTTTATACGGAGCGAATATTTGAAAAAAACTGCATGGAAGCGTGTTTTTGATCTTGTGAACATGGTGCGTAAAAATGATTTAAACGAAGGATTTTCAAACGGATTCTAAAAATTTGTATAAACACACAAAAATAATGTTAAGATACATCCATGCACCAACATTTGACTCACTGCGATATTTGATTGCTGAGAAAATGCGGTTTTAGGGAACAACTTTATACGTCTTTTATACGTTTTTTATACGTTTCTTCCTGTAACCTTAAGACTGCTTTATGGCTTGAAAATTTCCTTTTCTTTGGTGTCTTTTATCTTACCAAATTTTACGGTAAATTACTGTATTAATTACCCGGTAAATTACCAGAGGTTTATTTTACTTACCGATTTAGACCAGTACCAATCTAATACCAGCCCACCCCCCTTAAATTCGGCAGACAAACACCATATAGACCACTTGACATGTGATGTCATTGCCCGGCAGTATGTGCGCAAATTATGGCAATTTCCATTGTTCTTTGCCCTGCAGTGTGCGTACGCATCATAGTTTGCTCAGGGCACGTGCATTTTAAATCGCCCACCACATTTCATAATAGTACATTCAAGCATATCGACGGACGAGTCCCTCACCTTTGTTGATAAACAATGATGTCAAGTGGTCTATACATATAGCAGTACCACGGGAGCTGTGCCATAGACTATGGTATTACTCGATCTCTCTTAAATACTGTCATGTGAAAATATTCTTCACACTGCCTTGCACACCGTCATCGTCCCTATATCTTCGTGTCAAAAATTGCTGTGATAGTACGATGAATCCTCACGTTTTTCAACAGCTACGCATGGTGATTTTGTTCGAGATAGGCAGTGCGACTCGGGCTAAGCATACAATTTGAGATTTTGAGAGCCTGCCACACTGTTTCTATTCTATGTTTTACGATTTTCGCATGATCAGTATATGGCTGGCCGTAACCGCCACACTTTCACTTGAGCTGCTACGCGTAGCTTACTTTTCGCTTCGCGGAGCTAAATTGACCAATCATGTTAGATCTTTTCATTACGCGGAGCCAGTGGATGCATCCTCGTTCCAGAGAGAGAAAACTCTTGCCAAAATTAATGTTTACTATGGGGATTTTAAATGAATCGATTGTAAATAAACCACGACCAGTTGTACAGGATCAATACCATTGTTTGATTAGTGTATAGTCAATGTAACCTTGCATGCATGTGTCATGTGTGTGGCGTGTTTGTTTGTTTGTTTGTCTACTGTGTCAGGCCAGGATCACTGACACCCAGGGTACTGATACTGTCATACTATCACGGTGATCATATTGTTGAATGTTGTTGACTTTAAAATAATCATGATGCAGTCATGTCTACAGTAGAACTCACCACGCCCTTAAAAGTGTTAAAAGTGCTTTTAAAAGTGTTTAAAAACCCTATTAAAAGCTATTAAACCAAGATAACACTCAATGAAAACAGCTCAACTATGTTACATCAGATCTTCTCTGGTTAAATACACACTGCACTTGTGTCTGTTTTACCTGTGCAATGAGCAATGAGCTGTATTATAGTTTCAGTTGGGTGAACGATTATAAAGCGAACGCAAGGTAACAATACTGTGGGCTTTTGTTTACGAAATGAGACAATAGTCTGCTTATTGTTAACCAGCGTTCTTGAAAATGAGAAGCTTAATGACTTAACACGGTTTAGAAATAATTTCTTCATATTTTTTGGTGTTATCTGTCGTTTACATATCCTTCCTAAAACACAAAAGTACCAATATTTCCAAACACCTAAATTAGCTAAAAATTTAGGACATGTTACAAAACTATATTTTCTAGAATTTCAGAGAATACTTTAAATATTGGCGGTTATTTTTTACACAGTGGCGTCAACTAGGCAATGGCCTATACTTCTAACATACACTATTTGTAGAGGTCACGCGTCAATGGTGAGCGCACTGAGTATTGTGTATAGGAAAAGCGGACAGTAACTACAGTATGTATGGCCTACTACTAGTATATAAAGTAAATCCGAACTGGTTTGCAGTTTGTTGAAGGTCGAATTACGCAGGCCACACCGCGCAAGTTATACAAATTAGCTCCCGGCGATACACTGCAGATCGCAGAACTGTGTGCATGGTTTACCACCACTCTGCCTAGCTATATAGTTATGTACAATACTGTATGAGTCCCGGTATGAGTTTCTTATGAGTGTATGTCCATCTTAAGTCGGTTCGTACTTTTCATAAACTACTTTTTGAATCATAACTTTCGTGACCAAGGATATCTTGCAACTATGTGACGCTCGTCTGGCAAATTCTTAATGAATAAATTCGCTTCACGTAATGAGTAAGTCGTACTTGATTGGTCAGTTTTACCTCCGAGTAATGAAAAACTCTAACATGATCATGATTGGTCGTGCAATTTGGCTCCACGGAGCAAAAAGTCAGCTACGCGTAGCAGCTCCACGTTGTGGTGGTTGCGGCCTACCATATCAGTATCCCATATGATATTTCTATTGCAAGAAAATTTTATTTGTTGTCAGATAAATCACAGGTTTTATCTTAAATACACTAACTGGAAATTAAATGCACTAATTAGAGAGGACCGGTATTTTGCTGTGGATATGTTTAACTGCAATTTTGCGGTAAACTTTTGAAATCCTGGGTAAAAATTGTGATCATTTCAACTCTTTGAGAAAATAATTATATAAAGGAATGCATGTAAAATCAAGGTGGAATACAATGTACATTATTGACACACTATCACTCTCTTTATCTACGTCAATAATAGAATTGATTTCAATCGAATTGAATACATCGCTCAGTTTTGAGTTTGTAGTTGACTACTAAGCGACCTAAGCGATCGATTGCTAGCCAATCAGATAGAACTCCTTTTCTTGCGTTCGGTGAAATACCACTCGCCCGTCGCTCACCAACGGAGTATTAAATTTATATTTATCGTATAGGACGTCGACACTGTGCCTTGTTCCATGTCCAAGGACAAAATATAATTATTGACAGAATTTATTTTGGAAACTAAAGCAAGTACTTTAAACTAGGGCCTGTGTATGAAGGGACTCGAAACGGATTATTGATAGCTATTGTCAAGCTATTGTTATCGGATTATCTTTTACGACCTTCGATACCTTAGTGGCATTTTGAGATATGCCCATTTTAGACCAAAAGGTTAGTCAGTCTGTTAAGTAATAGTAAGGAAGGAAGTAAGTAAGATACACTCATATAGGCGTATGCCATTTCATGGTTCAGCAAGAACAATCACTACTGAACACTACATGAGGTTACTATTTCATCCCTGGGTGAAGTCAAAGAGTTTATTGCTGAATATCTAGTTAGAGCTAAATGAATTATGTCATGAGGAGTGATGCTACTTTTTAGCCTGTAAATCAACCACTTTTAAATACTAAGCTTTATGACTACCCTGCAAATTTGTTTTAGATCCTGTGTCATATACTGGGGTACCCAAAAAGGCGGTTTTGTTACATTTTGATATGCAGCTTGGAATTCAAAACACTGTCTCTTGAGTATTCCTTCACTTAGAAGATTTAATTAGGTCTTAAAGCCTTCCTTAATGTACAATTTCCGTCAAATTTTGATTTTGTTATTCTTTATTCAAAATGTTGAAATAATATTAGTAATAACTGACGAACAGGGTTGCTGTCCATTTTAGGTTTAAATAACAAGGTAAAGCGAAAGAAACCCCACTGGTTATTTTGGCCATTTAACATGCACGCAGTTCTATGAGAGGACATATTATCATGTCTTTTAAATTATGATAATATGTTGAACTTTGCTCTGTTGACCTACAAATATAGCAAATTTGACTGATTCCATTTAGATGCAAGTTGGGACATGTGTAAACATTACAAATATGCAAAAAAATCAGGTTTGAAAAAAATTAACCAATTGCATATTATAAGATCGTACATTATGGCTTTAAATTGAGGCTAATTTATTCTAGATTACTCATGTTTTTATCCTGTTTTAAAATATTTTCTTATGACGTTTGGCATTAAATGTGCCAAGGGTGGTTGAGGATTAGGGGGAGGAGGATTAGGGGGAGGGATTCATATCGTAAATTTGATTTAAAACCCCCATTAAAAAATTTGAATCTAGTAAAAAAAGGTCTAAATGGACTCCCAGACATCTAAACCAAGTAAATAAATACAGAATTTCATTTAAAAGACAAATACTTGCTCAGAATGATTGTAAATGTGGAAAAAAGAGGTGGGGTTACATCCTCCCTACTTTGTGAATGTTTTTGCCCGCACTCTCTCATTTTTAACCGATTTCCATAAAAAAGGTGTCAAAATGCTCAGGAGGATGAACCGCTTCAAATGAGATGTGTAGGTAAAATGTTTGAACCATTTAATTTTTCAGGACCTTTACTGAGGACAAAGCAAATGCATGTTAAGAAGTCTCCTACTTCTTTCTACTTGGGTTCAAAGGTCAAAATACTTCCCAAGGCTTGAAACAAGTGATAGAGCTTGGCTTGGAAGCCAAGCTAAAAATATTCAGGGGCATGAGAATTGAGGCCAGGTGAAAGCACATCAATATTGATGAGCTTGAAAATTGATATATTTGCACATATTTGTTTTCAGGAATGTTATATTGTGGAAGTGAATAGATGTTCAAATCTCCAGATGCTCCTTATAGAGGCTGTCAGCCTTTCACCATCTTGTGAGCACAAATGATATAAGCTTAGGGGCTGGAATACCTTTCAGCCCCCCCCCCCAATAATCCTAGGTGAACTTTCAAAATTGTGATAAAATAGAGGGAAAGGGGTCTTTGTGACCTATATTTTCCAAATTTTCTGAATGCAAGGGGAAACCACTACCGCACCGCCCCTCTGGCCCCACAACATTTTGTTAAAGTTTCAGCCCCCCATGTTGAAAATCTTCCTAAGCCTATGAATGATATGCATGTTCATGCCTCGGACACCACGCGCATGGCCATGACTTCACACTGACGGGCTCTAATACTCCACCTCATGGATTGTACACCAACTTCCATCCCCCAGTATTATGTCAAATAGATGATAATTATGTAGGAGGCTCAATTTTTGGGTGCCAACAGTGGTCAAGTGTTTAAAGCATTCAAACATTCAGAGAGGCACCCATGTCTCTAGTTATATGAATACATTTATGACTTCTAATGTTGAGTTTCTTTGTATCATTACAGATCATCATCACTTTCAGTGGAAGCAGTATTTGGAGCATGATCAGGACATTGAAAGTTAAGTGCAAAATGTTACGGGCTGTGTAATAATTATGTGGCCCCCTGGGGGTGTAAAATTTTCAAATGGCGTGTCAAAAATTGCCCCCTCCCCTTCGACCTACCAAAAAATTATTTGCCCCCCCCCCCCCGAATTTGCACATGTCAATTATTTCGGTTCCCAAACTTTACATGGTCTAGATATTTGATGTGAACACATCGAGCAGGAAATTTTGCATATTTGTATGTGTACATTTCTGTAGTGTTTTCCTAAGCATTTGTAGAGCTTTTTATTTAAAAAGGTGGCAAGGTTCCTCGTGAAAATGTCTGCCAAAAATTGCTTGCCCAGCTCTCAGCCTGCCAAAAATTGCTTGCCCCCCCAATTTTCAAGGCTCATAATTATTGCACAGCCCCTTATCACTTAGCCATTCACAGTGGTTTCACAGGCTCTCCAATTTCTCAGAAAGTCAGGTACATACACTTATAGAAAATTGACATTTCAGAAAACTCAGGCCATGTTAATTAAAGGAAGTGTCTGGCAATCACAACATCATGTCTTATGTTAGAAAAAAAATATCAACCACAAATCACATGGTTTTATTTAAAACAAACTCATATTAACTATAAAAACGAATAAAAACAACCACCTCTCAACATGCGATATTCAAAATTTCCGCTACCCCCTTGCTCTCACTTTACTGTCCCCTATCCCTCGCTCTCACTTTACCTTCCCCACCCCATCACTCTCACTTTACTGTCCCCTTACCCCCGCTTTCACTTTACTGTCCCCCTACCCCTTACTCTCACTTTACTCTCCCCTACCCCCTCACTTTACTCTCCCCCACCCCCTTGCTCTCACTTTACTGTCCCCCTATCCCTCGCTCTCACTTTACCTTCCCCCTATCCCCTCACTCTCACTTTACCTTACCCATACCCCCTCACTCTGTACGCTGATAGCCACACCAGGCGTTTTGTGCAGTAGCAGACAAGACAAGACACTCTCACTTGATTCTCCCCCACCGCCTCGCTCTCACTTTACTCTCCCCAACCCTTCGCTCTCACTTTACTCTCCCCCATCCCCTCGCTCTCACTTTACTGTCCCGTCCCTCCCCAGAGTAGTCAATAAGCGATCGCCTGGGGAATGCCACAACCCCTGAGAGATGGGTTCACGCCCTAGTTTGTAAAGTAGTTAAGGATCGATCACCTGGGGATGTCCACAACCCCTGAGAGACGGGTTCAAGCCCCAGTGTATAAAGTAGTTGTCCCCTACCCCTCACTCTCACTTTACTCTCCCCTACCCCCTCACCCTCACTTTACTCTCCCCACCCCCTCACTCTCACTTTACTCTCCTCACCCCCTCGCACTCACTTTACTGTCCCCCTATCCCTCGCTCTCACTTTACCTTCCCCTACCCCCTCGCTCTCACTTTACCTTACCCCTACCCCTTGCTCTCACTTTACTCTCCCCTACCACCTCGCTCTCACTTTACTCTCCCCAACCCCTCGCTCTCACTTTACTCTCCCCATGCCCCCTCGCTCTCACTTTACTGTCCCGTCCCTCCCCAGAGTAGTCTATGTGCGATATTCAAAATTTCCGCTACCCCCTTGCTCTCACTTTACTGTCCCCTATCCCTCGCTCTCACTTTACCTTCCCCCACCCCATCACTCTCACTTTACTGTCCCCCTACCCCCTCGCTTTCACTTTACTGTCCCCCTACACCCTTACTCTCACTTTACTCTCCCCTACCCCCTCACTTTACTCTCCCCCACCCCCTTGCTCTCACTTTACTGTCCCCCTATCCCTCGCTCTCACTTTACCTTCCCCCTATCCCCTCACTCTCACTTTACTCTCACCCCCTTGCTCTCACTTTACTGTCCCCCTATCCCTCGCTCTCACTTTACCTTCCCCCTATCCCCTCACTCTCACTTTACCTTACCCATACCCCCTCACTCTGTACGCTGATAGCCACACCAGGCGTTTTGTGCAGTAGCAGACAAGACAAGACACTCTCACTTGATTCTCCCCCTACCGCCTCGCTCTCACTTTACTCTCCCCAACCCTTCGCTCTCACTTTACTCTCCCCCATCCCCTCGCTCTCACTTTACTGTCCCGTCCCTCCCCAGAGTAGTCAATGAGCGATCGCCTGGGGAATGCCACAACCCCTGAGAGACAGGTTCAAGCCCCATCGTATAAAGTAGTTGTCCCCCTACCCCTCACTCTCACTTTACTCTCCCCTACCCCTCACCCTCACTTTACTCTCCCCACCCCCTCACTCTCACTTTACTCTCCCCACCCCCTCGCTCTCAGTTTACTGTCCCCCTATCCCTCGCTCTCACTTTACCTTCCCCCTATCCCCTCACTCTCACTTTACCTTACCCCCTACCCCCTTGCTCTCACTTCACTCTCCCCCTACCACCTCGCTCTCACTTTACTCTCCCCAACCCCTCGCTCTCACTTTACTCTCCCCCATCCCCTCGCTCTCACTTTACTGTCCCGTCTCCCCAGAGTAGTCTATGTGCGATCGCCTGGGGAATGCCACAACCCCTGAGAGATGGGTTCACGCCCTAGTTTGTAAAGTAGTTAAGGATCGATCACCTGGGGATGTCCACAACCCCTGAGAGACGGGTTCAAGCCCCAGTGTATAAAGTAGTTGGTCCCCCTACCCCCTCACTTTACTCTCCCCTACCCCCTCACCCTCACTTTACTCTCCCCCATCCCCTCGCTCTCACTTTACTCTCCCCATCCCCTCGCTCTCACTTCGCTGTCTTAAGAAAACATTACCACAAGGTAAGACTTTGTCTGTCAGGCCAGTTATGAAACAACTGCCATTGGTATTTATCACCAAGCCAATGCTGTCTGTGGTGAGGAAAATTAGTGGGCGGGCGTTAAATTTGTTTACTTTTACGCAATGTACCTATATGGTTTAGAAGATCCACATTTTGGTAAACTTATTTCTTCAACTGTTTTTGTAGGTATAATGGGATGTTAGACACATATTGCAACAAATCTAATTGCTTCAACTAGAATTCCTAAACCAAATCAATATAATTGAATACCTGAGTGGAAGAAGGTTCCAACTCCATCAAAACTGTTTTTGAGATATTAAGAAAAAAACTTAATATTTGGACAAGTTTTATAGACAGAATGTTTTCATCTTCAGGGGACCTTTAATACATGAACATACAGTATTACATACAATCAAAATCATTTATGGTGTTTCCATGGCAACTGTACAGGTCTTAATATGAGCTGGAGTTTGGCCCTTCTTCCACTAATATACTGCAAGTGTCAGATTCTTAAGCAGATGTGTTATAAATAGCTACATGAATTTAGAAATTATCCATTAATTGCCCAAGTATAAGCATGTAATATGTTAGCAAGAAAGTTTATTGTAGTGAGAAGCAGATTTCATGGATGAACAAAATTCCTCTTTTACCCAATATTTGTGGAAGAAGTGCCCAACTCCATGGAGTTGGGCCTTTCTTCCATGAAAACCAGGATTAAGTGTACATGGAAGACTATTTAGAAAGTGGATTTCGGCTCATCTTTCACACACAAGGAAGAACAGTCTGCTGGCAATATAATGCTGGGTCTAACTCATTTTTGTAAAAAATTGGAGTTGGGACCTTCTTCCACTCAGGTAGGTATTCAATTGCTTTCAGCGTGGTTCCTGATAACAAGTCAATATACAATAATTTAATGTTGTGCAGGTTCTTGATAGCCTTGTGTTGCAGCTTATGCATACTTAATTCAGTGAGCAGTGAGGAGTGTTCAGAAATACTTTGCTGTGGTTGGAAAATGATCTAACCTTGCCCTTACATGAGCTTGAAAAACTGAAAATTACAAAAGTATCAGGTAAATGAAAAATGAATAAATAAAACATATAATAAACAAAAAAGAAAAAACATAATAAAAGTAAGGAAACAAACAGAAAATAGTTTAACAAACAAAATCTGAAAGCACTGTTCAATAGGATCGTCTAGGGCATTATAGGCCTATCAAGGAAATTACAGGAAATTGCTAAATATAGGCCTAAGTCGTATTTTCAGTCAGTATTGTTAACATCAATGAAAGCTACGACTAGTACATAATAGTAATAAAACAAAATCGGATTTTAATGTAAAAAAAAAGGATTGATTACAAGTCATTAATTTACAGGCTCACTATTATACAAGTGCATGGTGCAAATTTAAATTTAGAGATAGTTATTAGGACTAGACATCAAAGAAAAATTAAAGTGAAATAAGATCAAAGTTAGTTTAGCTGGTTTATTACTAATACATTTAAACAGAAAAGTTACAAATCTCAAAATGTAGCTGAATGAAAAACTTAGGCCTAAGGCTGAGTAAAAAATAAAAATAATGACCCAAGTGTAATAGTTTGGTTTAAATTATGAAAACAATTTATTAGGCCCAGAAAAATGAATAAATAAAACATATAATAAACAAAAAAGAAAAAACATAATAAAAGTAAGGAAACAAACAGAAAATAGTTTAACAAACAAAATCTGAAAGCACTGTTCGAATAGGATTGTCTAGGGCATTATAGGCCTATCAAGGAAATTACAGGAAATTGCTAAATATAGGCCTAAGTCGTATTTTCAGTCAGTATTGTTAACATCAATGAAAGCTAAGACTAGTACATATAGTAATAAAACAAAAAATTGGATTTTAATGTAAAAAAAAGGATTGATTGCAAGTCATTAATTTACAGGCTCACTATTATACAAGTGCATGGTGCAAATTTAAATTTAGAGATAGTTATTAGGCCTAGACATCAAAGAAAAATTAAAGTGAAATAAGATCAAAGTTAGTTTAGCTGGTTTATTACTAATACATTTAAACAGAAAAGTTACAAATCTCAAAATGTAGCTGAATGAAAAACTTAGGCCTAAGGCTGAGTAAAAAATAAAAAATAATGACCCAAGTTTAATAGTTTGGTTTAAATTATGAAAAAAAATTATTAGGCCCAGAAAAATGAATAAATAAAACATGTAATAAACAAAAAAGAAAAAACATAATAAAAGTAAGGAAACAAACAGAAAATAGTTTCACAAACAAAATCTGAAAGCACTGTTCCAATAGGATCGTCTAGGGCATTATAGGCCTATCAAGGAAATTACAGGAAATTGCTAAATATAGGCCTAAGTCGTATTTGCAGTCAGTATTGTTAACATCAATGAAAGCTAAGACTAGTACATATAGTAATAAAACAAAATCGGATTTTAATGTAAAAATAAGGATTGATTACAAGTCATTAATTTACAGGCTCACTATTATACAAGTGCATGGTGCAAATTTAAATTTAGAGATAGTTATTAGGCCTAGACATCAAAGAAAAATGAAAGTGAAATAAGATCAAAGTTAGTTTAGCTGGTTTATTACTAATACATTTAAACAGAAAAGTTACAAATCTCAAAATGTAGCTGAATGAAAAACTTACGCCTAAGGCTGAGTAAAAAATAAAAAATAATGACCCAAGTTTAATAGTTTGGTTTAAATTATGAAAAAAAATTATTAGGCCCAGAAAAATGAATAAATAAAACATATAATAAACAAAAAAGAAAAAACATAATAAAAGTAAGGAAACAAACAGAAAATAGTTTAATAAACAAAATCTGAAAGCACTGTTGAATAGGATCGTCTAGGGCATTATAGGCCTATCAAGGAAATTACAGGAAATTGCTAAATATAGGCCTAAGTCGTATTTTCAGTCAGTATTGTTAACATCAATGAAAGCTAAGACTAGTACATATAGTAATAAAACAAAAAATCGGATTGATTACAAGTCATTAATTTACAGGCTCACTATTATACAAGTGCATGGTGCAAATTTAAATTTAGAGATAGTTATTAGGCCTAGACATCAAAGAAAAAATGAAAGTGAAATAAGATCAAAGTTAGTTTAGCTGGTTTATTACTAATACATTTAAACAGAAAAGTTACAAATCTCAAAATGTAGCTGAATGAAAAACTTAGGCCTAAGGCTGAGTAAAAAATAAAAATAATGACCCAAGTTTAATAGTTTGGTTTACATTATGAAAATAAAATATCAGGCCCAGACATCAATATTATGAAAAATAACTCTATCCCCACCAAAGTATTTTTGAACAATCCCGAGTGGTATATGAAGAACCCCATAGCTTCATTCTCTTCTTCTCTCTTTGGCTACCTTTGCAGCTGCTGCATCTTTTTTTCCCTCTATTTTTATGTAGGTGGTCAGAAAAGGTCAAATGAGGTCAAATGTTAAAGTAAGCCTGGTTGTGGATTATCCTTGATTTGAGAGAGCATGAGTAGTCAACCTGAGTTTACCCAAGGTCAAAGGTCTAATGAGGTCAATCAGAATGATCCGTGACATTTTGGGAGTATGAAACCATAAAGGTCAGATGAGGTCAAAGGTCAGGCCAAATTTTAAGTTGCTCTGCTCAGGCTGTAATTTGCAGAAAATGATCCCAGACACTTGGGAGTGTGAAACCACAAAGGTCATCCAAGGTCAAAGGTCAGAAAAGGTCAAATGAGGTCAAATGTTAAAGTAAGCCTGGTTGTGGATTATCCTTGATTTGAGAGAGCATGAGTAGTCAACCTGAGTTTACCCAAGGTCAAAGGTCTAATGAGGTCAATCAGAATGATCCGTGACATTTTGGGAGTATGAAACCATAAAGGTCAGATGAGGTCAAAGGTCAGGCCAAATTTTAAGTTGCTCTGCTCAGGCTGTAATTTGCAGACAATGATCCCAGACACTTGGGAGTGTGAAACCACAAAGGTCATCCAAGGTCAAAGGTCAGAAAAGGTCAAATGCCTGGTTGTGGATTATCCTTGATTTGAGAGAGCATGAGTAGTCAACCTGAGTTTACCCAAGGTCAAAGGTCTAATGAGGTCAATCAGAATGATCCGCGACATTTTGGGAGTATGAAACCATAAAGGTCAGATGAGGTCAAAGGTCAGGCCATATTTTAAGTAGCTCTGCTCAGGCTGTAATTTGCAGAAAATGATCCCAGGCACTTGGGAGTGTGAAACCAAAGGTCATCCAAGGTCAAAAGTCAGAAAAGGTCAAATGCCTGGTTGTGGATTATCCTTGATTTGAGAGAGCATGAGTAGTCAATCTGAGTTTACCCAAGGTCAAAGGTCTAATGAGGTCAATCAGAAGCCATCACCTGATATTCCTGGCTCGTGAGCCATAGTAGCTCTAGTTCTATTATTTCTTTCTTTCATCAACTTCATGGGGTTCTATTAGGGGCTGTGCAATAATTATGAGACCTGGGTGTACAATTTCCAAACAGTGTGCGCAAAATGCTCCCCCCCAACAGGTTTGCCCAAAATTGTTTTCCCCCTTTTAGCTGGCCAAAATTTATTACCCTTCCCCACTTTCCCCACAGGCTCACAATTATTGCACAGCCCCAAAGATTACCACAAGTGGGGTGGGTTGTACTTATGTCAGGCCAGTTATGGATCTTACTGCCACTGGTATTTGTCACCAACCCAGTGTTGCCTGTGGTGAAGGAAATATCATTATTGATTTTGGTTTATCATCACGATAGTTATTCATCTAATTCTCATCGTCGGATCATTATCATGTATCATCATTATTCGGTATCCATGTCAAGGCATTCTGATGTCTTCTTCCAATAACCCAATTTGTCTGGTAGAGTACTTTATTTGGTCGATATCAAGAACCAGGAGGATTAGTCCTGCAAAGGTGTGTTCTTGAAAATGGTAGAGATCGTCTCGTGTCACAGACATGAGAAACTCATAGACTAACCTAACCTGGGATAGCCGTGTAGTAGGATAGCATCAGGCGAATTGAACTACATGTGAACTGAGTTCATCCTAGTCGGGATACTCTTGTGTTGATGGCTTGTGGCTCACGCTAATGTACTTGCGGTTCGCATAGATGAGCTTGACTTGCACCTGGCCCTCGCACCTCACAGACCAAGCCAAACTGAACTTCTGTCAAAGGCTTGGTAGGGATGTGATAGGGGTACCTAATCAGGATGCTGGAATCTAGTGGGTAGTCCCACATTTGAGAGCTACATTTACAGGAATGTTGCTGCCGGGGGGGTCTCAACTTTGGTTTGGGTAGGGATGAGCGGCTGATACTTCAAAAAGTACCCGACCGTAAACAAATGACTCGAAATTCTACCAATTTTTTATAAATTTTCGTAAATTTGTGTAAAGAAAAATTTGCACTTTTTTGAGAAAATTTTGAAGAAAAAAACACCCTTTCAAATTTTCATGAAATTATGGCCATCAATAAACCAAAATGGCTGAAAATACACCCAAGTCTCATGGCTGAAAATGTACCCCGAATCTGCCGCACATCACCATACCCTCATTTCCAATAAGACAGCCCCCCCTCGGTTTTGCTGTCCAAATAGGTCAAGGTTTTCATAGAAAAACAACTAGGTGACAAAAATAAAAAAAATTCTGCGCCGGGCCCGGGGGGTTCACTCCCATTGTGGCCTGTACACCATCCGCGATAATGAGAACGCGTAAAAAGGGTCGTTTTTCGTGGGTAGGCACGATACGCGCCTATCGCGTTTAGGGTGTCAAAAACATGAAAAAAAAAAAAAAGGGGGAGCAAAATTGCAATTGCTAAATACGCGGAAATGAAATTTAGGGTATGAAATTTGATGTTAGGAATTAAATCCCTGTTTAGGGTGTCGTTTTAGCCAAGGGTTAAATCCTTGTTTTGGGTGCTTTTCAAAAGTTGATTATCGCGGATGGTGTACAGGCCACAATGGGAGTGACTACCCCGGTGCTGGGGCAGCCACACTTGAAGGATCTTGATGACCATAAAAAACACCAGAACTTCAAGCTTGACAATTAATGTGAATAAAAATCTTATCCTGCAAACATATTGAAATTTGTTTGAATTTTTGTTACAAAAAGTTCCAAAATAAATTCACTTTGATCAAAAAGCATCCATATTATACATGAGCATTGGATCTGCACCTTTTACCCAAAATAGGAACAAATTAAATAACACAATTGTTATTGATCACTCATGCAGAACTACTCTCAATGTGGAGTTAATGAGCCCCTCAATTTAAAAGTAACCTGTACAAAAATACAGGAAACTACATAAACTATTATTTTCTTTTGATTGGTAAATGTGAATAGGCGTGGGTTTATAGGGATATGCACCATTAGATTTTATCGGGGAGGCTAGGGAGTTCTTTGAAAATAAATGTTTTGCCTCACTTTGATAAAAAATACTGTTATCCTTGATTTATGACTTTGTATGTGGGGTATCGTAGAATATGTTATGGTATATTTTAAATTTAACTGAAAAAGTAGTGTGTTAGTGATTCGTAGCTAGGGCTGCAAAAGTTCTCAAAGTCTGGATATCAGTATTGTTTTTTAATAATTTTGACTATGAAATACTGGTTGTTTGTTTATTATCAAACATTGATTGACTGTAGGATTGGTGTCACTTTTTAAAACATTAGACTTGGGATCAAAATAAATGACAAGAGTTTCAAATTTTTCATTGAAAAGTATTCCCCATAGGCTTATGCAGGGGGTAAAGTTCAAATTCAAAGTACCGGTATATCTAATAACCGGTGTCTAATTATTAAGGCCAAGTATCTTAAACAAGTTACCTGGTAACATTATAAGTAGTTACACTGCATATTACAGTACGATCTTGCAGTTCCATGAAAATGTCGATTAATGTCGAAAAAATGATAATTAGCCTTATCGAATAATAGGGCTTAGGGCTTCAATCCCTTTGTCTCTAAAGCCACGTAGGCAACAAGTTTATGCAACGTATGCAGCTTAAGTAACTTTTAATATAGAATGATAATTAGCCTTTTGAATATGAGAGCTTAGGGCTTTAATCCCTTTGTTTCTCAAACCATATGCAACAAATGATAATTAGCCTTATCGAATAATAGGGCATAGGGCTTCAATCCCTTTGTCTCTAAAGCCACGTAGGCAACAAGTTTATGCAACGTATGCAGCTTAAGTAACTTTACTTAAATTTAGAATGATAATTAGCCTTTTAGTGGGGGATCATTACCCCTAAATGGCCTTTGATCACAATGTTTCATTTTTATTGTCCCTGTTTTTTGATGTGGATAAGTATTGTTATTTATAGGTATTTTTAGGTCATAAAGTCCATCAAACATGAAATTCCATCAGATTTTTGACCAAAAAAAATCACTGATCAATTTGCTCATTTGGTTGAGCATTGGTAGGAAAACTGAAGGTCCCAGGTTAAAATCCTGGATTGTCAGGGGTTTATTTTCATGTTTGACATTGTTGTATGGACTTTATGATCTAAAATACCCAAAAATAACAATACTTATCCACATCAAAAACCACATAGAAAAATGAAAGATTGCAATCCCAACATTTCAAAATTACCTATTACCCAGAGCATTCAGGTCAGTTTTATTTTGCATGATTAAGTCTAACATAGGACACCTGCATGTATGCAAAAATTTAAAAATTTAAAATTAAGAAAAGGAAGATCTTAGCACATATCGTACCCCCATCGAAATGAAAATAATTAGACTCCGGTTATTAGAAGTGATAATAGCACTTAATAAATTTTGCCCTGTGCATAACCCTATGGGGAATAATTTTCCATGGAAATGTTGAAACTCTTGTGTCATTTATTTCAAAATGTTCAAGATCCTGATTCAGCAGGTAATATACATAAATATTTAGAGAACACCATCCTTGACCGAGAGGTATCGTCTGCCATCTGGATGCCCAAACTGTTCTGAATCTCAGGATGCTTTCAGTTTAGGACACCCCACCGCACTGCTTAGGTGTGTATCTGGGATGAGGGGCCAGCAACTCCCCCCACTCCAAGCCGCTGTGAACCACTGATTGCCCCATGTGGTTGTCTTTTATAGTTCCTATATGCCTATATACCGGTAGGCCCTTAGTTCTTGACCTGTGTCAATTCTCATAGGCTATTATTCACTCTAGCATTTTAATTAAAAAAATATAGGCCTACATGTATATAAGAGTTTCCATTCATGTGACCTGGCAGACCAGGGTAGAGATTTGAAGGTTCCAATATAAGTCAAATAATAAATAGGCCGAACTGATTGAACACGACAATCAAATAATTAGGCCTAACTGATTGAACACGACAATCATGATATATGATTTATTTTATGATGCGGAAAAATACAGTCAATTCAAATCGCATAATTATGGTGTTTTATTTTTGTTTTTCATTTATACATTATTAAAGGCATGTACTTCATGATGTAATTGTAAAATATTTTGATTGAATGAAGATCTGATATTTATTAGTAATTTAAATTGATTGTAATTTTAACTATTATATTATTAACTTATACCTAATCTATAGCAGAAAATTTGTAAATGCCAATAATATTATAATTATACACACATGTAACTCAAATTCTGGAGTGAGGCAGTGAACGCCCTCTACTTTAGTTCAATACAAAAGGTCTCATAAAAATAATTTAAAAATCATTGTCAAATGATTAATAGCATGGACTAATTGTATATGCATAATTGTGTATCCAACATGCACTTACACCTTAATTGCCCTCCCCCATTTAATTTACGGAATACAGCAATTAACCAAAAATTCTTGAAAAGTATTTTTGTGCATGGATGATTAACTGGTACACGCACACACGACTAACTAACGTCGTATGGCGCGCTTGTGTGTGTAAGAGATGATCATCTGTGTACATTAATCCTTAGAAACAATAAGTAAATGCAGTGATTTAAAAAGCAACCCAAACTAGTTATTTTACCAATTTTTAAATCATTCTTATAAGATGTTTTGTATATAGCCAAATATTGAGCATAATTCTGCAAATCTTTCATAATGTCCCATCCTGCAATTCTCTTTTCATCATTCCACAATGTGACCTAGTGCTGGAAAATTTGGCATAAAGAGACAATGCCCATGATTTTTTCAAATGGATAATGATAGTTGTTAGTTTACATCCTAAGATGTACACCAAGTGGCAAGTTTTATTTACCAGATTACTAAACTCACAATTTGCCAAAAATGTTTTAGTGGAGAAAATACTGCTCCTGTGCACATTATTCCGCAACACAGAGTTTGCATATATGCAAATTAGGATGGTTTAGAAAAGCTTCTCCTACCTTAATCATGTAATTACCAAAAATAGTTTACTATTATACAATTCATCTTGTGCTGTTAGTACATGGCTGCTGTAACTGAAAAAATCAAACAGTGATCTATGCGGTAGGTCTATGCCGCAAATCCAATTTCACACACCAATGCACGCGCCATGCAGGTTTCTGAAAAAAACTTTTGGGGGCCTTAATAACCCTAACCTGCTAGGAGCTTTTTGGCGACAGGAAGGGAAAGAAGAAAGGAATAAAGAGAGAAAACAAAGAAAGGAGACCCCTCGTATGCCCAGCGAAACCGTGCCTATATATCACTTAGGGCGATTGCATCATCACACCATGTAGGATATTGAATGCACAAACAGTGCATATATCAAGTAGTACCTGGGAGCGTAAACTTTGTGAAAAAAGCAGGAAATAGTGCCTAAATATGTGATAAATAATTAATAATTATGTCTTTCTATATAATACATCCCAATATTCTATTAATGTTACAAAGAGTATGAAATCAACAGCTATCGGAACATTGGGAAAAGAAACAATCAGTCTGGCCAGTCTGGTAAAACCATAATGATTGCTAACTGTAAGTGCCGAAGACAGTACAGCCAGCGGCGTGCATAGAGGTAGAGGACCCTATGGTTTAAAGCTTCAAGATTTTCTAGTGGTGCCTTTTTTTCCAACCTGGGAGACATTTCATCGGCAAGCTCTTTCCATATGCCCCTGTATTTCCAGCTTTTGTTGGACAGTTTATAATCTTTAAATAGGAAAACCTGTAGAGCAACAGGTGTTGTACGTTAGACTTCATCATGCATGCCTAGGAAAGAAATGTTGGGATCACAATCTTTCATTTTTATTCTCCATGCTTTTGATGTGCTATAATAAGTATTGTTATTTTGGGATATTTTTAGGTCCAAAATACCATGTACATGTACATCAATGACAAGAAAAAATTCACTGGTCATTAGCTCATTTGGAAGAGCATCGGCTTGATAACCGAAGGTCCCAGGTTCAAATCCTGGATGGTCAGTGGGTATTTTCACATCTGACATTGTTGTATATGAACTTTATGACTTAAAATACCCCCCAAATTAACAATATTTTCTTATTCACATCTAAAGCATGGAGAATAAACATGAAATATTGCTATCCCAACATTTCAAAATTGCTTCTCAAGAACATGCATGATTAAAGTCAAACATAATAAATGGCACCTGAAAAATTAGAGCTGCACTGAGGTGCTGTATATTAGGACCAATATAATTATGATAATTATTTCCTGTAATCAATCTACACTTAAAATGTTGAAAGAATATATTATCTGTTTTGTTTTTGTTGACTTTTTTTTTTACTTTTTTACACCACCATCCAATGGTAATTCTACATGCCCCACATTGATGCAAAAAAACCAAACCCTTGTCATTAAGAATTGGCGAAATAAACGTTTTAATTAGGCCTATAGCTTGGGAAATGGGTCAATATAATTCAGGTTGGTCATATACTGTCAAATTCTAGTAAATTAATTTACAGTCTTGGCTGCAAAATACTGAGTAATACCAACATTTACACAGAGAAGCTAGCCTGTAAACTTTGTGAAAAAAGCATGAAATAGTGCCTAAAAATGATGATGTACCAGACAAGCAATATCTGGACATGTAAAACCCGGATGTAAAGGTAAAAGTTGCAGGCCTTTTCGCTAAGCACAGGGCCTGTTGAAGAAACGGTGCAGCTCTAATTAGCATGTATTATTAGCACTTTTAAAAAAGCTACATCAAGCTACTAGGGCAAATCAGCATCAGAGTGCTAGGTACCACTAATGATTGGTATTATTTAATTACGCCCACTGACCGGAGCATTTTCAATTGATCAAATTAGTGGCAGAGTGCTAGGTAGCGATAATTAGCATTATTAGCGCTAAAATGCTACATCACGCTAATTAGCACTAGGTAACGATAATTAGTGTTACACTGTTATTACCGCTAAAACGCTACATCATACTAATTAGCATATAGGTAACGATAATTAGTGTTATTAGCACTAAAACGCTACATCACACTAATGAGCCCTATACAGATAATTGCATGGTGTTATAAAGCGCTAAAACACTTCATTACACTATTTGGCACTAGGTACCAATAATTGGCATTAGGTAGGAGGTGTGGGATTGGCTCTTAATAACACCGATAGTTAGCATCAGCGCTAATGCTTACAATATCAATGAGCGGTAATTATTGAAATGAAATTGAAATCGATACTTGGGGACACCTTAGAGCTGCACTGAGGTGTTGTATTTTAGGACCAATATAATTTATGATAATTATTTCCTGTAATCAATCTACACTTAAGATGTTGAAAGAATACATTATCTGTTTTGTTTTTATTGACTTTTTTTACTTTTTACACCACCATCCAATGGTGATTCTACATGACCCATTGTTGCAAAAAAATAAAATAAATAAAACCCCTTGTCATTAAGAATTGGCGAAATAAATATTTTAATTAGGCCCATACTTGGGAAATAAGTCAATATAATTCAGGTTGGTCATATATACTGTCAAATTCTTGTAAATTAATTTACAGCCTTGGGTGCAAAATACTGAGTAATACCAACATTTACACAGAGATGCCACTCAAGAAGCTAGCCTGTAAACTTTGTGAAAAAAGCATGAAATAGTGCCTAAATATGGGATATATAATTAGAAATTACATGTATGTTTTCCTATAATACATCCCAATATTCTATTAATATTACAAAGAGTGTAACATTGGGAAAGGAAACAATCAGTCTGGCTAATCTATAAGATTTTAAATGTCCGAAGAATATATACTGTAAATTTTTATTTGGATGTTGCTACATGAATGCTTATAAATCATTACATGTTCTGAGTATGAGTGCTTCAAGTTCATGATTTTTGTAGTTATAAATAACTATTTCATTAATTTCATGTGAAACATTACTTGGGATACTTCCAGACTCTTATAATTCTTAAAAAAGAGGAAAAACTAGAGGGCTTTGTATTTGATAATGCTCAAGTGCTATCAGTGTACCAAAACTGAGCCCCAAAGCTACTTTTATAAATGGCCAGCCATTTGTTTTAATATTTGGGGCCCATTATATTTGACCTATGTGGCTCATGTACATACAAGGATCGACATATAATGCTCACATGCAATCAGTATACTAGAGTACTGTAGATGCTTTATTTATGAGAAACAGCCAGCCCTTTGTTCTAACATTTGGGACTCTGTGCCCAATTATGTTTGACTTCTGTGTCCCATGTACATATGCTAAGATATAACATAGGGCATTTGTAGCTGCTCGATTTACTAAGTAACGACTGGCCCTTTGTTTTGGCCCATAATAATATATGGGGCTCATATATATTATATAACAATATGATTCTTAGGTATATACAATCTGTGTACAATCTCTGAGCTCTGAAGAAAATGGCTGGCCCTTATGGGTTTTTTTTGACATTTGGGGCCCTTAGGCTCACGTAGGATCAACCCGATCATAGAGGCAAATGATAAAAATCCTCCTCCAGAAAAAGCTATTCCCTACATGACCTCTAAGTCTCTTGAAATAGAGTGCACAAGGGCCTGGCTTCAAAGCTAGAACCCTTGAAGCTACCAACACAGTATCATTGCCTTCAAATTGAATGCATTATTGGAGTTTGTTCCATCTGATGTCCATTTTTGGTTCTTTCCCAGCCTATAGCTATCTACCTTGTTGTGGTTAACTTTGTTGTGGAGTCAGATAACTTTCTGGAAATATTGCTTCATTTTTTGTATATCTCCTACCTCCTACCCTATGTTCTCAAGCAGCAGCCCGGCAGTACACCATATCCACTGCATGAAAGGCACAGGAGAGTCCAAGGGAGTATTTGGTGCTTCTAAGGTCTGCACTCCACAACTTGAGGTAAATTTTTGACCTATGGTTGTTGCACGGAGTACACCTAACCCTGCCATTTCATGGAAATGAGATTCCTAGCACATATAAAATTTATTTGGATTTTTACAAATAAAAATAAAATCACTGAACCATTAGCTCAGTTGGTAGAGCACCAGCTTTATTCAAAACTGGTGGTCCTAGGTTCAAATCCTGGATGGTGACAGTGGATTTTTTTTGTAAAATTTGAATGAATTTCATGTATGGTAGAAATCTCATTTCCATGAAATGGCATAGTTAAGTGTACTCCGTGCAACAACCATAGATCAAAATTTGACCTCAAGTTGTGGAGTGCAGACCTTAGAAGCGCCAAATACTCCTTTGGACTCTCCTGTGCCTTCATGCAGTGGATTTGGTGTGCTGGCCGGCTGCTGCTTGATAACACAGGCCTTCCATGTTGAGGAGCACTCTTTGCCACAGGTTTCACAGGTATACTAATGAGCAATCCACTCCTGGATATTCACCCAGCATCCATGGTAGCTTAATGGTCTTTCCAGCTGTCACCTGTCTTGTCATGTGATGTGTGCATGTTCATTGATAGACATATGTAACCCTGTTGACTGAATGATTTACTGTGGTCAGCTTCCCAAATACAAACATTTTAAAGCTTTTTTACAAGTATATTATTGTTAAATTATGTTTTACAGGTCATAATCAGGTTTTAGACATTTCATCTTCCAATTTGAAGAGTCATCAGTAATAACAAAGTAGTGAGTTGCATTGTATGTCCGGATGGGGGAGGCAAATTCTGTAGTAAAATTCATGTTTTTTTCTCTGAAGAATCATCAAAACATTTGGATTTCAGAACTTTTCATTGATCTGTTTACCATCTAGGCAAACCCTGTAAAATTGATCACTTCAATATTGGACAGCTTAGCATAGTCCTTCTATTTTTATCCAAATTTCTGAAGTAGTGGATCTAATTCACTTTTTGCTCCAAAGTTCATTATGCAGCAGTGTTTAAAATTTAATCATTACTACAATTTATTTTGATTTTTCTGCTTATGCAGAAGGATATCCAAATAAAAATGCTAATCTTAAAGGCTCCATGTGAACAAAAGGGGAGTGATTGTGACAGTTAGGGGTAAACACCCTACTCTTTTTGAAACTGACTGCATTGTATGGGTAGGCCTATATGATACATACGTTTATCTCTCCTTTGTTAACACACTCAAGACAGCGCTGTGCACTTTTTTAAACTTCATTTTGTTACAATAACATCACATTCAAAAATAATTGAAAAATGTTATTGATTGCTGAAAGGTATATCAAAAATATGGTCTTTGTTGCATAGAAATACTACAAGATAGATTATTCTTCAAACTGTGGTAATGATATGGTTTACTGGTGATAAGATATCGTGTAGTTGGCGGCGCTTGCGGGTAGTCAATAATGCATATAAAATAAGATGTTAAAAACCATGTTTGTGTCCCTAGACTATAGAAATTTGTTATTAGCACTTTAAAAGAATATATTATTTTCATCACAAGAAATCTAGCAAATTTATTCTACATTTTGTGATGAAAAAAAAGAAGCTTGAAACAATATTTCAACATATTTTTTTCATATAGAAGTTGTAAAAGTAAGTTGTGTAAAAATATTCTGTGAGGAAAATACCTAATATGAAGCTTGCATTTGATTTTGGCAGATACTGACTTTTGGCCTTGCATGGAAACATGTAATCAAAAATTATATCATACAACATGTGTTGTTGAACATGTTGCACTTTTAAGGCTATGAGCTTGTGCAGCAAAATGTGTCAATTTTTAATTAACTTATGACTAAAACAAGGTGAAATCTTTTAAATACAACAAAGAAGCACTTAGAAGTTGGCTGCTGTTTAAAAAAAAAAAAGGCCCAAGTGGGCACTGCACCATCAGCCGGGGAGAATATGATCTGTGAGTGTTCAAGCCTTAGGTAAGAATTCTCTAACTCTCCCAAATAGCCAGTTATTATTGTCATGCAGAAGTTTAATGTTGCTTCTGGATCAGTCACATGCAGCTTTATGCTGGGTATACATGATTTAAAATGCCATTAATTAAGTCACACAATATTTTTACTTATATTTATGACTTTTCGCCCTGATGTGACAGTGATGTCAATGAGTTGAGATGGCTGCTTAGCGCTTGTATCTATTCGGCGTCTTTAAGCATGTGCACGTCTATGCCAGTGCTTTGACCGAACATTAGCAATTTGAAGCTGTGCCCAATAATGTGCACTGACGTCACTGCCACATCCAGGTGAAAAATGGTATTATAGAGGTTATGAAAAAATATTCCTCATATGATGTGGTTTGAATCTTACAATATGTTGTAATCATAGACTCAAGTGAGAAAAAAACTATTAGGGATGCACCATTAGATTCTCAGGGTGTGGGTAGGAAGTTTTTGAAAAAAAACTTCACCCTCTGCATGAGGAAAAAAAACTTTCCCACCAACACTAAAAAAAACTTCCCCCACCTAACTGTGTATAATGCATGAAATTAAACAAAAAAATTCTTTCCCCAACACCAACTTCCTAGTACCCCCCGAGAATCAAATGGTGCGTCCCTTAGTAGGAAGCTTGCATTTGATTTGTGCAGATACTAAATTTTAGCCTTACATGGAAATATACAATCAAAAAAACATCAAAAGATAAATTGTTGTCAAAGCTGTCACACCTTTCTCAGTCCATGATTTTGTGCAGCAACATTCGTCCATCTTTACTTAACTTGTGAATAAAAAGCAATAATGACATACAGCAAAGAAGCAGTTGCATGGTGGCTTATTTCTGTGAATGGTGAAGTGTTGATAGGAATTACCATTGTGAATGGATAGCAGTGACTCAATGAAGCCGTTGCATATAGCCGTGTATAAAGGGCAGCATGATTTGTAGCTGAAACTTGTGAAATATCCTAATTGGGATATCATTGTGACAGGAGAGATACGCTGTGGTGTAGTTATCATTGGAAAAAAGGACTGACTGGCATGATAGCCAATAATTACGCAACTTTGGATGCTGATATTGAAGACCCTTGTCAAATTATGAACGGTTTCATCTTTGAAGGGCAACACTAACAATCTTAGTGTACCACTACAGAACTTATGAAGGATGAATTAATGCAAGATTTTTCAAATTGGAGTGAAAACTTAACAAATCCTGAAGACTATCCTGATGATGAATTCAATTTCATCCATTATGAAGTAAAACACTCACTGACAATAACACTGAATTGAACTGAAAAACTACAGAATATCACCATTTCATCACCGTTTTCATTGGCAACTTTACAGTCTCACCAAGATCTTGAGATTTGAACTGATAGCGTGGGGAAGAGCGGACCTCTGAGACGTTGGGCTCTAAGGTCTTAATGCGCCCCATGCATGATTGTGAACTTTGATGTTTTGTGAACCAGTTCTAGCAGCAATCAAAAGATAGGAATTCTGCATAATATTGATTTATTGACTGGAGTTCTGCACCTCTTCAACCATCTGCCCAAGACTTTAGAACATCACTGGAACTTGGAACCTCTCATCATTCACCATTCACAATTTCTGAAATGATGTACACCAAACTCCTTTGCAACCAACATTGAATCTCTTGTAACTTGTTACTCATTCAAATTCATATCAAGGAAGATGAGGTAACCATGGTAATCTTTAAACATGATTTCCAAATCTTTATCAAAGTTGTTATTGTCATTATTGTTTAATGCTGCTTCTGCACCAATCAAATATAGCTTTATGATGGGTATACCCTGGAGTATACTTTAAGCATTGATTCCGACTGCCAAAATTCACAGCCTGGGCCATTTAGGTCCACTCAACTACACTAAATCATCACTGTATATATAAGGCTGTGTGTCATGGCAGTGTATAAAGTACAGATAGAAACATGCAAATCACTTAATCAGTGTTTAATGTATACTCTAGAGTAAAGCAAAACATCCTTAAAAACATGTTTGTTTCCCATAGGCTATACAATTTAAATATGATGGTAGGCCCTAAATTCGAGGGCGAGATGGCTGAGCGGTCTAAGGGTTCGAACCTTGGGCTTGCCTTTGGTGAGAATTCATTAACCTATCCCAAAATGTTCCTATAAGGTCGGGAATCTTGCAATTATGTTCAGTTACTGCGAGGTTAGTGTATCAGAGATATTTTCTCTGAAAGTGTGAAGCAGCTCTGCTTCGAAGCAGTATAGAATATAATTGTAGAATTCCTTCTCGCCCCCATACACTACGTAGCACATGCAGATATATGTAGTGTATGAACGGTGTCTCTTGGTTCGGAAAGTCACGTAAAGCTGGTGGTCCCGTGTACAGGAAGAGTCAAATCCTGTGCACGTTAAGTGTCAGAGCTATTCGAAAAGAGAAGGGGATCATCCCCGGTTCTGATATCTGTATAATCACCAGTTTGGCTCAAATGAGCTGCTATAGGAAGTACTAGAAAAAAAAAGGAAAGGAAAGGAAGGAAAGGAAAGGAATGCCTTCACTCACTTATAAGAAAAAAAATACAATTTTGCCTCAACTGATGAGTAAAACAAAAATGTTCCCACCCAATTCTGTATTAAGGTGTACATTAAAATTAGGAAAAAAACAAGTCCGCTGTCTTTGGCAGCAAAAAAAAATATGCCTGATCCAAACACCCTACCCTTGGCATCTTGGAAGAACAGTGTTTAAAAAAAAAATCTACCCAGGTTAAATTAAGATGTCAAAAAATTAAGATGTAAGAAAAAAAACCTCCATAAGGTCATGTCTACCACGCATAAAGGGTGTATGGAATAGCCCAGTATTTTGATGCATAGACAATGCCAAAAGTCACACAGCATGGGATATTTAGGTCCACTCTACACCAAATCGTTATCACTGCCTTTGAAATTAATCTATCTTCATGAACGTTTCTATCAATTTTGTTGAAAATAAACTTCAATCATCCTCACTGCATGCACAGATTCTATAGTCATTGAAACACTATTTTTAAGGTTTGATAGTACTTTGGAATACACAAAATGTATCAAACTTCAAAGCATAACATTGGAATAGGGAAATCTACTGACGGTGAAAATTGGCCAAATGGCTTTCGCCCGCTGCTATTCTGGCCAAGATGCCCTTCAAAAGTATGATTTACATACATGTACGGGTAATCTTATTGAGGTGATCATTAGCACTTGGTTAGAAACAGGGTTGTAGCTAGGATATTTTTGGTGCTGGGTGGCATTTGATGAAAACATTGCATATTTGGCAATTTTTTGCCAAATTTTTGACTAATTCACTCAAATGGTGCAATTTTGGCCTCTTGAGTGGTGGACACCAGTGCTAAAATTGCAGCTGAGTGGTGGGCTCCAAAACTGTAGCCCACTGTAGCTACAACCCTGGTTAGTAATTTTTATTCAAATTTGATGACTCTTTAATAAACAACTTGAATTTCTAAGTTTTTAATTAATTCATACACAAATGGCAACCCACCACTTTGATAGTTGGCTTCCTCAAGTACATATCTTTATGCTGCACTGGTGGATGATATTGCAATATTAAACAAGAAACACATTCTTACATTTTAATGCATTTTGTCTGCATGATAGCCAACATTTCATTAGTATGTTCAGCAATGTTTGTTCTTAAGTTTAAAATACAATACCCTAAGATTTTTCAAAACATTTTTACCCAGGTTGGGGCATACATGGTTTACTGATGTCGACGTAATATGCATATGTGTATGATGTTATGAGTTGCTTTATTGAAGACATCCTTCTCATCCAATATCTAATTTTGCCTTAAACATTGGGATATGAAAGTGCACTAACCACTTCTTCCTCGTGGATCCGATGTCTCTGATATCTGGATCCGATGTCTCTGATATCTGGATCCAACTTAGTAGCTCTCCTTTGAACTTTTTTCCAGAGTGGCGATCTTTCTTTAATCCAGGACTCCAAGCTTGAACACAGTATTCCAGGTGTGGTGTGATGTAAGCTCTGTTGGTGACGTCCTCTCTGTTAATGAATTTGAATGTATGTTTAACCCGCAGATAATTCATGGCCTTATATAGGGCACTATTATTAGTAATCATTATGGGCTAATCAATGATTCATAGCAGCTTAGGAGAATGACAAGAACCCTCTACTAAATCATCATCCTGAAAGATGTTGATGTACACGAATTGACCTCCATAATCAGTGATCTTTCCAACTACACTGTCTGGGAGTCCATTCCAAACATGAACTGCAACATGGACGAAAGTTCTGCCGGTTCTTGAGACTGGCTCAGTCAGTGCATGACTTGGCATTGAGAGACTGGTGCGTGTGGCTCGTCTGATCACATAATGCTTGGGCAGCAATGCTTTCAAGTCTGGTGGGCACAAGCTGGTGTGCATCTTGTAGAGCACAGATGCAGCAGCCACCTGTTGTTTGTGATGTAAAGAGGGGATGTTAAGATCCATTCTTGCCTGCTACTCGACAACACCAATAATCCTCAATGCTTTGCTCTGTATGAAGTCAAGGAGCTTCAGGGTGGTGGTTGAGGCACTCATCTAGCATAGTGAGGCATACTCCATAACACTACGAACCTGGCCTTTGTAAACTGTGGCTCTCTCTTTTACATCAAACTTGTTTGCTACCCTCCTTAGTGCCTTCTGGGTTGCTTTGGTGCATTGTACACTCGACTTGTCCCTAGTCAGATAAACACCCAGGACTTTCTCTTCCTGTATGGCTTCAAGTGTAACACCTTGCATTATGTAATTAACTTCTGGGTTGGCGTTTCCAAAACGCATAGTTTTGCATTTCCCTGTGTTGAATCTAAGGAGCCATTTTGTAGGCCATTTCTGCAGCTCATTTTTGCAGCTTCACTTTGTAGTTTTGTAACTAATCTGCTGAATGTTTGGCAAGATTGGGAAATTGAGGAGCTTGGATTGGGCTGTAGTGACATGTAACATGTTGTCTGTGTCACATATGATGTCTGCTCTTTGACCACATCTTTATCTATGTGGTCTGCTAATTGTTCGTTCACTGGGTCTCATGGAAGAACAGAGGAAAAATTACTTAATTATTCACTGAATGAGTCTTTGTTGAAGTTGAGCAAACGGTATTGTTATGGATTGCAACAACCCAAGGCTAAAAAATTTCATTAATGTTCAGCAATGTTTGCTTTAAATTTTAAATTCAATACCTAAAAGATAAATCAAAATAAGCAATTTTTAACCAGTTCGGGAATACATGGTTATTGTTAGTGATATATGCCACAGCTGTTATTGAAGAAACCCTGAAAAAGGGAAACTCCAAGGCATCTCATTTCAAAAACATCCAGTCTGCGATAACTGTTCTTGTTTGGAGATGAAGCACTTTATATACTCATATTAATAAGTATTCATTGTATACAATTTACTTGGAACATTTAAAAACCTTATCATTTTAGAGGGGCATGGTTTGATTTCTTCATGCTTTGAGTTGTATTTATAGCTCTGTATAAAAGTTATTAACTTGAAGTACTTATACTCAGAACATGTTAAATAACAATTATAAGCATTCATCGAAAGGGGCGTGATCCAGGGCGTGGTCCGATTCGTTTATGCTTTCAGTTGAATTGCTCCAGCGGTTTTAATATGAAAAGCAAAAAATTGAAAATGCACTACCTTCCTGTTGTGGTTACCGCAATTGCCACATTTTTGCTCAAGGTATCTAAATGAAACACATGTCAAGTTTTTTCACAAAGTTTTGAGGGGTTACTAATTGCAGGGATATTGACATTTCCTGCCCAAGATGGGAGATGAATTCACTAGATTCACTAGCATGTAGCCTCTGGCATGTAGCAGTAAATGGCCAAACCTTTACAATGTATTATGTTTATTTATTTCCCAAATATAATTAAAACACATAGGCCCCAATGTTGCTCAAAATAATTAACAGACCCAGGTAGAATCACAGTCGATCGAGATCGGTCAGGTCAAGAAATTGCTACTGGTACGACGTAACCCAGTACTACCTGTCACGCATAAGGAGTGGGGGTATATTTATGTGCTGTACCCACACCACCATGGTTAGATGCACATACCTTTGGGTCATTGCAGAAACGTGGCAGATCATTTTTTATCTGTGCAATTCTGCAACCCAGTGCCACTGCACCTGCACTTTGGTGTATCTTGTACATAACGCAAGAAGAATAAGCAGACAGTTAGAAATACGTTTAAAAAGTAACAAAGAAACAAAACCCATGGATTCTTTCAGCATTTAATATATAATTAAAACACATAGGCCCCAATGTTGCTCAAAATAATTAACACCCAGGTAGAATCACTGTCGATCGAGATCGGTCAGGTCAAGAAATTGCTACTGGTAATGCACGTAACCCAGTACTACCTGTCACGCAATGAGAGTGGAGGTATATTTATGTGCTGCACCCACTCCACCATGGTTAGATGTACATACCTCAGGGTCATTGCAGAAACGTCCACGAAGCGATCCCTGACAGATATTTTTTATCTGTACAATTCTGCAACCCTGTGCAACTGCACTTTTGTTTGGTGTATCTTGTACATAACGCAAGAAGAAGAAGCAGACAGTCAGAAAGTAACAAAGAAACAAAACACGTGGATTCTTTCAGCATTTAAATATATTTTTATTTATTTGTTATTTAATTACCTGTTATTAAATTTTAAAGTGTAGATTGATTGAAATCAAAATATATATTATTTTAAATCATGTTTCAAATATATAATTCAAGATTTCAAATTTATGGGCTTAATTCTTTATCTATGTGGTCTGCTAATTGTTCGTTCACTGGGTCTCATGGAAGAACAGAGGAAAAATTACTTAATTATTCACTGAATGAGTCTTTGTTGAAGTTGAGCAAACGGTATTGTTTAATATGGATTGCAACAACCCAAGGCCAAAAAATTTCATTAATGTTCAGCAATGTTTGCTTTAAATTTTAAATTCAATACCTAAAAGATAAGCAATTTTTAACCAGCTTGGGAATACATGGTTATTGTTAATGATATATGCCATTGCTGTTATTGAAGACACCCTGAAAATCATGTTTCAAATATATAATTCAAGATTTCAAATTTATGGGCTTAATTCTTTCAGGTTTTGTTTAAATAAATTAAGGTTCTAGGGCAAGCTTTGTGGAATGATGCAAAATGCCTTTGTGCAAATTTGTTTTTAATGTATAGCAGCAGAACATGTATATTAACAGCACAGGTTGAATAGTATAATGGTAAACTATTTCTGGTAAGTGAATGATTAAGGTAGGAGAAGCATTTCCAAACCACTATAATTCCTAATTTGCATATGCAAATTTGGCGTTGCTGAATGATACACACAGGAGCAGTATATTCTTCTCTAAAACGTTTTTGGCAACCTCTGTGAGTTCAGTAATCTGGGATATGCCACTTAATGTAAAGCTAAGATGTAAACTAACAACTATCGGTATCCATTTGAAACAAAATCATGGGCATTGTCTCTTTATGCCAGTTTTTCTAGCACTAAGTTGTGGAATTATGCAACTTGAATTACAAATTAGAACTTATACTTTCCTTGAGTTGCTGAACTATCATATACATATCTTACTTGTCATGAATGCGCTATAATTTTTGAGAAAGATGCAAAAATAGGCACAAAATCGGCCAGGGGTGTAGTAATTAAATAAATTAGTAATTAAATAATGCTGACTGGAGTTTATTTGAGTTACTTATTCACATGCATAATTTTTCCAAAATTTTACAACACAGCCGAGCAGCTCCTGTGTTGCTTTTACCAATCAAAAATATGCATATAGGATGTATATCTGACAATGAACACCATTTCCTCAGAAAAAAATTAATGTCAGAACATATATATAAAACTCTCAGCTACAATTAGACCAAAAACCAATAAATAAATGAAAAAAAGAAGTTTTTAGTAGCTAGTGTGTTGGCCCTATACGATTAACACAATTTCTTCAGAATTGATTCAGAGTATTTTTCTGCATAAAATTCAATTATATTATTGTATTATTGTATTATATTATAAGTTAGGTGCTATTACAATGGACTCATTGGAACGTTCCTAACTCTACCCTGGTCTGCCAGGGTCAAGTGAATGGTTTATGATTAAAGAACCATTCAGTGATTCCAGCTGCGCAAGTATAAAAAAAAAATCAAAATTGTTAATAAATTGCTTAAAAGTGAAGGATAAGTCATTCAAATTGTCATTTGGTATTTTTGAAATGAAAAATTTGGCAAAAAATGAAGAGACGACAGTAATGACAAAGTTGAAGCCCCATTCAAATACATGTAGTTAATTTATATACTGTCAGTAGGCCTATATTACAGAATTACAGATTAAATTACAGATTACATGTAAATCAGGGTTTTTATGGGTTTCATATCAAAAAATATCCATATTTTGGAAAGAAAGTTCACTTTCCACAAAATCGCCCCCCTGGGAAGAAGTACACTTTTTCAAAATCAGCACCCCCCCAAAAAAAATATCCTGCGTACAGGCCTGATCCATGTCAAGGTTTTGGCAAATAGACCTATTTGGATAGCACATCCCTATATATGGTTTCCCCAAGTGTAGGAACCTCTCTAGATCCCACCATCTTCATTGGTCATCAAGTCCGGCTGCCCAGCATTAAATGCTTGGTCATCAAGTCTGACTGCCCGGCGTAGAATTTTTATATTTTTGTCACCTAGTTGTTTTTCTATGAAAAACATGATCCATTTGGACAGCAAAAACCAAGGGGGGGGGTCTTATTGGAAATTAGGGTACGGGGATGTATGGCAGATTTGGGGTACATTTTCAGCCATTTAGACTTCGGTGGATTTTTAGCCATTTTGGTTTATTGATGGCCATAATTTCATGAAAATTTGAAAAGGTGTTTTTTTCTTCAAAATTTTCTCAAAAAAGTGCAAATTTTTCTTTACACAAATTTGCAAACATTTATTAAAAAATTGGTAGAATTTCTAGTCCTTTGGTTTACGGTCGGGTACTTTTTGAAGTATCAGCCGCTCATCCCTACCCAAACCAAAATTGAGACCCCCCGGCAGCAACATTCCTGTAAATGTAGGTCTCAAATGTGGGACTACCCACTAGATTCCAGCATCCTGATCAGGTACCCCTACCATACCCTTACCTAGCCTTTGTCAGAAGCTCAGTTTGGCTTGGTTTGTGAGGGGCAAGTGCTTGGTGCAAGCCATGGGCATCTGTGCATTGCAAGTGCATAAGTGTGCGCTGCAAGCACATCGGCGCAAGAGATTCCTGACTTGTGTGAGCATGGTTCCCTGTAGCTCATTTCAGCTGATGTTATTCTCCTATGCTTAGCTTGGACAGGTGGGGTTAGTCTCTGAGTTTCCTGTCTGTGATACAAGACTCTTCTATACCAGTTTCAACAACATATCCTATTGTCTTGATTAATCTTACTGGCTCTTATGGAGACTTTATAAGGATCTCTCACAGATAAATTGGCAAGTTGGAACAAGATGACAGAATATTTTGGCAGGGTGATGATGAAGGTGATATGACTCTTGGGGATGGTGTTGAGGATGGTGACTTGATTAATGATAACACAAAATCAATAATGAAACTTTAGGAACTGCATTTTATTTGCGCGACAACTATCATAGTACATGCACAATAAGGTTTCGGACATTTTGTGACAATACCTGAGTTGAAGAAGGGCCCAACTCAATTTTTTTTACAAAAATGAGTTAGACCCAGCATTTTATTGCCTGCAAACTGTTCTTCCTTGTGTGTGAAAGATGAACTAAAATCCACTCTCTAACTAGTCTTCCATGTACACTTAATCATGGTTTTCATGGAAGAAAGGCCCAACTCCATGGAGGTTGGCCCATCTTCCACAAATATTGGGTTAAAGAGGAATTTTGTTCATCCAAGAAATCTGCTTTTCACTACAATAAACTTTCTTGCTAACATATTTTCATGCTTCTACTTGTGCAATTAATGGATGATTATCAAATTTCTGTAGCTATTTATAACACATCTGCTTACTGAACTCGCACTTATAATATATTAGTGAAAGAAGGGCCCAACTCCAGCTCGTACTGAGAACTGCACATTGCCATGGAAACATTATATATAATTTTGAATGTATGTAATTTGTATGTTCATGTATTAAAACGTCCCCTGAAGATGAAAACATTCCGTCTATAAAACTTTTCCAAATATTTAAGTTTTTTCTTAATATCTCAAAAACAGTTTTGATGGAGTTGGGCCCTTCTTCCACTTAGGTATTCAATTATATTGATTTGGTTTAGGAATTCTAGTTGAAGCAAGGCTGTTAGCTGTCAATATGTACCCAAATTTAGTAAATACTGAAAAAGTAAAAAATAACCAAATTCAAAATTAGTACATTGCTATGGTACGTGCATCCCTCCTATACCATATATGTTAGCGTTTGTATCGTTTGTCTGGGAAAGATGCCGGAGAGTACGATGCCTCTATTGAATGTCATAGTGCCAGCGAGGGATTGGTTTACACGATGTCCTTCGTCTATGTCACCTCCGAGGGGACTGTGCCACTTGGTTACCCGCTAGGTGTGGGGCGAGAACATAAACAGATGCACAGCGTGTTCTCTAACGTGCGCGGCCCTCTTGAGTCTTTGTAAGCTGGACCAATGGCCATGAATGGGTGTCTTGTCTTGAGGAACGAGGCCCTCAACATTTGTCTTGTATCCGTTAAGTGTTCCCGACTCAGTAGTCCAGCTGCAAAGAATGGCATATATGATGGTTATGCCGGTTTTATGAAACATTTTCTTTGCTGATTATTGTTCTACGGGTGATGCAGAATGAATCAGAACCACCATGTACAATAGAACCAAATATGCAAGTTAGGGTAAGGGTAGTCTTTTGCTCATTTGGGACTGGAGTATGAGGCACAACTATTATCACCCTGGGAATTTTAAGATAATACAGGGTCAAAATTTTGTTAAATCAGGAATGTTGAGAAAGAATTTGACATCAATTTGGATGAAAATTGACTAATGTAACCTTATAAAAGAACCCGGGTAAAAGAACAACTTGCAGCTGGACTATGCACCTACCTTGAAGTGGTTTTCGGGCTTATGATTGTGACTTGATCTAAACATACAAAATTTACAAAACAAAAACCATTTGGTACAGATGTTTTCTGTTTCAATTTATGTTAAAGCCATATTATAACATTTGCTGAGGAGAACGCCCTCAAAAAAAAAAAATTTTAAATGCTGTTTTTTGCACGATTGTAATCTACTTTAGTCAATAAAGTAGATTACAACTACTAAAAAAATCAAGACTTTTAGGTGCTGTAGTTTTGTCAAAATCCGAGATTTTGAATAAAACGATAGAACCGGTGTTTTATTATTACGATGAAAATATTAGTTGAACCCTTATGCACAGTACGTCCACGGCGTGCGGGATACACATATACACACCCAGAGGATCGTACCGTATTACAACCGCGGGAGTAACATGCATGGGCGCTAGTAGTAAATTCCAATTTTCTATGCTTTACCTCACTTGTTCAGCTCAAAATCTTTGTTTACATCTGGTCACAATTAACTAGAGGGTGCTATATTTGTTTGTTTGTTTTATTTGTTTGTTTGTTTAACCAATCAGTCTGGATGAACACATGCTTTTGTCCTGATGGGACCAGGCTATATTATTGCTCAAGCCAAGCTGTCAAGCATGAAAAGAAAAGAAAGAAGAAGGAAAAGAGCAAGGAAAATAATGTCCATTCACAACAAATCTGTACAATTTTGCTCTTGGCATTTGGGTTGAGATGTGTGTGGTGGGGGTGGGGGTGTGTGTGTGTTTTATATAGGGTTGAAGAATTTGAATGACCTGGTATCTGGGTCTAAACTTCTAGATTCCAGATGACCTATGAATCAATTGTGAGCTAGCTTCTGTGTCACCACTACATTGTCATATCAAACACTCCATATTTATTAAATATGTGAAGGATATTCAGTGTTAACACTGGATCCACTCAACTTATCTTCTTGTAACCCTTGTGAAGTCACATGATTAAAAGTATCCATTCATTCAACTAATTCAACCATTATCTCATTTTTGGGATTTTGCAGGTTCACTGAATATCAACAAAATACGACTGCTGGTGCTGGACTCCTTCTTGTAGCAGAACTATGATAACAGAAATCATGAAGTGAAGCTGTATGACCCAACACATACCATAACTAGAAGTCGTAATAGGAGAGAGAGTCCCTCCTGAACCTCATCAGTGGATACAGTCTTTCACTATTGTAGAGAACCAATACTTCCATGCCTTTCTCAAGCTCTGGTAAACCTGCTACATGTACATCACTGTTGCCTGTTCAACAGATGATCAAGATTGAAGAGGAGGTCAAGACAAATAACAAAAAGAAACTGAGGTAAGACATACCCAGAAAACATCAGTTTCGACATTGCTCACAAAATGTTAGAAAGGGTTGCCAGAAAACATCCGTTATGTCGGGTTATACAGGGTGTCCAAAAAAAAGAGGCCCCTCATTGCGCCCTCTTTTTCTCCTATTTCTGAAAAGTTGATTAAATCTATTTTGGTATGTAAAGAAACCTTTAATCGTTAGCTTTAATAAACCAAAGCAATTATTTCAATCGGCTCACAACTTTTGAAGATATATTCTTTTGAATAAAAAGGTATAAAAAGTTTTCTTTGACACCCCCTGGTGATCCCGAAAAAGGAAAAGAGAAAGGAAGATAGAAGGGAAGAGGGAGGAGGAGGGAGGAGAACAGCTTGGAAAAAAACAATATATATTACAAAACAATTGTAGTAACAGTAAATAGCAAGATTATTGATAATATCAATTATTAGTGCAAGAATTAGGACAAGTTGTACACCAGAAGCAATGTACCGGGTGTCCCAAAAAAAGGTTACATGTAGATTAAAAAAAAAAATCTAAGTTAATGTTAACAAATCGGATTAAATATCCTTTTCATGGCATAATCTATGTACCCACTACTAGTACCCCTGTGAATGTCAAGTTCACAACCTATGTACTTAGCCTGCATTCCAGGCATTCCTGAGCAAGCTCTTTACGTGACATAAATGCAACACAAGGTTCAGTCACAGCCACCGTGCATTTTGCGGGGTACGGTACTCGAGTAGGCCCAGCTATAGCATGGTAAATGCAGTATTTTATTATGACAAACAAAGAATAAAACTTGTTCAGTTTTATTTCAGTCAGAACAAAAACAAACAGCAGCGATTTCAAGTTTGTTATTCATATTTCATATGTTGATTACTAGAGATATAGCGTGCAGAACTGCTATCACCAAAAATGTTTTCTTCTCTAATGACCATATTCCTTTATTTGTTACCACCAAGAATCAAGAAGCTCTAAAACTGATTTTCAGTGTTCAATATTTAATGTGCAATAAGTTCAACAATGAAAAATAAGAGAAACATAAAAGTAATAAAAAGAAAAAAATTCAAAACAAAGGTGCTTGTGTTTCGTTGTGCAATATATTGATGGTTAGCCACTCTTGACATCCCTGTCATCTTGCGCATATAAGTTAAGTTGCTTTTAAAATACGGAATTGAAACAGTTACAACAGGGATGAATAAATAATATCTCATAAAATAACATTGTTTTGTTGTACCATCACAAAAGGTTACATATAGAAAACGTGCCGCATTTTGTGATGGTACAACAAAACAATGTCATTTTTTGAGATATTATTTATTCATCCCTCTTGTAACTTTTTATGGGACACCTTGTACTATATAATAATACCTCAATTTCCAGTATTGCTGGAAAGTACAAAATGAATTTATGACATGATCTAGGCATACAAATGAGATAATAAAATAAATACTCTGTGAAGCAGCTTAATTAGATGTCAAAAGCTGAAAATTGAGCTTTATCATGCTAGTTATCATGGTGATCCCATACAGTTACATAAGTTGTGAACAAAGAACAAAGAAGGTCTGCGAGGTCTAGTGCGCACGAAAGGACACAGACTAGAATGGTAAATGACACTAGCATGATAAAGGAATACAATAATACTAAGTTCAGGTATGAATGAGCACATCTAATGAGTATGCAGATCAAGCGAAGTAAATTTATGGTATACATCACCATAAAAATGTGATACAAACATAATGTATGTAGATTAAAAAAAAAACATGATTAGCATGACTATAGAATGGTAAATGACACTAGCATGAGAAAGGAATACAATAATACTAAGTTCAGGTATGAATGAGCACATCTAATGAGTATGCAGATCAAGCGAAGTAAATTTATGGTATATATCACCATAAAAATGTGATACAAACATATGGGTGTAGATTAAAAAAACATGATTAGCATGACTAGAATAGCATGATAAAGGAATACAATAATACTAAGTTCAGGTATGAATGAGCATATGTAATGAGTATGCAGATCAAGCAAAGTAAATTCATGGTATACATCACCATAAATATGTGATACAAACATAATGGGTGTAGATTAAAATACATGATTAGCATGACTATAGAATGGTAAATGACACTAGCATGAGAAAGGAATACAATAATACTAAGTTCAGGTATGAATGAGCATATGTAATGAGTATGCAGATCAAGCGAAGTAAATTCATGGTATACATCACCATAAATATGTGATACAAACATAATGGGTGTAGATTAAAAAAACATGATTAGCATGACTAGAATAGCATGATAAAGGAATACAATAATACTAAGTTCAGGTATGAATGAGCATATGTAATGAGTATGCAGATCAAGCAAAGTAAATTCATGGTATACATCACCATAAATATGTGATACAAACATAATGGGTGTAGATTAAAATACATGATTAGCATATAGGCCCTACAACTAGTACCATCAATATGATTAAGTAGGTATATGGGGTATATTAATATAACATACTTCCAAATTTTCTGTAATACTTAGTTTCACTTGTCATGGCTAGTTAGATTAAAACTATTAATAAACTTTGAATTATTTGAAATTACAGGTTTAATTTCCTCAGGCAGGCAATCCCAGTATTGATGAAGATGACAATCCATAAAACGATGACAAAGATGACTGGCTTGATATGGCAGAGGATGATGCATCAGTGAACAAAACAGCATTCAACAACTGGCCAATGCATGTTTTTGCACTCTACATGCAGTTAACCAATAGATACACTCAAGGTACACTCTAAGGTATACAAAAATGTTCATAGAAGATGTTGTTGTTGAAAACAAACAAGTTGTTTAATTGTGTACTCATAACTAAGCCAATGATGCATGTTCTTTACGAGCTTTTTTACGTGTGCAATAATTATGAGCCCTGGGGAGGGTAAAATTGGGGGGATCTTTTGGCAGGCCAAGAGGGGTTTCTGGCAGGGACATGGGGGAGCCGTTGCATTGGGGCTTGAGATTGGAATTCCAATTTCCTTTCTCACGAAGTAAGGGCTAAGAGTAAAGTTGTACAAAATTTGGGAGTGGCCGTCTCTCCTTTTTCCTTTTCCTTGCTATTTTATTTCCATTTCTTGCTTTGTTTATCATAACTTTTTCTTTTCAATCTTTCATTTAGGGCCTACAGGCACCTTCCTTCCACACCTATTGCTGAGGCATCAACAGTGTTGAAAGCTCTGATCACCTAAGGAGCATGATAGTCCCACTGCTCTCACTTTACTATATAAATGGACAAAACAGGATGAGGTAAAAGCATAATCATTTGTCTTAAATTTTGCAGACCAAATGCTTGCAGAAATATTACTTTCTTTGGTTTTGATTCAAAGTATTTCAGTCAATTTGAAGATGAACAAACACAAGGGTGTTCATCTGTAAATAGGAATCTCCTGATATAACTTTCCACACAAAACTTTAAAATGAGAAACTTTAAATTCAAGAAATACATTTGAAAAGGCTTAAAAACAAAGAATTGCTTAATTTTTAGTAGTAACAATTTGCTTAATGTTAGTCGTAATATATGCCTGGACATTGGATTGTATCAAAATGAGTAGTATCTGGCTTTGACTGAGCTTTCCAAATGTTTAGGGCTAGGGTGATCTAGTCGGCATTTTATCTATGAAATCTTATATGACTCTATGGGCTTTCTATGCATCAGATGTCTAAACTAACTTCTAGACAATATCATCCCCTGAAGTTCCGGTTCATGAGAGTATCATCAAATGTGTACAAATACAGTTTCTTACTAAATACCATTTCAGAGTGGAATAACCTCCCATCATCTGTTCTAGAGTCTGGTAGCATTCAATACTTCAAAACTGCACTATGTAATAATGTAATGTAACTTAATGTTTAATCTGTATTCATGTATAAATATTTGTTTTCATCATAGGCCATATTTCTTAATTAGATGTCACAATTTTTATTGAGTATTCGTTTAGATTAGATTTAGATTCTCCTGACCCTTATCTTGCGAAAGTGTATGCTTTAAAAAAAGTGCTGGGAGGCTTAACAGCTAACAGTTTATGGGGAAGTAACCAGATGTGCCTTTGATTTGATATGACTTTGGTTGGGTTGCATGCCTGATCTTGAACCATGTCATTCCAATAAATCTAATAAGATTTTAAAAGTTGAATGAAAATATATATTCAAATGGTAAAACTTTTGACAATTGCTTTTGTCAAAATAAGCAGCAGGTCTTAAATGAATTTTAATGTTCTTTTCTATGTAGACTGTGGAGGTAAATGTGGAAACTTTGCACTGAGAATAGCTATTGATGGGAGATGAGCTAGGATTCCACCTGGAAAAGAGGTGAAGCAGGAGGGGGCTGGTGGTGGTGACAGACTTTGATTTTGCTGAAGCTTAGGAAACAACAAGTGCAAGAACTGCTTCACAGAGTTGAGACTTCAGCTGCAATAGTGGGCCTAAAAGATGAATGGAAGTAAAAGAAAAGTTTATGTCTTACAATAACAAGAGAGAAAGCATCACAACAAATGACGGTGTAGGACTAGAGGTGGTTGATGATTTGAAATACCTAGGCGCAAGTAACATATGACAAATACAGACCTATTGGAGATCTTCCAAAAATAAGCCACAAGATCAGGGAAAGAAGAATCCGGTTTGCTGACCATTGTTCTAGAAGTCAGGAGCCCGCATCAAAAATGGTTCAATGGATACCCAAGCATGGGAGGCGGAAACCTGGAAGACCCACTCTAACCTATAGACATTCTGAAAGATGACACTCGATTGGAAGCAGCAGAATTCAGGACAGCAAAGCCATCACAGTTTGAGGACGCCACTCGAAAATAAGTCAAGTAAGTAAGTCAAGTGGAAGATATTTCCAAAATCTTTCACAGGAGGTTTGGATTTTAGATGTACCGTATTGGTCCGAGTATAGTCCCACCCGTTTTTTATGTGAACATTTTTCACAATTGGGGGGTGGGATTATACTCGAATTTCAAAAAGAAATTAATGATTTCAAAATGCATTGAATTTGAATGCATTTTGAAATCATTAATAGAGTATGACATGAAAACAAAGTATCAATTTTCATATTAAAAATACAAAATATATTTTTTTAATTTTTTTTTTTTTTTAGGTCAACCATGAATGATCCTAGCATCTAGGTCTAGGTCCAGGGACACTCCAAAACCGGAAAAAAATAAACTTAAAAAAAAAAAAAATTTTTTTACAATTTCTGAAATTTTTCGAAAAATGGGGGGTGGGATTATACTCGAACATGGGACTATACTCGGACTAATACGGTAATAGCAACACTTGTACGATACAAATTAGCAAATGATTGGCATGGCTGTGATGCTTCATAAAATGATCATTTTCATTTGCATTTCATAGAGAATTGCACGGAAAACCTCAAATTTGCGAAATGAAATGGCGCAGGGAAAGGAAAATTTTGTGGTGAACGAATAGCAAGTAATAGCTTTCTCATCCATGGAGAAATATGGAGAAAAGCCTGCACCTCTAGCAAACTTTGGAATGTTTACATATTTACATACTCAGTGGCAACAACACCACATAATTATATTGGAATCATCAGCCTGTCTTAAATGTACATGTACTTCTACTATGGCTACTGACAAGCTTTGTATTTTTTTGCCTTGCAGCATTCTTTCTACCGGAGAAATTTCACAGGTTCTGGATCGAAGAACTGCAACATTGGCATCTTTCTGTTAGGCGGTATCCATTTGTGGAATTCCTGGTGAGATATAGTCTTTGCAACTTTTTCAATTCAGGCTTTTTAGGCTTAGAATCTATAAGATTCTTTCCTATTCTTTGTGTCAAAGTGGAAGATTTTGGAAATTTCTTCCACAAGGGAGTATGAATTTCAAATACCAGAAACGTGTACATTAGCAGCTCTATTTGAAACTCATCCTCCTTCAGTGGAAGATTAAGGTTTAAAAATCTTTCTCACAGGGTGTATGAAATCCAAATGGAGCTCCTGCCGAATGTGTTCATTCCATTTGAAATTCATATCCCATGTGAAAGATATTTGCAAAATCTAACACAGAGATGGTGTGGATTTGGATAAAGGTTGCTTTCCAAGTGACTAACATGCAAACCATACATAGTACATGAATAAACTTGCATATTATTCAGTTAGCGCTGATGGAGTAAAATATATAAATTCTAAATCATTCCATCCAAACTAAAATCAGAACACTGTGCTTTGATACAATTCTAATTTGTTGAAATATCCAACAAATCAGTTAATGAGGCAAGTGATAATTTATAAATTAAAGAGAAACACAATGTCTTCCCCAGTCCCTTTAAATAAAAAACAAAACCCACAAGAATCATGCAGTTGTTTTTCAAGTCCAAGCTAGGCTATTATATTCAATACATAAAAAAACATTTGTAAATAAAGTGAAAAAATGCAGTAATGCATCGAGCTAGTGATATGTGTAATTTGTCATTGCTATCAGCAGTAGATAGCAAAAAATACTGAAAATTATACCATGTCAATTAGCTGTTTGCAAAAGTCAAAATAGTTTTAAAATGGAAACAAAGCAGTCTTTTTATAGCAATAAGTATCCAAATTTATGATATATGATACAAAATAAAAATTGTTGATGTCTGCACACTTGTGAACTGGAATATCCTGATACCTTCCAAACAAACATAATTAAATGGAAAAGGTGACCTGATTCTAAAAGCAATGCATTAGAAAAGGCTAAAAGACAAAATATTTGGGCTTGATTTTAATTTTAATTTTTAATCCTTAAACAAATGTTAACAGGATCTAACTTTTCATTTGACCAAGCTTTTAAAATGTGTTTTATTTCAGAGATGTGTGGCCTATAGGATGATATATTCAGCAGTTTTCTCCAAAATTTTCGGGACCTTCTCTACCATGCATAAGTTGTCTTCATCTGTCCTTAATCATTGCAGAAAGTGAAATGTTCCAAAGTGCTGAGAAGCTAAGTCGGTCATTGTATGGGTTATTTGAGTCAATGCACAAGGTTATACATGAAGATATTAAACAATACGAAATAAAAAGGTGAGACTGCATGGGGAAAATGCAACCTTCCATTTGATGTACATATGTTTGGATAACATTTGTGATCAAAGTAGACACATTGTTTTGGAGTTTCTACAACTTTTGAGGAAATATTAACTGTGACTTGTTTTTTCATCATCCTCTTGTATAATCTAGCCCATGGCTGCCATACTTGTACACAGTGTCAGCTTTTCACTGTTGTTGTTGGCTGTACAGTCAATTACACTTGTTATTCCATCAATTGATCAGTCTAATCATCTGAATGATCAATATTTTCATCTTCAAAGTACTTATCTGTGTGATAATCCAGCTGATTATCACTCTACCACAATGTGTTATACTAGGAGTGATCTCTTTAAGTACAATACTGGTATTTCAACTACATGTAGACTGCCTCAAGAAGTTTGGTACAACATTAAGTCACTTGGTTTAAATAAACAGAAACCAACTCGTCGAGGAAAGAAGAAGATACTTTCAAACAACTTTCCAATTATGAGCTGTGTGGATCCATCTGCATCACCTGCAATGATTTCTCATTCCAATGAGCAAACTGTTCAGCAAAACCAATGTGAGCACTCACCAGGTAACCATAGCAACATGAAGTTAGGTCTATGGAATGCCCAGTCTGTCGGCAATAAAGGGACACAATAACTGATATAATCTTGAATGCGGACTTGGACTTCTTCTTCCTCACGGAAACCTGGCTCCGTTCTGATGATCGTGTCATCACTGGGCAAATGTGTCCTCCTGGTTACTCATTTTTGGGTGTACACCGTAACTCTGTCCATCGCGGTGGAGGAACTGCCTGTGTTTTCAAGAGCCAACTGAGTCTCAAACTCTGCAAAGAGAAACTACCTAAAAGTGACACTTTTGAACATTCATTATTTTATATGAAGAACCAGAACCTTTACTTTGTTGTTGTGTATAGATCATCATCTTTAAAGCAAATGCCTCAATACTTTCATGATTTTGAGATATTTCTCAATGCAGTTGACCTCCTTCCTGGACGATCAGTGGTGTTAGGTGACTTTAATATCCATATGGACATGCCCGATGAAAGCGACACCAAATCTATGCTTGCTATCCTTGAGTCTCTTAGTTTCGAGCAACTTGTTGATGAGCCCACTCATGTGATATGAAGGGACATACTTTGGATTTGGTTATGGTTAAAGAGAATGATCATGTTGTCAAGCCATATGACATCCATCCTGTTCATGTTTCTGATCATTTTCTCATACTTTGTGACATTGATTTTAAGAAGCAGTCAATTGTCAGAGCCACCAATGTGTACAAAGCGCGTAATTTCCGCAATATTGATCCTGTTGCTTTTGAGGAAGACCTTGTGTTCAAGCTCAATACCACTGATGATTCCATGGATGAGGCACATGTAGACCTTGTCCAGTTTTATAACGGTTGAGCCAAGAATTTGGCATCATTGGTGATGCCCATAGAGTGTTCCAGTCCTACCTTGAAAATCGCAGTAGTCAGGTCTTTGTGAAGGGATGCTATTCTGAGAAGGTTCATCTGCCTTATGGTGTCCCCCAGGGATCGGTCATTGGCCCGATATTGTTCACCTATTACACTCATGCCATCGGGAACATTATTCGTAATCATGGCCTCCAATATCACCTCTATGCTGATGATGTTCAGCTGATTATCACCTTTAATCCTGCCATCCCGGGTGATGCAGCTTGTGCCTTGTTCAAACTTTCCAACTGCATCCATGAGCTACAAACTTGGCTCACCATTAACAAGCTCAAGCTCAATATGGCGAAGACTGAGTTTTTTGCTTGCCTCTTCTGATTATCACTACATTAATCTCAAGCATCTCACCCTTTATTTGGATGGGTTGGAGATCTCTGTATCTTCATCCATAAAGAATTTAGGGTCATTTTTGACCATGACATGAAGATGTCCAGTTATGTTGCACATTTGTCTAAAACTTGAACTGGCAGATTGGCAATATTTGGAGGATTAGGCGATTCCTAAGTTTTGATCGTGTACCAATGCGGTTAGGACTCTTGTCCTGTCCAAGATTGATTACTGCTCCTCCTTGCTTAATGGCATCTCCCAGAAAAACCTCACCCGCCTACAGCTTCTCCAGAACAATTGCGCCAGACTCATTTTCAGAGAACCAAAATATACGCATACTTCTCCTTTGCTTCATAGTCTGCACTGGCTTCCAGTTGCTAAACGTGTCCAGTTCCGCACTCTCGTCCATGTTTATAAGGTTCTTGCTTCATCTACACCTGAATACCTGTCCTCCATCCTTCACACCCGTCATTCTGGGTACTCTTTGCGCTCTACTGCTGCCACTTGTCTTTCCATTCCAAGATTTCACAAGTTGGCTGGTGACAGAGCATTTTCCATCATTGCCCCTGTTCTATGGAATGGCTTGCCTTCCCACATTCGTGACTCTCCCAATGTCCAAACTTTCAAAAAGAACCTAAAAACTCACCTTTTCACCTAATGTTTCCTCCCTCTTGCATTTTCCTTTTCCATAGCGCTTTGTTTCTTCATTTAAAAAGCGCTCTCTAAATCTGTGTATTATTATTATTTATTTATTATTATAATAATTATGTAGGCACTCATTTGGATACATCAGATGATATAAAGAGGAGAAAGAGACTGGCCATAGCAGCAAATCACAAACTAATTTTTTAATTTAAAGAAAACAACAATAGTCATGAAAACATGTGTCTTCTCTGCTTTCAAATGAAGCAGTTCTCTTTATAATAGTGAGCTATGACACTAACCCAGTAAGCAAAACAAGAACACCAAGGTGATTTGAACATCAAATGAAACTATCCGAAGAAACACCAGCAAAACAACTTAAGAAAAAAATTGTCGCTGACCAAAATTAATTTGGATCAAACATTGAACAACCAGGCAGCTGATATGGGTCGGCCTATAGCAGACCACAAAAATGTTGAAATTTTGACCTCAGATTTAACTACCTGAATACAGCTGCTCTGTTAAATGACAATTTGATTCATATGGTTGTGTGCTTAAATGCAACTTGTAACTTCAATTTTATACCACATTTGCTACCAGAAGTTCAAAATTGACAAAGATTGATACCCTTGATACCTTCCAAGCAAACAAGAATTTAATAAATGAAAAAGTGGCAAGATTCTTAAATACATTAGAAAAGGCTAAAAACAGAAAATATATGGCCTTGATTATTAATCCTTATACAAATATAAAAATTTGACTAAGCTTTTAAAATGTGTTTTATTTCAGAGATGCCTGGCTTATAGGGTGATCTACATTGTAGTCAGCAATTTTCTGCAAACTTCTAGGTTTTTCTATCATACATATAAGGTGCCTTAATCATTGCAAAAAGTGGAAAGTGAAAAGTTCTGAAGTGCTGAGAAGCTCTGAAGTTAATCATTGTATGAGTTGTCAGTGCACAAGGTTGAACAATACAAAATAAAAAGGAATGGTAAGACTGCATGGAAAAATGCAAATATTTAGGCACTCATCTGGACACATCAGATGATACAAAGAGGAGAAAGAGCCTGGCCATGGCAGCAAATGGAGTGAAATAAACAAAGCAAGAGACCAAGGTGGTTGGAACATCTAATGAGACTACCCAAAAGATCAAGTCAAATCAAGTTTTGATTGACCAATACTAACTTGGATCAAACTAATGACCAGCATAAAGAAATGAATATATAGCAGGCGACTTTCAAACAATCCAGCAGGTCTGACATACTGTAGAATACATTCTGGATGCTTTGTGAGATTTAAATGTACCAAACATGGGTGCAATGTTTGACATTTTGTGAATTGGACCATGTGTTAAACAAAACAGACCACCAATAATTTATTTTTACCCTCAATAAAGAGAGATTACTATAATTTGTATTATTTTTTAAAGTTTATGAGCAAGTTTATTCTGAAGTTAGAACCTGTGAACTGTTTATATGTAAGCTGATCACAATACAGATTTGTCAGCAACTCACCACTTCCATTTTATTTCCTGACATTCTCATCATTGTGCTTTGATCAAGTCTTCAACAACTTTATCTATACCTTTGTGCAGGAGCCAAGGTGATGAATCCAGTCCAGTAGCGTATAAGCAAACGCAATGTTTTGAGTTACATTAGGCCAAGTAAAATAAAAAGCATGTTTCACGTCCGGGTTTTTGAAAAAAAGGAGGAAGAGGGGGCTTTTTATTTTTTATCGCAAAATCGGTGTAAATACCCATAATTAGAGCTGTTTTAGCATATACAATATAATGCCTGGAAAAAAGAGGAGGCCTCTTTTTATTTGTTGTTCTGAGAGATAGGCCCCTTCTATAACTATCACAAAACCTTATAAAAGTGTTTCTTGTATATTAGCAAGGCATCTCTACTTCCTAGACATATTTTTTGAAAAGTTATAACTGAATTTCAAAAAATAAAAATAAAAATGAAGAAACCTCAAAAAAGGAAGCGGGAGGGGACGTGAAACATGTTTTATTTTTTATTTGGCCTTACCGCTTTATGCTGTAGTTTTATTGCCAATATCAACAAAGAAAGCACAGATTGTAAGGTTGAGTGGCAATGACAAGCTGGCATTCCGAATGAAAGAATCATGTGAATTAAACAATCTTTAGCTTGTTTTAGTTGTTGAAAGGGATTCAATCATGTTTAACCGTTGTTCATCACAGGTTAACAACGCACATCTGTGTGGTTTACTTCAAGCTAAAGCTGCCCCCACTAAGTAAACCAGGCACGACACAGACACATTGTTGTTAATCGGTGTTGAACAACAGTGAAACATGATTGAATACAGCTTTAAATGTATGTTAAACTAGAATTGTTATTTTTAATAGCATTTTAGTATTATTTAAAGAAGTAGTTTGGAACATATTTTTGTTAGTTCCTACAACTTACATTAAAGCCATAATGTACAATCTTCTAAAATGAATTCTGCTAAATTTTTTTCAAACCTGATATTTAGCCAATTCCATTGGACTAGCAGGAAAACAGCAGTTTTGTAATTAGTCTTAATTAAAAACCCCCATAGAACAATACAGTTAAGATAGTAAGTGGCATTTCTTTCATTTTACCTCGTTCTTTTGACCAGAATACCTTACTTAATAATATTTCATAATATATGACAAAGAATAACAGAATTGAAATTTTACCAATATCATATATTATGGCTTTAATGTTTGGACATAAAAGCAAGAGCAGTAAACATCATTGTCATGCAGTTGTCATTGGCTTTTGCATTTGACGTCTTTTAAAGCTTTTTAATGCAATCATGGTCTGCAGGCCCATAGCCATGTAATACACCCTTGTAAAAATGTCTGAGAAATTCCAAAATAATTTCAGGGCAGTGCATGAAGTCAGTTCTTTGCATGCATGCAATTAATTTTGGGGAAAAAGTCCACATTTTGGAAATAAATATCCTGGCTATTAGGGCATGCATCTGTGATTTAAGTTAGTGTTTTGGTTTTGATTTTTAGGCCTATATGTGCAGGCCCGTAGCCAGGGAGCCCCCCCATATGCAAAAGTATACAAAAAGTCCAAAAATGTGTGCAAATTTCAATTTTTAAAGATTTTTTGGGTCAAAAAAGGTCTAAATTTGTGGAAGAAATTCTACTTTTCACAGAATTGCCCCCTTGGAAAAAAGTCCATCTTTTCAAAATAAACACCCACACAAAAAATCCTGGCTACGGGCCTGTATATGTGATCATTAATCTAACTATGCCAAAGAAAGCATTCAGGGAAAAAATATATAGCAGGCACATAGCTTAGTCTGTCACGTCGCTAGTCCAGCACACTGCTAGTCTGAATCTAAATGCACTGTGCCAGTCTAACATGCGCCACAGGTCCGAATATGGTCCAAAATTGAAAACTACTGAACTAGTCTGAATCTAGAAAACACTTCTTCAGTCTGACACTGCACTAGCTAGTTCATATCTGAAAAACATTACGCTAGTCCGATTCAATATTCAGATTAGCAGTGCTTCCCAGATTTGGACTAGTACAGTGTTTACTAAATTTGGACTGGTGCAGTGTTTTTCAGACAGCATTATGTAATTGTCACTCAGCTTGTTCCCTCACACATTCACTTTGTCTCCCAATGCCAAAATGCGGCTTGCACGAAGGGACATAATGTGGGCATGCCCCAGTTTGTGGACTAGCACAGTATTGGACATTAGTTTTCATTTTCGGACTAGCGCAGTGTTTTTCATTCTCAAACTGACACACCTCTGAGTATAGGACTTTTGTGTTGTCAGACTAGCTGCGTGTCGGACTATCTTTGTAACCAGGTATGGTATTTGTCGCAAGGATTTTGGCATAATACAATAAGTTGATGATCGATAAATGAACAACTAGGTTGTTTCAAATTTGCCTCCTTTAGCCTGGTTTGAGAGAAAATGCAGATTTAGGGTGGTTTTGAAAAGGAACGTCAGCATATGCACAAAATAACTTAGATCTGGTCTAATTATGGAGGTTAGTTCTGCGAAGAAGGAACTTTTTGGTACTTGCAGTGCACACCTTATTCCTTTGTATTGTGATAATTACTCTTTGGTAGATATTTGATTGTTAGCCTCCATAACTGTAGATACGGCTACTATAAAAGAAGTTCATTACATGAAATCATGTTTCTCCACATATTTCCTGATGCACATAATGGAACCATACCAAATAGGAAACTAAATGGATAACATATCCATATTTGTATGTAAATGTTTCAAATGCTAACTTGTTTTATGTAATAAAAATATTTATGTAAACTTGCCATAATATCCTATTGTGATTCTTATGTGTCGCCTCCAATTTGGAATAATATGCATTAAATGTGGATAAATATCCCAAAAATGTTTCAAAAATAATGCATTAATTATGTTAATTATGCAAATTTATGCATGATTATGCCAATATCTGCTCATTTTAAATTTTAATCTAATGGAAATATTAGGCTGATTTTTATTCATTTTTATACGTACATCATTCATATACAGATTTCTATCCCCATAATTATGATGATTTCTGCACATTTATGCAAATTTATGCATGATTATGACAATTTCTGCTCATTTTAATGGTTTATTTAATTGAAATTTTAGGCTGATTTGGAATAATTTTGTATGCGTACACCATTCCTATAGATTTCTAGACCCAAATTATGTTAATTTATGCACGCTTATGCAAATTTATGCATGAATATGCCAATATCTGTTCATTTTCAATTTTTAATCTAAGTGACATTTTGGGCTGATTTTTATTCATTTGTATGCGTAAACCATTCTTATAGATTTCTAGACCCAAATTATGTTACTTTATGCACATTTATGCAAATTTATGCATGATTATGCCAATATCTGCTCATTTTAAACTTTAAATCTAATTGAAATTTTAGGCTGATGTTATTCATGTGTATGGGTACATCATTCATATACAGATCTCTATCTCCATAATTATGTAAATTTCTGAACAATGATTGCAAATTTATGCATGATTATGATAATTTCTGCTCATCAGCCTAAAATTTCAATTAAATTAACCATTGATTTGGAATAATTTTGTATGCGTACACCATTCCTATAGATTTCTAGACCCATAATTATGTTAATTTATGCACACTTATGCAAATTTATGCATGATTATGCCAATATCTGCTCATTTTTAATTTTAATCTAATTGAAATTTAAGGCTGATTTTTATTCATTTGTATGCGTACATCATTCATATACAGATTTCTATCCCCATAATTATATAAATTTCTACACAATTATGCAAATTTATGAATAATTTTGTATACATACACCATTCCTATAGATTTCTAGACCCATAATTATGTTAATTTATGCACACGTATGCAAATTTATGCATAATTATGCCAATGTCTGCTTATTTTAAATTTTAATCCAATTGAAATTTTAGGCTGATTTTTATTCATTTGTATGCGTACATCATTCATATACAGATTTCTATCCCCTTAACTATGTAAATTTCTGCACAATTATGCAAATTTATGCAAGATTATTATTATTTCTGCTCATTTTAATGGTTCATCTAAATGAAATTTTAGGCAGATTTGGAATAATTTTGTATGCGTACACCATTCCTATAGATTTCTAGAGCCAAAATTATGTAAATTTATGCACACTTATGCAAATTTATGCATCATTATACCAATATCTGCTCATTTTAAATTTTAATCTAAATGAAATTTTAGGCTGATGTTATTCATGTGTATGGGTACATCATTCATATACAGATCTCTATCTCCATAATTATGTAAATTTCTGCACAATAATTGCAAATTTATGCATGATTATGATCATTTCTGCTCATTTTAATGGTTAATTTAATTGAAATTTTAGGCTGATTTGGAATAATTTTGTATGCGTACACCATTCCTATAGATTTCTAGACCCATAATTATGTTAATTTATGCACACTTATGGCTGATTTTTATTCATTTGTATGCGTACATCATTCATATACAGATTTCTATCCCCATAATTATATAAATTTCTACACAATTATGCAAATTTATGAATAATTTTGTATACATACACCATTCCTATAGATTTCTAGACCCATAATTATGTTAATTTATGCACACAAATGCAAATTTATGCATAATTATGCCAATGTCTGCTTATTTTAAATTTTAATCCAATTGAAATTTTAGGCTGATTTTTATTCATTTGTATGCGTACATCATTCATATACAGATTTCTATCCCCTTAACTATGTAAATATCTGCACAATTATGCAAATTTCTGCAAGATTATTATTATTTCTGCTCATTTTAATGGTTCATCTAAATGAAATTTTAGGCAGATTTGGAATAATTTTGTATGCGTACACCATTCCTATAGATTTCTAGACCCATAATTATGTTAATTTGTGCAAACTTATGCAAATTTATGCATGATTATGCCAATATCTGCTCATTTTAAATTTTAATCTAATTGAAATTTAAGGCTGATTTTTATTCATTAGTATGCGTACATCATTCATATACAGATTTCTATCCCCATAATTATGTAAATTTCTGCACAATTATGCAAATTTATGCATGATTATGATAATTTCTGCTCATTTTTATGGTTAATTTAATTGAAATTTTAGGCTGATTTGGAATAATTTTGTATACGTACACCATTCCTATAGATTTCTAGACCCATAATTATGTTAATTTATGCACATTTATGCAAATTTATGCGTGATTATGCCAATATCTGCTCATTTTAAATTTTAATCGAATTGAAATTTAAGGCTGATTTTTATTCATTTGTATGCGTATATCATTCATATACAGATTTCTATCCCCTTAATTATGTAAATTTCTGCACAATTATGCAAATTTATGCATGATTATGATTATTTCTGCTCATTTTAATGGTTAATTTAATTGAAATTTTAGGCTGATTTGGAATAATTGTGTATGCGTACACCATTCCTATAGATTTCTAGACCCATAATTATGTTAATTTATGCACACTTATGCAAATTTATGCATCATTATACCAATATCTGCTAATTTTAAATTTTGATGTAAATGAAATTTTAGGCTGATTTTTATTCATTTGTATGCGTACATCATTCATATACGGATTTCTATCCCCATAATTATGTAAGTTTCTGCACAATTATGCAAATTTATGCATGATTATGATAATTTCTGCTCATTTTAATGGTTAATTTAATTGAAATTTTAGGCTGATTTGGAATAATTTTGTATGCGTACACCATTCCTATAGATTTCTAGACCCATAGTTATGTTAATTTGTGCAAACTTATGCAAATTTATGCATGATTATGCCAATATCTGCTCATTTTAAATTTTAATCTTATTGAAATTTAAGGCTGATTTTTATTCATTTGTATGCGTACATCATTCATATACAGATTTTTCTGACCCCTTAATTATGTAAATTTCTGCATAATTATGCAAATTTATGCATGATTATGATTTCTGATGAAATCCCATGGATGTGGGATGAAATATCAAGTAAGTTGAGAGAACTTGTTTAAAATCTGTTTATCATGATTATGATTATTTCTGCTCATTTTAATTGTTAATTTAATTGAAATTTTAGACTGATTTTGAATAATTTTGTATGCGTAGGCTACATCATTCCTATAGATTTCTAGACCCATAATTATGTTAATTTATGCACACTTATGCAAATTTATGCATGATTATGCCAATATCTGCTCATTTTAAATTTTAATCTTATTGAAATTTAAGGCTGATTTTTATTCATTTGTATGCGTACATCATTCATATACAGATTTTTCTTTTTTTTTAATTATGTAAATTTCTGCATAATTATGCAAATTTATGCATGATTATGATTTCTGATGAAATCCCATGGATGTGGGATGAAATATCAAGTAAGTTGAGAGAACTTGTTTAAAATCTGTTTATCATGATTATGATTATTTCTGCTCATTTTAATTGTTAATTTAATTGAAATTTTAGACTGATTTTGAATAATTTTGTATGCGTAGGCTACACCATTCCTATAGATTTCTAGACCCATAATTATGTTAATTTATGCACACTTATGCAAATTTATGCATGATTATGCCAATATCTGCTCATTTTAAATTTTAATCTAATTGAAATTTTAGGCTGATTTTTATTCATTAGTATGCGTACATCATTCATATACAGATTTCTATCCAATAATTATGTAAATTTCTGCACAATTATGCAAATTTATGCATGATTATGATAATTTCTGCTCATTTTTATGGTTAATTTAATTGAAATTTTAGGCTGATTTGGAATAATTTTGTATGCGTACACCATTCCTATAGATTTCTAGATCCATAATTATCTTAATTTATGCACACTTATGCAAATTTATGCATGATTGTGATAATTTCTACTCATTTTTATTTTTAATTTAATTGAAATTTTAGGCTGATTTGGAATAATTTTGTATGCGTACACCATTCCTGTAGATTTCTAGCACCCCCCAAATTTGCAAAAGTATACAAAAAGTAAGGTTTTTTACGCTTTTTTGGTCAAAAAAGGTCAAAATTTGGGGAAGAAAGTCCACTTTTCACAAAATCCCCCCCTGGAAAAAAGTCCACTTTTTCAAAATCAGCACCACCCAAAAAAAAAATCTTGCGTACGGGCCTGGTATAGCCTATACTTTAGCAAATTTTCGGTACAAAGTGTAGCTTCTTCAGACTTTATCACAAAATGACACTGAAAAAAAATATTTCTTTTATTTATCAAGAGAGGTGAATTATAAACACTAGGCGGTTACCCGTATTTGGCGGTTTTTGGCTATCATGGTTATTGGCTTTTACAGATCTCAAAATCAGGGTGTGTCCTTTGTATGGGATCACTTTCCTCACAGCTGAGCTCAATTGCAGCCTTTTGTAATTTGACTTTCGCCCTCAATTTGAAATTTGACCTGACCTTTGACCACGGATGACCTAACAAAGGCAAACCTGAGCTTTCTTGGCCAAAGCTCCATAGAGGCAATTTGAAATGTCTACCTTTTTTGACCTATGACCTCCTAACCGTAGGTCTGACAAAAAGGTCACCGTGGAAACTTTTGTTTGTTGGTCCAAGATCCACCCACCCACTAAGTTTGAGCTCCATAGAGGCAATTTGAAATGTCTACCTTTTTTGACCTATGACCTCTTAACCGTAGGTCTGACAAACAGTTCACCGTTGAAACTTTTGTTTGTTAGTCCAAGATCCACCCACCCACCAAGTTTGAGCTCCATAGAGGCAATTTGAAATTTCTACCTTTTTGACCTATGACCTTGTTGGATATCGTAAATATTATGCACTTACTATTTCTGGTGAACGGTGAATCAGTCAATCAGTCCTAAGTAGTCTTGGGCGGTATATAATATTCGGTAATACATCACATCTCCTTCCTCCTTATCTTTCCAAAACGATGAATACAACTGCGTAAAACTTCTTAATGTCTTAACATGAAAAACGTGCATAACTCCAAACAGTTGAACTTTTAACGTGCATAACTCCAAACAGTTGAACTTTTAAAACGTATATACATAATTCTTCTGTGACATTGTTACAGCTCTTCAATTAGTCTCCGCGGCGGCCGTGTATTCCTCTGCGAGCGACGTGTCACCGATGATGGACTTGACCGTGCATTTCTTTGAGCTGCTGCTTCCGGAACAGTTCCGCGAGATACTATCGCTAGACTTGGAACATTTACATCTACCGGTGTCTTGTCACTAGTGCTTTCACTTGGGGACGGAAGATTTGGACTTGTTTCTCTGACAGTCCATTCACTTGGAGCTGATCCTTGAAATGGCGTTATTGGCAAATCACTCTCTGTAGCTGGTAGCAAATTGCTTTGAGTAGTTTGTCGTGATGGCATCACCTCTCCACGCCGTAAGTGATCTACATGTCGTTTCCAAACTCTTCCATCCGTAAGCATCACAATGTACGACTTAGGCGCTGTACGCTCTGCCACGATACCAGGCCACCAAGTTTCCTCTTTGCGAAGATCTTTGACCACAACAGAATCTCCAGGGAAGAACTCTCTGTATTTGGTACCGACGTCATGTGCTGATTTCTGTGCACTCTGCTTATTTGTCACTGCATCTTGTAAATTGGGCCGTATTTAATGACAAACGTGTGCGAATCTCTCTGCCCAGAAATAAACTGGCTGGTGTGCTACCAGTGGTTGCATGCTTTGTCGCTCTGTAGATCATCAAGAAGTTATCTAGCCTTTGTTGCAAACTTTGGTTACTATCCTTAGATGAACTTAGACTCCTCTTGAAAGACTGCACCATACGCTCTGCAGCACCATTACTTGACGGCTGATATGGCGCTACTCTAACACTCTTCACACCATGAACTTTCAGAAAATGCTGAAACTCCTCACTTCGGAACTGTGGACCATTGTCGCTGACTATTTGTGGCGGAAATCCATATCTGCTGAACAAATCTTTAAGCACTTTAATCGTTGAGCTTGCTGATGTGTTATTTTTCATCAGGATGATTTCTGGCCACTTTGAATAGGCGTCTATGATAACCAAGAAATGACGACCATCTTTCTCGGCATAGTCAATATGCACTCGTTGCCATGGAGATCCGGGCCACATCCAAGGTGTCAATGGGGCGGGAGCTGGTCTATTCTTGGTTTGCTGACAACTTGTACATTGTCGAACCGTTTGTTCAATTTCCTGATCCATGTTAGGCCACCATACGTAACTACGAGCCATTTCTTTCATTCTGACCATTCCTGGGTGTGCAACATGTAACTCCTCCAAGATATCTTTCTGATATTTCACAGGAACGATTACCCTCAATCCCCACAGAATACAGTCCTGTTCGACCGATAACTCGTATCTGCGGTGGAAATATGGTTTGTATCGTAAATCTTCAACTTCTGCTGGCCAACCGGTTCTGGTAAATTCCAATACCCTAGACAATACTGGATCTGTTTGTGTTGCCTGTTTAATCAGCTTACTAGTGATGGGCAAACTGTCCAATAACTTATCCTCCACCTTGAAGATGGCGTCGGTCTCTTCATCCACAAAAGGCAAAGGTAGACGTGATAATGCATCGGCTAATGCATTCTGCTTAGATGGAATGAATTTGAGATCATAGTTGAATGCTGATAGAGTGATTGCCCATCTCTGTAGACGTTGTGCAGCAAGCGTTGGTATGGCATTCTTCGGTCCTAATATCCGTTCCAAAGGCTTGTGATCCGTCAAGATTGTGAAGAATCTTCCATACAGATACTTGTGGAACCGCTTCAATCCAAACATCATTGCCAGTGCTTCCTTATCCAGCTGTGCATAACCTTTCTCGTGCTTGTTGAGACTCCTTGATGCATAAGCAATTGTTCGTCGTGAACCGTCGTCAAATACATGCATAATTACTGCACCTAGACCGTATGGTGAAGCATCTGCTGCTAGTTCCAATGGTAACTTGGTATCGTAATGTACAAGCAACTTATCTGATGAGAGCGTTTCTTTCACTGTGTTGAATGCCGTTGTACAAGCTTCTGTCCACTCCCACGGTTTGTTGCCAAGTAGCTCATTCAGTGGATAAACTACAGTCGATAGATGAGGAACAAACTGCGCTTGAAATTCACCATGCCTAAGAACGATCTTAGCTCTGTTATATTCTGCGGTACTGGTGCCTCCTTGATGGCTTTGATCTTCTCATCAGTCGCTTGAATGCCTTTCGCAGATATCCTCCTACCCATGTACTCTACTCTGTCTCCCATGAACACACACTTCTCCGGTTTGACTCGCAGACCGTACTTCTGAAATCGCTGGAACACTTTTTCCACGTTGCGAAGATGTTCTGTGTCGTCTTTGTAATACATCACAGACCTCTTAACCGTAGCTCTGACGAAAAGGTCACCGTGGAAACTTTTATTTATTAGTCCAAGGTCAACACACCCACCAAGTTTGAGCTGTATAGGAGTAATTTGAAATTAGAATTCAATTGGGCTTGACCCGGTCGTTGACCTTTGACCTTAAAAAATATAAACTGGTTCTTTCTCATATCAAGCTGCACCCACCCACCAAGTTTGAGGAACGTGCGACCCCTAGTCTCCGAGAAAAGGTGCGGACAGAAACAGACAGACAGACAGAGATCCGGTGAATTATAGTAAGATAAAATGAAGCAGTGCTTGATAAGAGCCAAAATCCTCAAGATTTTCAATTTTCTTGGGGCCCAAACTCAGGTTGTAAAATTTGAATGTTACACTGGGTCAACATTCAACACTTCCCAGTGTGCAATTGTGCATGTCAGGAAAATGACTTCACATCGGCTCTCAATGCTCCACTCATACAATATTAATACAACAATACACAAAGCCCGGGGGGGTCACTCCCATTGTGGCCTGTACACCATCCGCGATAATCAACTTTTGAAAAGCACCCTAAACAAGGATTTAACCCTTGGCTAAAACGACACCCTAAACAAGGATTTCATTCCTAACATCAAATTTCATACCCTAAATTTCATTTCCGCGTATTTAGAAATTGCAATTTTGCTACCCTTTTTTCCAATTTTTCATGTTTTTGACACCCTAACGCGATACGCGCGTATCGTGCTTACCCACGAAAAACGACCCTTTTTACGCGTTTTCATTATCGCGGATGGTGTACAGGCCACAATGGGAGTGACCCCCCCGGGACACAAAGCAGCTTTTATTATATTGCATTTTGCATCTGATGAACTCTTCATGTGTTTCATTGTAATTCATGTGGAACCAACCTGTTTCAGTTCATTTGACATTGATGGGTTCAAGAACTGATTTCAAGAGCTCTTGTAACTTAAAAGCTTTCCATAGGGATTGATAGCCCAACCAAACAGCCTCTTTTTTACGCCCGAGACACTGTGCTATTGGGATGAGCAGTTCTCTGGGTATAGTGTAGAGTCCGAAGTTTACCGTGTTCTAAAATCCATTTTCCGTGTTGTAATCCATGTTGTAAAATTTGTAAATGTCATGAATAAAGCTTAAAATGTATAAACAATGATATTAATATCACAATAAAGTGTTCAATATCTCGAACAATATGCTCTGATTGGAATATTCTCACGATAATAGGCCGACTATTATGATGTTTGGAGGGATATAGGGGGTTCATGCCTTGGTAATATACCTTTATTTCAGTATTATTAAACAGTATTTTTATCATAAAAATTGACATACACAACTCATGATTGTTTTTAACATTTATTTCTCTTATCTTTTAACAATTTTTGTCATCATACAAAAATGTCATTTTCCGTGTTGTACCTTCGATTCTGTGATTTTCTTCCTTTTTCAGTAAAACGGAATACGTCGGACTCTAGTATAGTGTGTCTCGGAGTAGAGTATAGCGTGTAAAAAAAGGCCATGTGGTAGGGCTAGGGAGTGATTGCTTGGGTGTATATGTGTGTGGTAGTTAAAACTACAGGAAATCTGCATCTGAGGTGAATAAAATATTATAATTTTTAGAGTTGGTGCTTGAAAAAGTCAAAATCTTCAAGAGCTATTTTGGCCCTTGGATTTGAAATCTACAGGCCCCAGCAATTTTCTTGGGCCCAAACTCAAATTGTAAAATTTTAATGTTCACTGTTCAACATTCTGATACCTTTCATAGCTTCAGACTCACAAACCTACATGGACTGATATTGAAGTCAGCATATTTGAGTCCATACTGACTTTGGTGACAAAATTACATGGGTAATGCAAGCCTGCCGGGTAGCATTGCATCAGATATGTAATGATTGGCCAGAGGGCTGCCTTATTTCAAGTAAAATTCAAAATTCCAAGGTATAATTAATATCATTTCTGGTACAATTCATGTAAATTGCATGCATTTCAAAATCTTCCTTGCTTCGCACAGCATTTTCGCCTCGGAGAAGTCCTCATATTGATGCCCGACCCCAATATTAGAAAACTTCTGGAGCCTCTGGTTTATTTTACTACCAGTTACGAAGGCCAACAAAATATAATACTGTATATAATTGATACAGTTACTACTATTATTCCCAATTACTTCTGATGCATATCAATTATTAAATAAATATCTTTTGTTAAAGGCCGTTCAGATTCATGTCTTTCCACAATGGATTTTGCCACTTTATAAAAATGAAGTGTAAAGTTTTTTGACATATAGATTCCTGATTGGTAAATGGCTGCAAATGATTAGGTGTGGCTTGGCAAACTGAAGGTTGAATAAAACAAACACATAACTATCTAATAATAATAACAATACTTATTACTAGCTAGACAATTGCTACGATTGTGATAGTCAAAATATGCTATATGGCTGTCTCCTGTTAATTTTGAAGAAAACACAAGATAGATCAGTGTGGTATCACTGAAAGGCATCAGCTTGCAGTGGGTTGACATCTTATGATGATGATGATGATAAAAATGAGATGAACTTGTAAGTTGGAGGCTTTTAAATAAAAAAATAATGTTGACATTTATACAGCACCTTTCATGTGTAACAAAGCACTTTACATTTATTCCGCTGCCATTAGAATATGTCAGCTGCACTACAATGTCCAAGGCATGCTCATACCTTTGGGCGGTGCTCTATAGACAATATTCCTAACAGCTCCCCATTTCACCTCTGGGTAGAGAGAGGCAAGTGAGGTAAAGTGCTTTGCCCAAGTGCACAACACGATGGCACCGCTGGGGCTTGAACTTGCAACCCTCTAATTGCAAGGTAAAGCCCAAACTGCTGTGCCACCATGCCCCGTTTTGAACTTGTTTATCAGGTGACCTTGACATTGCTCCATTATGAGCACCCCAGGAGATGGGTTTTCTTACAGAGCTATATTACTGGTGAACAAAGAAGTAGCAACTTGTTTTCCAAGCTTTATTGGAGTGTATCATATCAAGCATCAAGCATCAAACAATATCATTAATCGATCCAGGTCTCAACAAAAAGAGGTGAGGTTTTTTGTTTTTTCCCCCATTTTGGAGTTCATTAGTAAATTAATCCAACTTTTTTTTTTCAAATATCTACAAATAGCAGCTACTTTGATACAACTTCCTTGGACCATTAATGTAGAATCTACTTCCATGATTGGGCTCATGTGACTAAATGCCTGGATGTAAATATTATGTCTGTAATCAATATAACCTTCTTTCTCACTCAATTTACAGCTTGACTTGATATTGATGACAATGGAGACATTGTAATTGATGATGTACAAACATTCGGTGAGACTAATCAAATTGATACATATTTTTCTTTCAACATTCATATTTGCCTACTTTCAAGGTTGAATTTTGCGGCAAATGTGATAAGAATCGATGTGCAGTATTTGAGCATGGAAACGAGAGATTTCTCTTGCATGATAAACATCTCAAAAAAAGTAACTAACCCCCCTTTAAATAATAGCCATTATTCAAAAAGGGACTATTGTATTACAAATCTGTAAAATGCGTTGGAAGCAAAATTTATTTCTGCGCATTTTGACACCTCATTTGATATGATAGCCCAGAAAACAATAAAACACCGGTCAATTTAATGTAGTGAGGTCCAGATTTGAAAGTTGCACTTACATACAATACAAAACACTCAGATATCATTACACAGGTTTCCTTCCATTATATACTGAATACAAAATCAATACAATTTACTGCAACTTTCAAATCTTGGGTACATTGATTTAAATGTACGCTGTGATGTCAAAATTTAGTCAATTGCAACAAATGAGGTGTCAAAATGTGCAGAAATAAATTCTGCTTGCAACGCATTTTACAGATTTGAAATACAATTGCCTGTTTTTGAATAATGGTCATTATTTAAGGAGGGTTAGTTACTTTTTTTGAGATGTTTATGTCAGCTTCTATGCTCTATGTTGTAGAAACAATTGGATACAAAAAAAATAGAGCACTTTATAATATGTGGGTCATCTAAAATTAGTTTGTATTGTAACAAAAACTCTTTGGTTATGACGTCACATTTTTCTTCGCTAGAATGGTAACCAGCTCCAACTAGCACATATTATTTGAAAAAGGTTCTAAGTAAAACTTAAAGAGGTTCTTAAGTTGTCCTGACACCTTAATGCAGAACCAAAATGGTTCTGGAAAGACTAAAAGGAACCATTTTACATGTATAAGTGGTTCTTTATGGAAATGTTAGAAAGAACCATTTTTGGGTTCTTTGAATTTTCAAGAACCTTTTCCTCTTGAAGGTTCTACATACAAGACATCCAACACTTTTCTAACATGCAGTTCTTGTATTAAATAGGTCATATCTAAAATTAGTTTAGAAACAACAAACATGTTTTTTGTGGCGCCCTCTACGGAGGGGCCACATATAGGCATGTACTTTGTGAAATCTTCTAATTTCAGTCTTGCTAGATTTACTCCTTAATTGTTTTGCTAAAATTATGCCCAGCTCAGAAATAAAACCACAATATGCTAGGATTTTATTTTATTATTGTTTTCTGATATGCACGGGATAAAATGATGTGTGTATATTCTTTGTTTAAAATACAAAATTAATGGACTTATAAAAACACCAAATAACCCGTGACCTTTGTATGGTTTAAACCAGTTTACCGCCTCTTAGAACCCGATAGACGGTGACATTTGACCATTCTAATTATGTATGTTTTGAACAAGTTTGCACATGAACTAGTTGTTTACAGTGTGAAGAATCTACAACATGCTCATCTATCAGGGCACAGTTCTTTAACCCCAATACATTTGTGCATTCATTGAATGACCTTTGAAAATGTGAGTACAAAAACTCATACTTTGCAAATTAAGGTCAAATTTTGCACTATGATTGTTTAATTGAGGTTATTGATAATATAGTGATTGCACACAGTGCACCTAATCCTTAAACAAACACCAATTAATTATAGTTGACCAACACAACCACTGACCAAACATGAAATCACTAATGGTTTATGTGCTTGAATACAGCTCAGTATCTTTGTGGTGACTATCTCTGATAAAAAACAAAACATTAATTAACGAAAATCAACCCTGGTCAGCAGAGAAAGGAATAAATTTGGAAGACATGACTGTGTTGAAGGTCAGAAGTTTATTTGCAAAAATAATATTTATTGTAATATGCCTAACTGCTGGGATGGGTTCCTAGCAAGGTAAAGTGAAAGAAACCCCAATGGCTATTTTGTCTGTTTAAAATAGAGTTCTATGGCCGACTTAAAGTCATAATTATGACGTAATTTTGTTATTTATTAATTAATTTTTAGCAGAATTAATAACATAAAAATGGGCTGTGCCCGTTTCATGAAGAATAACGATCGATCTTACCCTTGATTTAACAGGCCTGTCAATTTCTTGGTATTGTTTGATATGAAAGGAGGGTATGATTGTTTTGTATTAGTTTAAGTATTTCCTAGCCTCTCTTAGCCACATGGTTGGCTACAAAAGACACAGAGTAGCCTATACCTTATAAACTGGCATGAGTGCGCCGACCCCAAGTTTTCAACATTTCAGGATTGTTTCTGGACGGAGGTCGGGTGAAAAGCGAAATTACGTTTACATGACTTTGTCGAAATTAGTCATGTGTGACAAGAATGAGTGTATAGATGACTAGGGGAAGCTTACTTATTTGTGTCTTCTAGTTATCCATCATATACCCTAGGCCCTGATAACGAAATTCAACAATATTCAATATCCAAAGCAATATCCTCACTACAACGGCCCCCAAAACAGAACTCCCACCCACATAATCGCAAATTGACACGAAAGCTTCATTCCATGAAGCATTTCTCTTGTATTTGATCATCTTCTACTCTTCCCTAAAAAAATCATTATAATACCAAATCTAATCACCATGGAATTCACCATATCCCGTCCAGCTCACATTGGGCGCCACATTCCTTTTTTAAAGGAATTTTTATTTATTGATGTTACATTTTTCCTTAAATAGAATGGTAACCAATGCTAACTTGCAGTTTTTGATGTGTTTCAGTTTCTAATAGAGCACATAATGCAGGTCATATCTAAAATTAGCTTAGAAACAACAAAAATGTTTTTATTGATGTCACATTTTCCTTAAATAGAATGGTAACCATAACCAATGGTACCTTGCAGTTCTGATGAGGTGTGTCAGTTTCTATGCAGTAGAAACAATTGATTACAAAAGAAATAGAGCACTTACATAAGGGTTATAGGCCTACCTAAAATAAGTTTGAAACAAGAACTCTTTGTTTATGATGTCACAATTTTCATCTTTAATACCAACTTGCACTCTTTGAAAAAAAAAAAAAAAAAAAAGTTCTGGTGCTTTAATGAAGAAACAAAACATTTTGCAAAAGGCTAGAATGATCCATTTTAGACACAAAAAGGGTTCTGAAAAGGTCAAAAAGAACTATTTTCAACAGTTCTTGAGGTGTGCAGTTCTTGAGATGAAGAAAATAACTGGACTCAAAAGAAATACCACACTTATATAATTTAGGTTATAAGGTCACATCTAAAGTTAGTTTGGAAACAACAACAAGAACTCTTGATTATGATGTAAATTCTTTCTTCTCTATAACATGCAATAATGGTAAACAAATATATTGCCATGGTGATGCAATCAAGCATAATGAGTCTTTCATCGGTGCAATTGATATTTGAGTTGAGCTTGAAAGAACTGTTCAGCGTCTATTGTATTTTGTTATTGTGTGCGGTATGAAAATATTTTTACATTAAAACAAAAAGTTCAATCTCAGTAATAAGGATTTTTATCATATTTATTCAGCTTGTTAAATTGGCAAGAATATTGAATGAAAATATGAAAAATTGATTTTGCCTGAACAACAAAAGGCCAATTCCTTGATTGTACCACCACAATCTGCCATGCATATGGAGATCAAAATAGCAAGCCTCTAACAAAAGCACAAATCAAAGGTTTATGGTGCAGTAATTAGTGCTATAAGAAATAAGAAAAAGGAGGGGCACCAACATGAACAGAATCGAAGGAGAGTACCAATTATTTTCTGAAGCAGGGTTCAAGAAAATCCCTTGAAGATATGATCTATAAGATCATCACTGGAACTACTTTCAGTATCAGTTGCCAGTAGCAGTCAAGTGTTGATAAAGGCAACGGTGGTTGCTGAAACGTAGACAGATAATTAAGTGCAATTTCTGGATCAGATACTAAGACCCTTGTCTACTGGTACAATGTATTACATACAGAATGCCCAACAAGTACACACTTTAAAGTAAAACATACTATTTGCACTCCGTATACAACATGCAAATATGGGAGAGTCTGTACTCTTTGGTCCATATGCACAAAACAAGTTAGTCCAGGTCTAACTTTAGACCTGGTCTAAAATGAGATTAGCCCTACGGAGAAGGAATGTTTTGATATTTACATGCCTTATTCTATATTATTGTAGATCCTGTTAAGGGCAAATACATGTAGCTTAATATTAGATGGTTGCAGTTTAACTTTTGGATTTTGCTAGGAGTAAAGGAGGTCTAAACACCATAGTTAGACCAGGTCTAAAGTGGTCTAACTTGTTTTGTGTATACAGACCCAAATTCTAAACTCTTCAAGTAATACAGAATATGTCAATGTTGAAATGCTATACTTAACTCAGATATCACAACCAAGACTAGCTCTGTAACTGCTGTCTTCAGTACAGATTTAATACCAAATTGCTATCTTCAGTAGACAGCACCCACGGTGTGTGAGCTATACCTCCTTAACTTTTCTTGAGCTATTTCCAAAAAGGTCAAAGGTTACTTTTTTGGCTTAGTATGGGTGGCCAAAAATATCAAAAATGCTCCAATTTGAACAAAAGAAGTGGTCATTCGAGGGGGTGTAGCTCACACACTATGGCTACTGTCTACTGAAGATAGCAATATAGTATTAAATATGTACTCAAAACAGCAGTTACAGAACTGGTCTTGGTTGTAATATCTTAGTAAAGTATAGCATCTAAAATTTGAAAGTTTGACATTTGACCTAGGTGACCCTTCCCCACCAAAACCTTCTCTGGTTCAGGTACTATCACACATTTTTGTGTTGCCATGTAGCTCCTGATGTCATCTATCTATTGCAGCAGTGTAGCTTTGGGCCCTTTCCCAAAGTGGTACCTCCCAACCTTCATGGCTCACCTACTATCATTGAGTAAGGTTATTTTAAAGGTGCATGATTGAATCAACTCATTCCCAAAATTGGGATTTTTTGGACCAAGCATGCATGTGGTTATAAACCTTACAACCAGTGAAAAGATATGCAACATACGAAAACTGGAAATGACACAAAGAGCAGCACGCTCTTGCACCAACAATTACAGGAACACCATGGGCACCATCACAGCCCGGGCATCACAGATATTCTTAACAAATTGAATTATATCACTCATACATAAATTCTAGACAGTTCATTGGTTGATTACCATTTATAATTTTTACTATCACCCTCTCCGTGTGATAGTCTTTACCATCATAGTACTCTGCCGTAGTGCGCCTGCGCTAGGCCGTGCGCTGACTCTTGGACTCGCCGATTTAGTTATGGGGTGGACCCCAAAATGTGAAGTACATCACAGCAAAACATGGTGTTATGTTGATGAAAAATGTATTTCCTACCTTAAATAGTATTTTAGTAATAGAATTTATGCATGAGTGATATAAAACAAATATTAACTGTCTTAAATTAGGTGTAATGGTTGAAATATAATCACTGGTGAAAGATGCATTGTTCCATTCCACTCGCGTTCCGGCTCGTGGAATGGAACAATCCATCTTTCACCTCGTGATTATATTTCACCATCACACTCATAGACAGTTAATATTTGTATACTGGCCAACACTAAAAATATCACACCTCATCTCAATGCACAAGATTCAGCACTAAGAGATCTCCATTCTAATTCCAGACTACATACAAAGACCTCCAACCACTCACACTTGTCAGTTTCATCCTGCTAAATTTGGTGTAACATTTCCATCTTCCAACACCTACAAATTCAGTTTTTTTCCCCTCATACAATACCAGAATGGAATAATTTACTTGATCAATTGATAACACTAAGTTTAGCCTCTTCAAAGCAGTTAACTTTTTTGTTTAATTGCCTTTTCTGAGCCGTGTCTATATCGCCTTTACGAAGTAGATGTAGATAATGTAAAGTAATCTAATGTCGACAAACAAGATATTTAACCTGAAGGTGTATTAATAGTGTATATACTCTTCACAATCAAAGACAATTATTGTGACATTAGTTTCTGCATGGCTATGACGTATGAAAGGTGTATTTTGATCTCATGTAAATAATAGGTCACAACATAGTCACTGCGCAAAACAACATGTTATGTTGCCAAAGGCATAATAACTCTATATAAATATATATATAGATATATAGATAGAGTGACAAGGGTGTTGCTGGCTCATAACAATTTGAATTAAAGTAACTCTAGGATCTCATATCTTGTCCTCTGTAAATTGAAGTTTCCTTCAAATTTATGATTACAGCTGGTCTCTAAACCTGTTGTATACTGAGAGCTGGTGTCTACTGTTTATCTCTTGAAAAGGTATTGTTTTATCTTTTAGAAACATTGAGTTTATATTTTTGTTTATACATTTTGTGTTATTCTCCCATTGGATGTTGTTCATAGGCATACACTGTTAAAACAGCAGTGGTAATAACAGGTGAACTGATGAACAGCCAGTTGCTTAAAAATAATGAAACAACTTGTTTAAAATTCTTAACCCATTAATCAGTGCTGTTTAAAAATTTTAAACAGCGTTTTAACAGTGTAGATCCCAGTGGGATTGGGGATGAATCCGTTCTAATATTTTGATATGGGGGGATGGTCAATACAATTATAAATGTATGTGGATTTCTGAACAAATCAACCTCATATTTGGCAATTTAACCTAAAAAGTGCCAATTTTCATGCTCTTCGTGCAAATTTGTTCCACTTTTGCACCATTTTTACCATTTTAGCTTCAATATGGCAAAATTATCTGTGCGCTTCACTCACATTTATACCATGTACTTAATTTGCTGGCAAGTTGGATTCACTATATTTCAAGAATATTTTTCAACCATGTCCTCCAATATCAAAAAGAAATCTACGCCACTGATGTTGTATCCTGTTCTTATGTTTAACTTGAAATTGATAACAATGATTTTCCCAGGTCTCCAAACACTTGTGTAAGAACACAGCCATGCACATTCAAGTTAAAATATGTGACTCGATCAAGGGAAATGAGTCACATGTCGCTAATATTGATTTTGAGATATTGACAAAGAAAATGTTCAAATTCTTTTGTTTTATATTGTTTTCAGTGATTGATAAATTGACGTAACTTTGCAAAGAAAAGTCATATCAACATGGGGCTTTCAGTTTCTGAAAGCTCCAAATGTCCTCTTTAGGAACCTATGTAAAACTCATTTTCGACCAGGGTCAACATGCGACTCATTCCCCTTGATCATGTCACATATGCTCTCTCATGTATATAAACCAATAAATTCTCAAAAAGTATAAGAAGTATAGGCTAATCTTTAGTACGCAGAAACAAAAAATCCCCATAATTTCTCATCGCTATCTTGCGTAAATATTAGCCATCAAATTCTGCATCATCCTAACTCCTCTATAGCACTGTCTTCAATAGATAACATCACTTATATTTTCACTGAGGGTATATCAGTAGACAATAAATCTAGCCTGGGTATTATCATCTTAGTAATCACCAGTGGTAGACACGATGGACCACAATGGCCTCATCCCAATGGCATAGTTCAATAACCTCAATTAAACACTCATAGTGCAAAATTTGACCTTAAGTTGCAGAGTATGAGTTTTTGTACCCAAATTTTCTAAGGTCATTCAATGAATGTACAAATGTATTGGGTTAAAGAACTGTGCCCTGATAGATGAGCATATTGTGGCTCCTAGTGAGAGGCTCAAGTAGAATAGGAACCTATAAACCTATAAACTCACAAAAGTTAAATCTGCCGTACTTGGAACGTATGTTACATATACCATGATATAGGCAAGTCAGGGCAAAACAAGTGGAAAGATTGTGCAGCAATCTTTTGAGATATCAGTTATGCCAGATGAATTGTAAAATACAATTTCTCAAGAGTGCTGTTATTCTTCTCTCTCTTTGTTTTCTCTGCTTAATCGCCGTCGTAGTGAATACGTCATACCTTAGTTACTGGTTCCCCGGGACTGGTTCATGCTTTGCACACCTGTTAGCAACCCATTTACTTTGTGTTGTGATCATTTTGATTGTGGTTCCGAACCAAAATATTGTAAACCAGTTGACCTGCCGACCATCAATTTTGACGTCATACTATTTATAACAGCAAATAATCCTTTCTCTCCACTATGAGGGTTATTCTTGTCCAGTTCAAGCTAAAAACTGCAGTGTACTTAATATTAAAGGAGCATTTTGTGATCCTAGCATCCTCTTTTTATGACATTTTTCAGTAGGTATCCACGAAAAAAGCATATTCCCTAAATTTCAGTTGATTCCGATTTTGCGTTTGCGAGTTATGCATGATTATGTGTATTACACTGCTCCATATAAAGCCACTGTTGTAATTTCATTCTGGTATACCAGAACGAAATTCAAATATGACGATATTTTTGCTAAACAAATTAATCTGCAAGATTTTTTTTGGTATATAAAAATTATGTAGCCAGAGGTTTCCAGACTCCAGTGGTATAAAAATCTCAACTTTTTTAAAGAAAAGTGGGGGGATGAGGCTGTGGATCACGAAATGCCCTTTGAATATATTGATCTTATATGAAATGAATCCAGGAAGCCAATCACATTTATATTTCCATAGCTCTGGCGGTTCTTGAGTTAAGCCCAAAAATATATCAAAATAAAAGTTTTGAAAAATAATGCACATGGAGCAGAAATGTCATCCCTTATAATCAAGCCTTGGGATCTCCTTTTTAGAATCCATACCATTTCTCTTGTGTATCAGCTTTATCTGTCTCAATATATGTGATGCGATCAAGCAAAATCAGTCGGAACACGGCAATAAAAAAATGTCAGTTTCTAACAGGATAGTAAAAAGCATGTACAAAGCTGGATTTTGCAGAAAACCCCATTGAAATTGAACAATCAGTTCCAAAGATATGGGCAATTAAAGAGTTTCCAAAACAAGAGGAAACAAAAGGAAATATTTGCTTTGTTTGACTTTATCTCAAAATCAATATTTCCGAGTTCCGACTGATTTTGCTTGATCGCATCACATATGAGTGCAAACACTGCTAGGTCATGTTCCCCACCGACCCACCTTAAGACATGGCATGTTTAAATCATTAGCCTGAGGAAGGTTATTTCTTTGCTTCATATTATATGCACTAATTTCATAACTGTCTTTATTAAAATAATCAATATAATCAATCAAATTCATCTATGAAGTGACTCAAGTGAGCATCGGCCTAGCCCTGTACAGCCCCAAGAAATAATGATCTATCTCAGACATGTATTGGAATCACTTTGCATTTAATATCCACAGAGCACCACAGCGTATCAGATGGGTATGATGAGATATTCTAGACTCTTCACATCATAATAAAAATATAAGAAAAAATTGGCACTATCTTCAATACATATTAAATTCAGACTTTGTTTTCATCAAATAAACATTAGGATATCACATCTTGTAGATTGGAAATTAAGGGTAGATGTGCCCCCCCCCAATCGATTGCAAAATTTAGAAAATCGCATAGGAAAATTGCCAAAAAATGGCTTGTGCCCCCCAATCAGACCTGATGCCAATCATGGTTGGTGCCCCCCCAATCGGATGACCCACGCTACGCCACTGCTATGATGTCATAATGTGAGGGCGCCCATGCAAATTTTGGCAATTCTGGCTATGTACAAAAGCATAGGCTAAAAATTCTACAAAAATGCGATTTTCACCAAATTTTCTCCTAAATATAAAATGAAATTGACTATTTTCACCTAACTTACAAGTAAAAAGTCAGTAGCTCTTGGAATAATTTCATAAGAGTGAAATGAAAATCATTGGGACCTACACCAACCCCCCACCCCTGTGATCATCTTTGATGGCCGGTCCTACCCCCGAGTAAGGTGCTGGGGTAAAAAATTTATCCTTAAAATGAGTGCAAAGGATGGATCTACGATTAGCTTAGGTCGTTTGGGCATAAGCATGTGTAATAAAAAATCTTAGAGGGGGTTGGTACAACAACACCCCCTCGTAGTTCTAGGGTAAAGGTTATGTCTCTCATATGGTGGTGTATGGACTTCAAGTGTAATAGCCCATTTTACATTATAGTGTCTCAGGATATAGTGCTCTAACCGCAGCACCCTGTGGTAAACTCTGCATTGCATTGCCAAAAGCTCTGACCTGTTATAATAAAAGTATTGACTAATAAAATTGGACAACAAATGGAACAAGTAAAGGGCGATATGAGGCACATGTTAGGTGGGAAACATCAAAAATGAGATTTAAAGTGAACCACTGGCTGAAATATGTGTAGCCAGAACTTTTCTGAAGGAGGAAAAGGTGGGAAGGTAACTTTCAAAAGGGGCAAGATTTGACAAAAATGGGCAAAAAATGTTTATGATTTCAAACATCAGGGCTGCAACAATTTAACTCAAAACTAGGAATAAGAATGGTTGGGTAATGGGTTTCAATGTGAGGTAGAAAACAGTATTGTTATAATCCGGGGTAATAATCAGATCAACTACATTTAACTGGGCCATATTTGATCTGAAAGAAATAACATTTGAATGAATTCTGAATCAAATTGATTTGGAATGAGATAAGCTCATCAATCTAGATCCTGAACCAAGTTGATCCAGGCTTTTTAAGAGTATATAATTTGATCAAAATTTCCCTATGCCTTGTGTATTAGTAGATGCCTTTAATGACCAACGTCATCTTACACTGATTTGGGATTCATGCACAAGTAGTTTACTGTGCTGTAAATACAATACAATTGAACTAAAACCGCTACTTTCACTCTGGCTAAGCTAAAATGAAATCTATCTGGTGCAATAAAAGTATTTCAATGATATAAAGAATGCACCTACACTGGGTTAGACAAGAGGGGTAAACAAGCCAAGTTATGCATAGAAGCTCATACACAAAATCAAGGAGTGGACAAGGGTGAAGTTAGAACAGCTAGTGAGAACAGCAGGAGACCAAGAAAAGTGAAAACTGTGTACTGACCCAATGCCATCACATCACCCAAACCAGCTCTGTGATACCTAGGCGAAATGTCAACCGTGCTAGCATGGTCAACCATGGTCAACCATGGTCAAAACATGGTTGACCATGGTTAACTATGGTCAGCGATGATCAGCCATGGTGGCTTGACCATGGTCAACCATGGTTGCCATGGTCACCATGGTATACCATGGTCGACCATGCTTTAGCATGGCCGAGCATGGTCAGCCATGGTCTTCACCTCACTTGACCATGGTTGACCATGGTCACTTCAAGTATACCATGGTCAATCATGCTTTAGCATGGGTGAGCATGGTCAGCCATGGTCATCACCTCACCTGACCATGGTCACTTCAAGTATACCATGGTCAACCATGCTTTAGCATGTGTGAGCATGGTCAGCCATGGTCATCACCTCACCTGACCATGGTTGCCCATGGTTACTTCAAGTATACCATGGTCAACCATGCTTTAGCATGGCTGAGCATGGTCAGCCATGGTCATCACTTCACCTGACCATGGTTGACCATGGTCACTTTTAAGTATACCATGGTCGACCATGCTTTAGCATGGCTGAGCATTGTCAGCCATGGCCATCACCTCACCTGACCATGGTTGACTCTGGGTAGTGAATGAGAAAAAGCACCCTCTGTTGTTATTAATCGTATTTAATGCGTATTTACAACGTTGTGAATAAATATTTGACACCATAGAATATAAAAACTAGTAATTTGATAAGTTAAAATAAGATTTTTAACAGAATAAATCTAAATAATATGATTATGCAGTTTATTCTGTTAAATATTTACCCCATAATTTCCCTTTCTTCCTTGATTGCTATTGTTTCTTAACCATGGTCAAACATGCAAATTTTTGACCATGGTTGACCATGGTCACTTTAGATAGACCATGGTTGACCATGGTCTCTGGCCGTGGTGCCATTTTTCAAAAACATGGTTGACCATGGTCAAAACATGGTTGACCATGGTCAAAAACATGGTTGACCATGGTCAAAAACATGGTTGACCATGGTCAAAAACATGGTTGACCATGGTCAAAACCCTGGTTGTTGAACTATGGTTGACAATGGTTCAACCATGGTCAAACATGCTAAGTTTTAACCATGGTTGACCATGGTCACTTTAGATAGTTGACCATGGTCTCTGGCCGTGGTGCCATTTTTCAAAGCATGGTTGACCATGGTTTGACCATGGTCAAAACCCATGGTTGAACCATGGTTAACCATAGTTCAACCATGCCTTTTTCGCATAGGTAGAGTGAGAGTGAGTGAGTGAGTGAGTGAGTGAAACATTACATACTTCGGGTAAACTATTGCCTTTTAATTTATTGCTATCTTCTGTAGATAGCAAGTCTCTACTTTGATTCCATATGATTGACCACTTCTCATGATTGACAAGTTGCACACCAGCCCGGGTCACAAAAATCATCTTGCCTGGATACTTAAAAACACTTTACTAAATGTATATGATGATTTAAATTAATGTAAGGTGAGTAGGATGGTAGGAGACATATTTGTCCAGGCGGCGAGTGGCATGATAGAGCCGGCAACTTGTGAAACCGCCCGGCCGTATGGCATTTTCCATATACTCGGTTAGTTTTGTGGGGTTCATTATCAAACCCCAACGGTTTTAGCTTGTATTTATATTATTCATTAACATAGCCTATTTGTTTGTGATATTTCAAGCGTTTTATAATTTCAAAATAATCCCATTCAATTACATGGTTGACAATGGAAATTTACTGAATTTAGAGAATGCACATCATTCACCACCTGTATTTGTCTAGTTTTAGTCATTTAAGTAAAAAACTGCAGTGAACTTCAGATACATTGATCTTATTGGAAATGAGTCAAAACTTAACCAATGAATGCATTTGTATTTACATAGGTCTTGCAGTTCTTGAGTTAAGGCGAATAATATATCAAAACAAAAGTTGTTGGTACATTTTCCCTCTCCATCCCACAAATAATCACGCACATGAGGTGGAAATGAAGCCCCTTAGCAAGCCTTGGGATCTCCTATATAGCTTTATTTTCTCAATATTTGAGTGCAAACACTCCTGGGTAATGCTTCCCCTAAGTCATGAAGTAACAGCTATGCTACAGCTTGCCCCGTGCATTTAAAACATCAATATTCAAAGGGCAAGTGCAAAACTTAAGCCTTCAATACTCTTAGAGAAAAGTTCCAAGCATAACTTAAGAAAAGTTCCTAATGCTCTGTGTGCTAGCCATAGGCTTCAACATAAAAAGTCCAAGTTTGAAATATTGTCTCAAAATATCAAGAGCTATTTTAAGAACCACTGAACCAATACTAGGCTTGTTTGTACTCATTTTAATGCATTTGTCATACTGATTCCAAATATAGTTATGAAAACTTACAATTCTGACACTGTTTTTAAAATTTGAAACTTGTCATCTGCAGTGGACATCCACATGGAGAGAGTTAAGCTGTCCTGTATGTGAAACCTTAAATAGTTCAACAAAGAACTAAATTGGTTCTGCAAAGGTCAGAAAGAACCATTTTGGGTTCTTGCAATTACCCTTCTCTTGATCTGTCCTGTAGAAATGCCTTTTTTCTAAGAGTGTATGTGCCTATATCATCTATACAATCCAGGAAAAAAATAGTTGGCACACTAAACAATGGAAATGCGTGCCCTATCAAAATTGGAGAGGAGAGTGAAACATGCAATATATGTGAAGTACAGACTCCCCCTATATCTCACCCTTCCCCACTCCCCATCTTTCAATGTTGGAGGGTCTCACGGACCTGCTGACAACATGGCTTGGTCCAACATTGAATTGGGGGGATCGAGCGGTGGAAGAGATATACCAAAAGACGGGCGAAGTGTGCCAACCTTTTTTTCCTGGATTGTGTAGATCCATAAAAGGAAGCAAACATTCTGGCAAGCTTGTTTATTTATTCCTTTAAATGTAAACATGCAAATAAAATTCACCTCCTTATTTTGTATCTAGAAGGCAATGTTTACGTTACCCTTCCCCAGTCCTTTCTGAGGCTATAACAAAGCTAAAACCAATATAACTATAATGATGACAAATACTTAGAGTATAGATCCAAATACCAAGACCGTATTATGAAAACTAGCCCTACTACATCCTTATCAACAAAAGAATACATAAAAATTCTTATCAGCCTTTATAAATACCTTTAATGTAACATGCAAATAAAATTCATCTCCTCGTTTTGTATCTAGAAGGCAATGTTTACGTTACCCTTCCCCAGTCCTTTCTGAGGCTATAACAAACCTAAAACCAATATAACCATCACAACGACAAATGCTTAAAGTATGACCCAAATACCAAGCCCTGATCAAATTCACCATGAAAACTATGTCACGTAGCCGTTAGTTGAAAATGACGCATACAAATGAATCTTACATCCACTCATATTCTTCCTTTTTTTTACACACAGACGTAGACGCACAGCCGGGAGAAACAAGAGCTACTTTTTAATATGATAACTTTATACCTACCAGCCTAGATGCATCTTCAATTATATGAATTTCACATTTTGATATCGGTTCTCAACTTTCCATAACACATGTGTGGGCCTGAGTATGCTTATCTTGGGTTTTGATCAGGTTAAGATTATTTGATACAAAATATTACATTATAGATGGTTTTTGATGTAACTATTAAAGAGAAGGTTTATAGTTACAGCACTTTTAGAATGGCTTTGTAAAAGTATACACAGCGTTGTTTGTTATAAATGCCCACAACTATTCAACAAAAGCACAGTTAGGATTAGGGTTAAGTTTTTGGTTTATGAATAGGGTTAGGTTTTTACGATCATGGTTATGGTTAGCATTAGGGTAGAGTTAAGGTGATTAGGGCAGTGGCACAGTCAAAGGTGCATGGCAGCTGCCCCCTGTGAAAAGTCTTGCTCAATCTTCTGATGCTGACTGTCCTGATACTAGATTTTTAGGCCTTTTTGTATTTTTAGCCCATTTATGCCCTTTTCTTCAAAGCCCCCCCCCTTAAAAGTTGTTTTGCCCCCCCCCCTTTGCCCACCCTCTGAAAAAAGTGCTGGCTGCGCCACTGGATTAGGGTTAAGATTACAAGATTATGGTTGGACCAGACTACTTCTAAAGTTGCTCTCTATCTATCTAGAGTTAATATTACTGTTTCTTAAGTTACTAGAGTTTTAATTAATAATAACAGTGTTATGCAAAAATTGAAAAACCCTAATATCACACTTTCAATTTCCCACAATGGAATAAAAGTTTTATCATTTCAATTTTACCCAAAAGCCAATGACTATGCTGGTACTTAACCAGAAAGGATACAGTAACAAACAAAATTTTTTGGGACAAAATGCCAAACTGCAGGAAAATTTTCCATTTTCCTACCCCACCCAGATATCACCTCAACCCATTTCCCATCCCTCAGAACAAATAATGGTGCCACCACTGAACTGAACATAGCACATGGCCCAAAGTACACTAATTTCAAGGGGCAGTGATGCAGCACAGCTGTGGGTGCTGCCAGGGGGATGTAGCTTCCCCCCTTTGAGAAGTCTTCCTCTACCCCGGCCACTTCTGATATTTGAGACTTATATACCTTTTTTGTACTGTTTGACCAACCTATTCTCTCACACAGTTTATGTAAGTCGTCAGTTTTCATCAGTTTCTCAGACTGTGACAGAGACTACATAGTAACTGCCCAGTGGCGTGCATCGTGGCCGCTCCTACTGGGGGGGGGCTAAAAAATTCAATTTTGCCGCCTTCCAACAGCCCGAAAAGGTTGACCCAATTTTTTGAAAAAGTGAAGAAAAAAAAAAAAAAGGATTATAGGTGCCAGCACCCTAAAAGCAATGTATAGTACCATTTTTTCACAGTTTTTTTTGTACTTTTTCAAATTTTTTCCGCCCTTTTTTCTTTAGTAATTCTTTTTGCCGCCCCTTCCCTTCCGCCGCCCTTCTTTTTGCCGCCTTCTTCTTCTTCCAGCAGCCCCTTCATTTTGGGCCACCCCTACTTTTACCCGGGAGCTCATACCTCAAAGCCCCCCAAAAAATATGCGCATGCTGCCTGCCAGCTATACATTTCCTGAAATCTTAAGATTGGAGCAATTCTATAGTACACTAAGCCAAAAAAGAAACTTATAATTTTTCACAAGGTCATATCTTAAAATCCTGTCCATTAAACTGAACCAAAATTACACACAGGATTACTTCAATGCTCTACTCTAAACTACGCTGACACAACAGCAAAATGCACTGACATGGGACAGCTTCCTGTACCACATTCACAGCCCAATAATTGGCATCCAGCACAAGAAATCTGTGAGAATGTGCACAAGGTCCTTGCACAGATGATAATTCGCTAAGAGTAAGTGCAATAGTGTGGAACAAGACCTGTTTCTTAAAGAAAGTGTGTGAAAGCAGAAAGCAGCACCGTTTTGTAAATTATCATCTGTTCAACGATTCTCACAGATTTCTTGTGCTGGGTGCCAATTATTGGGCTGTGAATGTGGTACAGGAAGCTGTTCCATATCAGTGCATTTTGCTGTTGTGTCAGTTGGACAACTGGGGTAAATGTAAAGTAAAGTAGAACAATTATACCTGAAGAGACTCAAAAACTTTTGGTAGGTAAGTGCCATGCAGATTTGCAAAATTTGGCCAAAAGGTTTTACCTTAGGAGGATGTTTTATAGAGCACCCCCTCCTAAATTATACATTTTGATCTCCTGCTTTGAGTATTAGAATTTCCCAAGGGTGGTAATTTTACACCCCTTTTGATGACATTTTGTATCCTCCCAAAGAGAAATATTCCTTAAAGGCTTTAACCAGAAAAAAAATCTTGCAACAAAGTGACAAGATGAACTTTGTCTTCATTCATGCACAAAAATTATCCCATAACAAGTTCATCATTCCGCAGTATATTTTGCAATGTAATAAAGCTATTACATTAGTTAAGTGAGTCATGATAGGAGAAGATATATTGACAATCAAATATAGCTTCAAGATTTCCTTTTTGTCTTTATGAGAGGTGAAATTTTTGACCTATTTCCTTGGTAAAATGTAAGTGTTAGTAGTAGTAAGTGTTAGTAGTGGTAAACTAATATGACTTCAATCGCATAACCGTTTTTGAGAGTCTAAGATCTTAAATGGGCTATTCCAGGTGAAAACCATACACCCCCTATGGAAGACATTACCTTAATCTCCCATACAGGGGTGTAGATTTCAAATGGAGTCACCCATTCAGGTAACCCCATTTGAAATTCACACTCCCTGTGTGGAAGATTAGGGTTATATTTTCCATAGGGGGTGAATAGCCTAATATGCTCATCTGTTAGGACACAGTTCTGTAACCCCGATATGATTGTACATTTCATAAGAATGACATGAGTTGGTTGGGTAGTGATTGAGCTATTCCATTTGAAGTCTAATGGAAGACATGACATTAATCTTCCACACAGGGAGTGTGAATTTCAATTGGGGTTACCTAAATGGGTGACTCAATTTGAAATCTACACTCCCTATATTGGAGATAACTCGGTCATGTCTTCTGTAGGGGGTGTATGGATTTCAACTGGAATAGCCCATTGTGTTGAGATATGGACTCAAATGCCCTGCAAAAATGTTTCAATATTATTGAATCATTCATGAGTTAACCAAGTAAAGAAATGGTTTTGATGGTAATAAGCACATTTTAAAGAGATTTTCAGTTTCTTATAGGATAGTAAAAAGCATTTACAAAGTTGGATTTTGCAGGAAACTCCATTGAAATTGAACAACCAGTTCCAAAGATATGAGCAATTAAAGAGTTTTCAAAACAAGAGAAAACAAAAGAAAATATTTCCTTTGTTTGGCTATATATCAAAATCAATATTTGCGAGTTCTGACTGATTTTGCTTGATCACATCACATACATGACATACAAATTTTCTCAACGTAAAAGTGCCAGACTACAACATTTTTCTTAAATTTGTGAAGTTTGATTTTAAAAATCTATGCGCTCACTACTCAGGTGAACTGGTCCAGCTCAACCCTTCTCAAGTGGGTACATTAGAAAACCATAAGATGTCACCACAGATACCAGTTGGGGTATCCTGTCTCAAAATATCATTGATAGCACATGCAGGATTTGGTGGGGTTTTTTTTGGAGGGGGGGTGCAACTTCTGAAAAAGTGGACAATTTTGTGAAAAGTGGACTTCCTTCCCCAAAATGGGACCTTTTGGACCATAAAAGCATTAAAAAAATCTGTTTTGCTCAGGTCTGAGCATTTAACAGCACTAGAAAGGATAATCTTTTACAATGAGTTTATAGAGTTAAATTAAATTTCTTCTGTTGCTTTAATATATCACACGCTGCAACTCCGTTGAAGATTCCATACAAAGTGGACATGTGTATCCCGATAAATGATCATTTTCATGTTGTAGAACAGTTGCATATAAAAGAAATTGGAAACCTCTTTTGGCTATATCATGTATAAACACTCAATCATTTGTATCTTTCACTGTGTATACATTTTTTCAATCTTATCCCCGGGATCTTTTTCAATCTTTGAAAAGCGGTCCATTAAAACATGGACACTGTACCCTGAAGCTTGAGTTAAATCAGAAATCACTATACTATGATCAGTAGGAAAGTGGCAGTGTGTGATTGTTGGGGTGTCACTTAGCATAGAGATTGTGAAGTTATTGCCAATTTTCTTATGTTAATGTCTTTTTTTAGTTTTTAGCTCCCTGTTTTTCCCTGTATCTCAATATCATAATTGTCACCTTATTACCTAGTCAAATACAAGAAAATGCACCTGTTGTGATTTTCATACTACTTCATATCAATTTATGCACAGGAAAGGTCTGCATTACTCCAGACTTCAGAAAAAATACAGCACTAACTATTGTCGATTAAAAACAAGAATGACATTTTGCAAAATGAAACTTAGCCCCAATCCTAATCCTTTTAGTTAAAACTGCCTAAATGTGCAATGAAAATCAAATTTTAATATTTTGCCAATTGTTTGGGAAAAACCATGCAATTTTGCATTTTCTTACAAATTTTTTTTTTTTAAACCCACAAAAACACCATTAAAATGGGTACAAAAATACCCTAAAAATTCATGTGTTTAGCCCTTATTTCCAAAAATTGGTCAAATATTAAAGTTAGTTACTAAAGTAGTTCCAACTAAAAGGATTAGGATTGAGCTATGTTTTATTTGGCAAACACAGGATAGTATTTTTTAATCCAAAAAATTATTGAATCAAAGTAGTCCTGATCAAAATGTAACGTCTCCTCCAATGTGGGTCATGCAACTGAACTGTGATACATTTTATATATTTATTTAAATATACATGGTAGAACTAATGGTGTATTTGGCTGTATAAGTGGGAAAAATCTTTAAAATATTTAATATTGTTACTAAATATTGGGAAGTAAAGGTACCATCATTGATCATTGAGAAAGTATAAACATATTTGAAATCTCTCGGAATAGCTTAAAAGTGAAGGATAGGTCAAAAAATTCGGATTAGATTTATTTCCTATGGTTAATAGATAAGAAAAAGGAAGAAATTTTTTTGTTAACAAAAAATTAATGTTGAATACACATGTGACATGTATTCTCCAAAGCAAATATATGAAGTTCATACTATATTTACTTTCAAAGTTATATCTGTTTTAATAGTTGGCATTTTTGGCCAAAAAAGGGGGGAAAAAATCACAAAAATTGTGTTTTCCAACCCAAATATCTCAGCTCACGTCACTTTTCAAAAATGCCAGCCGGGTAAATCAGAAAGATGAGACTCTTATGGTTAATTTTAACCCGGCTGGCACCTTTGTCTAAAAATGATGCACGAAAATGTTAACTAGAGCAGATAGACTGATGTGGCCTCTCTACTAAAAGAGGAGTCTCACAGTACCCTCAAACTGATCTTGAACTTATATGCTCACATTCATAATGTCCAATTTTGGTTAAATTGACCACTTTCAAACAAATGTCTTATTTGTTTTTGATTATACAGTGAAATGCACTGTTACTGTGTGGCACATAAAGAATTAAGCACACAAATCTTGTCTCTGTCAATAGCAGTGGCCTCAATTTCAGTTCCGTTCATCCTTATCATGAGCCGAACAAGCTTGCAATTTTCTTGTGCTCAACCGAGTGGAAGAAACTCAATCTGACAGAATCCGAACTTTATTTTTTCCCTTTTATTCCTATAATCAGTTTACTGGCTGGCCGCTCGCCTTGCTTGTGAAATGAACGGTTGTGTTCGGGGTTGTGTTATTTATTTATCACACGTAGACATCAGTTTCTTGTGTTGATAAGTAAACAATGTGAAAACGAAGACAGAGTAGCCAGCTATTGACCGTTGATTAAAGCAGCATTTGTAACAACTCAGTAGGAATCAAATACTCCATGATGTATTTTATGCAATGCAAATGGTAAAGATTATACAAAAATTGTGAATTTAAAATGCAATGATTCTGAGTTCAACATAACTTGAAAAACAAGCATACAGGTGTACACTCTTTAAAAAAGGTTTAGTCAAATTTGAATAGATTCCTAAAATATCTAATTCTCGATCATGAGAGCCAACTTAGGTACGCACAGGTATTTGCGTCAAGCGTACTATGCAAAGACCGTGTAGGGGGTCATTTTAATGATCCTGCTATTTCCCAAAGTATGTTTTCCTGGCCGTGTTTCCTCGACTTAACTGTTTTTTGCTCAAAAAGGCAAATCCTGTTTAGGGTATGTTTTGAAAATCTCTGGTCACGCATGTGTACACTGTGAAACTTGAGTGCCCCCGGTTCACTTGTCTATAGTAGCTATGGACAAACAGCAAGAAAACCAAATGACATAGGCATACACAGGACAAGTTGTGATGCAAAGTCTGGTTGCTTTAATTGGCCATGGCATATAGAGCATTGCTTTAATTGACAGATGTCCAGACTGACACAAATTCTCCTGTGACAAATGTGTCAGAATGCTGACTTAATTGCGAAATAAACATATTAACTACCCACCGACCAACGATACGAAGAATTATCATGCACTAAGTCGATAACATTTTAAAATTGCAGTCTTAAAATTTGATCTGGTTCAAGACCAATTCAAGCTAAAATGTGAGTTTATCCTATTCCAGATCAATTTGAGCTGGAATTCTCTTAAATCTTGATACAAAAGCTCATCGAGGGGGTCCTGGTTTTAGATTGGGGAAGGATGTGCAGCTGAGATTCAAAAAACATACTCCAAAAATTTGTCAAATTTGATGAACAAAAGACCCCAAAATACTACTTTTCTATTATTTCTGTTCAAAATTATGGTAAATTGTCTAATTCTGGAAAACTTTTTAAAATTTTGCTACAATCCATACTTTTTCCAGATTGTAGGAGAAAATTGTGAAAAACACCCTATCTCTAAACCAGTTTTCTCAAACTTGCGACCAACATTGATACCAAAAGGCCTGAATTTGCCCCCCCCCCCATTTTTTACTAATGCGAAGGCTTCATTGTGCAAATCTAGAAATTCAATTAGAGAATAAACAATAGTAATTTAGTTTTTAGCATCCTCTCTATCATGGTATAGAAGATAGGCAGGTCCAATATTTTGAGTAGTGGATGTCAGCATAAAAAATTACTATCTTTTAATCTCATTCTTGTTCAGTTTTATTCACTGAAAACTAATCTTCCGGAAGAAATTAAAAGTTGCCATAATAAAAACTTCCCTGTAGGCTGTAGTCGTAATGAACAAATCCATTATGAACTTATTAACAAAATTTTGTGTGCCGCAGTACCATATTATGCAAGACACTTTCATCACGTCTCAACTAGCATGTTGCCTTGTTCTGCGATGACACTACTCACTATTCTCTATGGTCTGATAGATGATACCCAAAATCATACAAAGTCCAATCAGATTTTGTGTTTATAAGCTAGACCACGGCCACTGAATAAGAATATTGCTTACAAACTGGCCAAAACACAACAAAATACTAACATTATTTTGAGAATATTTAAATTCACTAATCTGGACACCATGCGAAAGTCAGTGGAATTAAATACCTCACAAAATAAAGTCACATTATACTAGAATACTTACCAATCAATTTAATGATGATTTTGTCGCAAGTCAAGTCATCAACAACAGGATGTTCCTTGTCACAAACATAGCAGGTGACAGGGGAATCATCTCAGCTCAAGATGTAAAATAAGTAGTGTTTATTGCCTGTAAGAGACAAAGATGAAACATTTATCAGCTTGCCTGGCCATAACCAGTGGAGGCACCAGAAATATTATTTTGGGGGTAGGGGTGGGTCAGGGTCAAAGTGAATTTCAGGGGGTCAAAATCAACAAATTTTATGCAAAATTGATGCAAAAAGTGGAGATTTTCTTCATTTTCGGCTTTTACTAGGGGAATCTGGGGGGGCAATTGTTCTGATGGTGGGGGCATTGTCCCCAATCCCCCCCCATCCATGGTGCCACTTGTTTATTATGGTAACTATACTAAAATGTCACTTAAGGTTTCTCTATTTATTTCAAACATTGATCATGACAGGTATCCATCTTGCAAATGGTTGATTCCAGCAAACTAAGCAGGACAAAAAGTCTCCATCTCTGAATTTTCCACTTCAGAATATCATTAAAGAAATCATGTTCTTGATGGAGCATTATCATGTCATGTCCAAAATAGAAGTATTTATTGATGCTTCTATTTAAAAAAGTTTACTCTTACCTAAGACAATGTGATCTACCAAAGATAATTCATTTTTGACTATTTCCAAAACAATTTACTGCCACCATGCTATCTACTAAAGATAGCAGACCTTGTACAACAATCACTTAATTATCTGAAGACAGTCAGGATTAAATGACTGACTACTGCAAGCCCATTCAGTGATTTCCTCGATCATCATCCGGACGATCATAAAAATCATCAAAATTCAGATTTTGGTACCTTTGTCATAGTCATAGATGTGCTAACATAGCCTGCTGATGGTTCAGCCGAAAGCTGTGTATTTAAGACAAAATAAGATATTTTACATGATTCTGTAATTTATATACTGACAGTATATAAATTAGCTACATGTATTTGAATGGGGCTTCAACTTCGTCAATACAGCTGTTTTCTTTGTTTTTTTGCCAAATTTTTCATTTCAAAAATACCAAATGACAATTAGATTGACTTATCCTGTACTTTTAAGCATTTTTTACACTTGTGCTAAGAAGATAGCATGGCTTCAATTATTTAATTGATCAATTTCTGCAAAAACACATAGGATCCTGATAGGACCATGTTAATGCAACTTGCTCAAACTGGACTTTTAAAAGTCTGTAAGCATACTGACTTATGGACATAAAAGGCGGCCACACCCCAACAAGTCAAGTGACCAATTTTCCCAAAACTTGGACTTTAAGCTATAAGCATACTGATCTACTAGTATAAGAAAAGAAGGGCACTCACAAATAAGTCAAGTGAACAATTTTGCTTGCAGGTTTTCCCGTCAAGTAAAAAGGAGGATTCAATCCAATTTCAACAGCCACTAAGGCTTTGGAAAGTCTTAATTTAGTATTTAAAGGGGCACTTCACATTGTTTTCTATCATATATTGAGGCCTACCATTCAAATAATATGTTTCCAGATATTGAGTTGTGTTGCTCCAGTGGTTTTGCTATGAGAAGCAAAATGTGTATAATGCCCTATATAGATAGTTCTGTTTGATGGAAAACAGGGGGTACCCTAAGTTTGGTGTGGAAAATGCCCCCTCCCCCAGGCACACCACTGAAGTCATCTTCTCCAACGGTTATTTTCTTCCACCCATAATTTACTATTCTGAATTTTCATTAATAATTACAAAAGCTCATTATTGCCAAGAATCTTCACTGGAAAATTTCTGGATTGTTTATAGAAACACTAATATATTCACACACCGTCTCTCTCTCTTCAAAATTGGCTGTCACAATGTATAATGTCACAAATGTAAACAACCCCATGAAAAAGTACTGTGAGAGCACAATATATTATGTTTCTGGTGCAATATTTTCAAAATATGAGCATATTTTTTGTGCGGCATAAAAATTCGCACAATATTACTATGACCAGCTAATAACAGGTAAGAACTGTTTGGTTTTTTCTTTTCTGTGCGTGTCAATCAAATCCCTCCAAGAAGATTTCAACCTCCTAAAACCAAAATAAAATGTCAACCCTCTAATCCCCCCTCCCATAGTGTAAAATTGAAACTTGGCCTGATGGTAAATGCAAAATTGTACCTTTATTTTGGGCAAAATAGTCCAAAATTGAAAATTGGCCTGGTAAACACAAAATTTCACCTTCATTTTGGGCAAAATGGTGTAAAATTGAAACTTGCCAGGTAAACACAAAATTTCGCCTTAATTTTCAGCTAAAATAGTGTGCAATAATTGAAAAAAAATTGAACTTCACACATAATTAAAACCTTCCCCTAAATAAAGTACAACAAGCTCTTTGTTCACTCTACCAAAATTATGTGTAAGTGATACAATATGCGGGCACAATACATTCCACATTCAGATAACCTGTATATTTGTAGGTTACCTCTTCAATTCAAGGGCTTATTAATTCTACATTGAGCATGGTAATCACTAATCTGCAATGAATTTAGTTTATATTTTGGGCAAACCTTTTCCAATGCTTCAATATATGGATATCTATAATGTGTATTTTGAGTTATTATAAAATGTGCAGCATTATTTGGAAACTACACTATAAGGGCCGCTGCAGACTTTTTAGTGGATATAGAATATTCAATGTAACATGTCTTTGTTATACTTCTAACGAATGTTTGATGATGTAAAATAAATAATATATTTCCACCAGATATTCGACATAACATATTATTGATAATACATTATCAAACATTCGTTAGAAATTAAAACATTACTGAAAATAGAATGAGAATAGGTTAAATATCAAAGACATAGTACATCAAATATTCTCCGTCAAACAGGATTCTGTATGACCATGTACATAATACTCATTTAAGGCTGAGTACACGCTTAAAATTATTTTACTCAACTTGAGTAAAAAGGTCACAACTCAACAAATTGAGTAAAAAATTACTCAAATTGTGGAAATAATACCAAACATTGAGCTCATATTGAACTCAACACTGAGGGTATCATTTATTAATATGAGCTCAATGCTGGTTATTATTTACTCAATTTGAGTAATTTTCTACTTAATTTGTTGAGTTGTGACCTTTTTACTCAAGTTGAGTAAAATAGTTCTAAGAGCATAGTAAAAACAAACAAATACCAGCAAACATGATTTTTTTTAAAGTGTGCTGAATATAGCAAAATTTGTTACCACATCTTTTCCTTGAGAGACCCTCCTGAAATAGACACTCATTTACCCTACATATACCTCTTTCTTGCAAATCCCTACCAATGAAGCTTTGAATTTTACCTAAAGCAACCCGTAAAGGACCTACTTCCATCACATGGAATCTTCATCAAATAAGCTATCACAAAAAGAAGAAAAGGGATTTTCACTATTTTCAATACACAAACCTTACCATATATTTAAATGGGCTATTCCATTTAAAATCAACACTCACCCTGTGGAAGATTTAGCTAAATTTTTCCACAGAGGGAGTATGAGTATTGAATAAAATAGACAGTTGGTTAACTTCCATTTCAATTACTCACTCCAGTTGTGGAAGATATAGGTAAAGCCACAAAACAGAGGGAGTGTGGGTTTCAACATAATTAACCCTGACCGATTACATTTGAAAAACATACTCCCCCTGTGGAAGATATTTCCAATAATCTTCCACAGGTAGTGTGGATTTTAAATGGAACAGCACAATATTGGTCTCAAAATATCAAGGCTTGGCTCAAGAACCACTGAACCAATACTAGGCTTGTTTGTACTCATTTGAATGCAGTTGCCATGTGTATGCCAAATATTTTAATGAAACTAGAATTTTTTAACAATGTTTGGTATATTTTTTGAATGTTCACCACGCTCAATGTTTCAATGTAAAAGGATAAGCAACATAGAAGCTCCCACAAACGCAGCATTCAGCACTGTTGTATTGAAAAGTAAATGTCATAAAGGCATACAATTTTGTGTAGAAAGGACAAAGCCAAATCCAATATAGTGTTAATGAAATGAGATAATGAAATTGTTATAAGCTCGGATTTGGTATGCTTCCTCCGTTTTGCCCTGCGCTCATTTATATAGTTTTACTTTGTGAGCCACTGTAGTCTGTCTGCCTTAGTCCATCTGGCAAAGCACATGAAAAAAAATTCTGTTGCTTCTTTGATGTGCACACACAATGCTAAACATCTCCCTACTTGTTATCAAACCGACAAACAGATATTTTTAGGGTGTAAACAAGTTTGTGTCAACTTCAAGAGGCCATGTGTATTTTGTTTTCTGGAACAATTTTACCACACTTCATTTAAATTACGCCATTTTCAAATGTTTTGCTTTAAAAACACCAACATCTGCATTATAATGCTAGCTCATTGGCTTAGAAAGATTTTCAACATGAGGGCTGAAACTTGGAAAAGATTTTGGTGGGCCACCCTAGGGGCAAACCAACCTTGGAGTCACATTTTCCCTCTATTTTATCACAATTTTTTTACTTCACCTAGAATTATTGGGGTGGGGGCTGAAAGATATTCCAGCCGCCGCACCAATATTATTGAGGGAACTGAGCCCCCCAAGACCCCCAGCTCCTAAGCCTATGTAGCTTATATGCTAATGTAAATTTTTGAAACTATAATAAAAAACATCACATATTTTCTAATTATATTCCTTATATTTGATGAGTTATAATTGGCCTATATTTCAAATTGAGAAAAAATAGATATATCACTTTTTGCATTTGAACTCTATCTTCAAATATTATTTTCATCTAACCTACTTTGCAACTGATTTGACCAAAAAATTGTGATTCAAAACATATTTTACCATAATCTCTCACACAAAATTCATAAAGAAACAAAAGTCATCATAAATCCTGGTTTCCTGAACACCTTTGGGAAACAAACATGTTTTTTACTAAGCCTTGGGCAGAGAGAAAAGGCTTCTCTTGGAAATCCGCACACATAACTATGTGAAATTGGATTTACTGCATAGAGCTGCACGATTAACCCATTTAGGGCTTTTTATAGTTGTCAGACAAACAATAGAAAAATGTGTTTCAAAAAAGCAATAAAAGAAATCACCTCACACATAGCTTGTACATTTTTTTTCAAACTAAACAAAAAACAAAAAAGATTCCTTAGCAAATATCAGTTTTTGCCAGATAAAAGTGCTTGGGAGACTATCTTACACAGGGAATTACTCATTCATGTTAGAGTTTACATGATATTTTGAAGCCTTATATGACCATTAAGGGGTACTACACCTATTACATTTTTTTACTGGTACATCACTGATGTACCACTTTTTGGCTTCTACCTTCAGAAGCATGTAAGCTACATTGATACCAATGCCACCCATAGAACAAGAAGATTTGCCCCTTCATTTAGCATACCACTTTGTCCAATTTTTTTTCTCATTTCTTCACAAAATGCAAAAAACAAATGCAACGTATCCACTTGAACCTATTGAAATAGTCCTTTTCTTAGGCCCAATTGATTTAAAAGTTTATCTCAGAGATCCTGTGTGCATTAGAAATAGTCTATTATCTTATGTATTTTATTGGTTTTTTTTACTCCATATTTGTGCATTTAACGTAAAAACAACTGGCGTAAAACAACTCGGCTTCGACTCCTTGTTTTACTTAAATAATGATGTCGCCCATGTTATATGAGATGATAGATGCACTCCAATGGCTAAAAATAATACCTTTATTCTCTGAATATGAGACAAACAAGTGTTGATTTCCCTATGCATTTTTACCCTCCCACATTGAAAGACCAAATTAACTGAGTAGAAATCTAAATTTCAAAATGGACTATTCCATTTAAAATGTACACAGCCACTTTTATTAATAATAGAGGATTACACTTCCATCTCTATCCCGATCTCAATACTAGTTGCACATTAGGCCAAGTAAAATAAATAACATGTATATCGTCCAAACTTTCTCAAAATTTGATGAGGGAGGCCCTTATTATTTGTTATTTTGTTATAAATTAACCATTTTCTGTGTAAAATTGCAATTGCAAAGTCTTTGTCAACATTACCATAAAAATGGAGAGGCCCCTAATATTTTTGTTATTTCCCCAAAGCCTTACCCCTAGAAAGTGTTTGGAATGTGTTTATATAAAATGATAACCAAGAACACATTCATGTTTTTACTTCACAACAGAAACAATGTAAGGGAGCAAATAAGAAAAATTACAAAAATATTTGAGAATCTCCAAAAATCGGTGAGGGCGGGGACAATAAAATGTTATTTATTTTACTTGGCCTTATGTTCAATCAGCTGGAATTTTGTTGCCAGTTTTGTCTTAAAAATTCCAGTTGAAAAATGTTGGAATTTATACAATCCAGTTTAGATTTTGCACAATTTTGCCTCAAGGATCAAAATTTGTTTAGAATTTCAAAATGTCAATGACCTTTTCTACTTTTTTGTAGATGAAAATTGTTGTATTCAAGTGGAATTATTAAAACTGTTGAATTTGGTTGGAATTGGGCTATACCATTTAAAATCCACACTACCCCTGTGGAAGATTTAGCTGAAGTATTCCACAGAAGGAGTATGAGTTTCGAATAGAATAGAATAGACAGTTGGGTAACTTCCATTTGAAATACTCACTCCAGTTGTGGAAGATATAAGTAAAGCCATAATACAGGGGGAGTATGGGTTTCAAAATGATTAATCCTTACCAATTACATTTGAAAAACATACTTCCCCTGTGGAAGATATTTCCAAAATCTTCCACAGGGGTAGTGTGGATTTCAACTGGAATAATCCATTCCACCATCTTCCTCAGGGGGGTGTGGATTTCAAATGAATCAGCCAAATGCAAGAGTCAAGGTTAAGCAAGTCATTTCTATGCATTGGACATGTAGCAAACATGATATGATGGATACGGTCAAGGAACTGCATTTCCCTACGGCAATATTGTTCTTCCTTATGTCACAACATCAAAATTATTTCGATATAATTCATATCTTTGCTAAAATATATTCATGTATGGATGAGCTGACATACAGCCTGTATCAAAATTATTGGTACCCAGTTTTCAAAGTTTTGTCATTTTTTTAGCCAAGCTGCTAATCATAATCTTGTTAACTTGTTACGTTAATTACTTAAATTGTTAAGATGTTTGCTTTTATATACATTTTGGATCATTATTCTAAAAGACGGCACAAAAAGTAACGCAGCTGTTATAAATATGCCTATAGTGTCAGAACTAATCAATGTGTTCACAAAATGTCAACATAGAAAGAAGGATGATTTATTTACGTGCATTTTGATACCCCATTTGTCCAATTTCGTTCAATATTAACAACACAGCAGTGCTTTAAAAGAAAGACACCCAAATTTAAAAGTTGCCGCTATTTGTATTGATTTGAAGTCAGCGCGAAGATAAATGGGGGATTTTACGTGCCATACTGCTTGCGTAATAATCATTGATCGCTGTAAACTGCAACTTTTAAATTCGGGTATTTTTCTTTAAAAGCACTACTGTGTTGTTAATATTGAACAACATTTGACAAATGGGGTATTAAAATGCGCGCAAATAAATCATCCTTCTTTTTATGTAGAAATATTGTGGAAACAATTATTAGTTCTGAAGCTATAGGCATATTTATAACAGCTGCGTTACTTTTTGTGCATACTTTATTTAGACATAGTGTGTGGGTTGGCACATATTTATATTTTGATCACATAACTTGCTTGGAGACCTGTTATGTTTCCCTGTGAGATATTCAAGATGTGATGTGACAGCAAAATGTCTGAATCTTAACATTTTTAAAAAACAAATTGTCATGAGGCAAGATTTTGTTTCATCAAAAGAAAGAACTATTCAACAACATTCACGTTTTTTCCTAATAATTAATAATGTGTGACACGATCTGGTCCATGGGAGGCCAAAGGGAGCATTTTTGAATTGAGTTACTGTAATTATAACATTATACATACAATAGGCTATCATTTACTGAAAACACCAAAGGTCTAGGATACTTGGTTCTAAAGTTATGAAGTTTTTGATGTCTATTTTCTTATGTATTTTATTGTTTTTTTACTCCATATTTTTACCTTTATCCCAGTTTCAAATTTGCTGCCTTTGGCTCCCATGGACCAGATCGTGTCACATATTATTCATTTCAAATATATTTCTTGAAAATTACACCAAATGGTACCAATCATTTTGATACAGCCTGTACTGTTTGTATGCTTAAGAGTATTTATATTCACCACTGGCTTGCTTAAACTTATGATTGCACTATCTATTCTATTACAGAACTTGATATGATAATCCCCATTTGATGACGAATATCATATATCAAATTATATTTTGAAAACGGATAAACAGCGCTGTTAAAAATAACAAGCACTCCATAATGAAGTTTTAGTATCATAGTAATGTACCTGAGTATTATTACGCTAAATGTTTCATTTCTTTCTACTTCTGACTTCAAAATAAGAAAGTATCATATTTTCTTTCCTTGAAATAGAAGTAAAAATAGATGTGCAGTAGAAATGACTTAAATTACAAATTCCTATCGGTTGTTGAACTATCCGGGTTATTGAAAATTAAAAGTCATGTCAAGTTTGTGAGATATTATTACAATATTGAAAGTTTTGTGTGTATTTTTTAATATGATAGAAACATTTCTAGACTTGCATGTGATGAATATATTTTATTCTTCAGTGGGTGTGATCTAATTTGTAGACACATAATCTGATTGGCCAATCACATGATTTCGAATGTCGTTTATCAGACCTTAGATGACCCCACATCATCATGAGTATATGCGTATGTAGCGCGTTGTATGCATATAGTACGTAATACTTGCGCATGCTTGCAGGGGCGTGCAACTGAAGACGCGAAGGTGTAAACAAGTTTCATTCATTTTAGTTTTTATGATGGCAACATAATATTTGCTTAATGAAATAGTTATTATTATTAAAATAATATTTTACCGAATCAGAATGAGAAAAAAACAATATGCATTTTTGTTTCTATCCACTACCATAGATTCAAGTGTATTTTTAATCATTTTTATTGTTCATAAGATTGCTATGTACATCTGTTTTGTTCAATTGATGTAATACTAATAGGAGTAGCTTTTACCATGTTGTTGTCAGTGGCGGTGCCAGGGAGGCATGATTGCCCCCCTGAAATTCACTTTGCCCCCAATGCCTTCCCTCTTAAAACAAATTCCTGGTGATGCCACTGGTTGTTGTTTTGATATGTTGTTATGTCATGCTATGTACATTGGTGTATTTTATATTTTGTTTCATTGTATACAGCACATTGGTCCATGGGAAATGTGCTTTATAAGTTCTCTGAAATCAAAATAATAATAAATAAATAATAATATTTTATTGTAGTTGCGCCGGCATCCACCACTCATTGTTTGTTCTCTAAATTGAATCATTGAAGTCCCCCCCTCCAAATATTTTTCTTGCCCCCCCCAGTTTTCCCCCCACTTTTGAGGCAAAAACCCCAAAATCATGTAAATTTCCACTTTTTGTGGCAATTTTGCATAAAATTTGTCGATTTTGCCCCCCCCAATTCACTTTGCCCCCTCCCCGAAAAAAATTCCTGGTGCCGCCACTGCCTGCGAAGACTGTTTCAAACTTGCCTCCAAAATGTATGGGGGAATATTTCAGAAAAACAGAGCTACTCATGCAAGATTTCCCTCTGCATCTCTTATTATATAATGCTGTCTGTTGAATATTTAATTTGCTAGTATAGTGCAATAAATAATCCTGTTTATATTTTGAACATTCATAAAGTTTAATGTTTCATTTGCCAAAATATATTCATGTATGGATAGTTGGATATTGTTTGTATGCTTGAAAGTATTCATAATCATTATTGATCGTCAGTAGATATTTAAAAGTAATTTACAATGTATTTTAGGGCTGGAGGCTTTTATATACCGTACTGAATAAATTTCCCTCATTTGAGGGAATTAAATGAATGAATGAATGATCAGCATAATCACCATAATCCTCATTTCATATTTTGAACATTCATAAAATTTAGTGTTTTCATTTGTCAAAATATATTCATGCATGGATACTTAGATATTGTTTGTATGCTTAAAAGTATTCATAATTGCCATTGGCTCACCATAATCCTCATTTCACATTTTGAGAGGGTGCACCACCAAATCACTCCACGATTTATGTAACAGTGAAATTTGGTTAAAATAGTCCACCGCTTATTTGAGCTTGTTGTGGCTTTATTTCCTAAACATACAGTCAAATTTTGCTAGTTTTTAGCTCATTTGCTTCCAACAAGTGTCTACATGAAAGGTCACATTTTTTTTATTTCAGAGTTGAAGTTTTGGTGTGAATTTGAACAACATCTGGTTTCCAAAATTGAGTGATTTTTTAGGGTTAAATTTGCACAATTTTTCTTTGCGGCAATATAACAAAAAAAGTCAGTGATTAGCAATATATTCCATTAAAAGAATGATATTCTACCCATGATCAGCTTCAATTTGATACCAAGCTTGATACATTTTTCAAGTGCTAAAACAAGATCCAAAAGTAGGCCTTTCCCTGTGTATTTCAATGGGTGCGTTTAATGGTGGTGTGCTCCATTGAACATTCATTCAAATTTAGCGTTTAATTTGTCAGAATGTATTCAAGTTTGGATGAGATGGATATTGTTTGTATTCATAATCACCACCCGGAATCACTATTGGCTAACAATTGTAATTGTAATGTCAACTCTATTACAAAATGTGATACAGATAATCTCAAACAATATCACATATCAAATTATATATTGAAAACAAATATAATAACTCTCTTCAAAATAACAAGTACTCTATTATAAAGTTTTGATATCATATTTATATGAAGTGTTAAGATCTGTGTATTATTTGCTACATTGGTTGGCACTTCTAGCCATGTTCACTGAGGAGGTGAACACTAACACTATGAGTAAACTTAGATTCAGTCAAGGGTTTTGCCTGTGTGAATGCAATTTGAGGTTTGACACTTCAAGGGAAACTTAGAGAAATTATGGGATAGGCTTTTATGACAGGAGTTCATAACAATTGGTAAGTTTTAAGCGGGTTTGCCGTCGGACAAGTTTAGAACTGTCAAGCTTTTGTCAGGAGTAGCTCTGACTTCTTCAGGATAAAGTACCTAAGAATGAGACATGTAGGCTGCCCCTTGCCTACTGGTGGCTCTGAAAAGAGCCGTTCACTGAAGACTGCCCCTTGTCAACAGAGAACAAGCAGACCTCACCTATCTGCTAATGTAAAAGGTTTGGTGGCTCTGAAAAGAGCTGTTCACTGAAGACTGCCCCTTGCCAACAGAGAACAAGCAGACCTTGCCTATCTGCTAAATTAAAGGTTTGGTGGCTCTGAAAAGAGCTGTTCACTGAAGACTGCCCCTTGTCAACAGAAAACAAGCAGACTGTATCTGCTGATGCAACTGCAGAGAGTACAATCATCCCCCCAATGTTGATGCCTGTATGTGGGTTTCTGACCAAATTAACCTCATATTTGGCCATTTTAGCCCCAAAAATACAAATTTTTCTGCACTTTGTGCGATTTGGTTCCACTTTTGCACCATATTTCATCAGTTTAGCTCAATATGGCAAAACATTTTGCACGCTTTGCGCGCATTTATACCACAAACTTATTATGTTGCCAAAAGGTGCTGAATTCACTAGACTTCAAGAAATTTTTTCCAACGTCATCCCCTCCAATGTTAAAAAGAAATCTACGCCACTGATGTGCTTTGGGTTAGAGGATGGCTCAAGGTTTTGGCTGACAAACCCACTGTGTGCACACTATTATGCTATTTCTGCTTATTATGCTATTTCTGCAATTAGAGGTATAAAAATCCTTCAATGTTTCTGCCCATTTGAGCATGACTGAATCAACTAGAGCGATAACCGCACCATAGCTGAACCATGTGGCTTCGGCAGTATATTGTGGTAAGCCTCGATACCACTGTCATCATTGCATTTAAATTTCAGCTCAATTGAAGCATTTTGAAAACTTGACATTTGACCCCTTTATTGCCCCTTAATGACCTTAAATGAATTTTAAAATATTTTAAACATGTTTAGAATGTCATAAGGATCATTGCGTTTAAATTTCAGCTCAATCGCAGTATTTTGGAAAACTTGACCTTTGACCCCTTTATGACCCCTTAATGACCTTAAATGAATCTTAAAATGTTGTTAAAATGTTTAGAATGTCATAAGGATCATTGCATATAAATTTCAGCTCAATTGGAGCATTTTGAAAAACTTGACCTTTGACCCCTTTATGACCCCTTAATGACCTTAAATGAATTTTAAAATATTTGTTAAATGTTTACAATGTCATATGGATCATTGCATTTAAATTTCAGCTCAATTGGAACATTTTGAAAACCTTGACCTTTGACCCCTTTATGACCCCTTAATGACCTTAAATAAATTTGTAAATGTTTTAAACATGTTTAGAATGAGATCATTGCATTTAATTTTGAGCTCAATCGGAGCATTTTCGGTTAAAATGACCTTTTTTGACCCCTGTGACCCCAGGATGACCTCTGACGTTTGGAAATATTTTTATTATATTCTTTATGTTTTCCTCTTTCATATGACACCACTCATGGGGTCATACCTTCGTGGCATTTAGAGATATGTCCATTTCAGACCAAATGGTTAGTCAGTAAGCTAGTAGTAGTAAGCTAGTAACATACACTCATATAGGCTGATACCATTTCATGGTTCAGCAAAAACACTGTTGTAGGCTGATACCATTTCATGGTGCAGCAAAAATCTTATATGAGATCAACATCCACTGTCATGCAGCTATCTTCCCCAAACCACATACTGTGGTTAAGATTCTGCTTTGATAAGGGACACACCATTAGATATTATCGGGGACTAGGAATTTTTTTTTTTCGCTGCCTTTGGAGGCAATTTTTTTTTTTTACCGCCTTTGGCGCGGTTGTCTTTTTTCAATTTTCATGCATACCTTTATACAGAGCTGGGTAGGGGAAAATTTTTTTTTTTGCTCATCAGTGAGGCAAATTTTTTTTTTTTACTCATCAGTGAGGCAAAATTTTTTTTTTTACTCATCAGTGAGGCAAAACTTTTTTTTTCAAAAAACTCCCTAGCCCCCCCCCCCCCATGATATCTAATGGTGCGTCCCTAATACTTTGAGAATTTAATAACATTTACTTTTAAATTTCTGAGAAAAAAGTCATGTTGTCGCACGTCTACTGTAAATGTAGGTCACCATGCCTATGATAGCTGTTCTAGCAATTTTCTTGGAATTTCGAGATATGAAAAGGACCCAAAATATGAATATTGACCCAGGGCTTATTATGAGTGCCACACCCGGGTGGGAAAATATTGTTATCATATTCTTTACTTCTTTCTCTTTCATTTGACACCACTTGGGAGTTCATACCTTAGTGGCATTTAAAGATATGTCCATTTCAGACCAAATGGTTGGTAAGTAAGTAAGTAAGTAAGTAAGCAAGTAAGTAAGCAAGTAAGAAACATACACTAATATAGGCTGATACCATTTCATGGTTCAGCAAAAATAAAGCAACACTGTCTTTTTTCTTGAAATAAAAGATAAAAATAGATGTGTAGTTGAAATTACTTTTACACAATTTCTGTCTTTTTTTGAACTATCCATGCATGTAATTGAAAATTTAAAGCAATGTCAAATTAAAGGTCTTGTATTCTTTGTACACTCTAATTTCACACTATTCCATTTTTTGAATAGAATCCCTATTCATTTATTTTTGATCCCGTAACTATTCATTTTGATGAGATATACTATTCATTTTTTATTAGGTATATTATCACTTTGATAAGATGTCCATTTTGTCCAACTCATTATTTTGATAAGATTACCCATTTCGTTTTGAAATGATTCTTTTAAGTCCCCCATCTGACAAGACAAACTATTCAAATTTCATATTTAGGTCATTTTTGATAAGAACCTATTCCTTTTTAACAAGAACCTATTCATTTTTTTTAAATGACAAGGCAATCTTAGCAAATTTGATGAGTTCCTTGTCATTTTGATGAAAATATCCGATTCATTTTGAAGAGAAATCTGTTCATTTTGAAGAGAAATCTATTATATCCCCATCTGAATAGTTTCCCTTATCAAATTTGACAAGTTTCTATTCAAAAACGATAAGATCGTTTTAAGGGTAGACGAGGTATTGTTGGTCGAAGCAACCTAACAATCGATTTTCATTATTTATATCAATATATTATTGAAAATTAACGCCTTGATGTTTTGCAAAAGTTCATTCTACAAATCATATACTTTGCAAACTTGCTTAATTTATTGTTGTTAATGAGTTATGTACGTTTGACAAAAGTGTTGTTGTTTCAGCCCTCTTTACAACGTAACTCAAGAACCGCAGCACCTATAAAAGTGTATCTGTGATATTTTAATTCTTCTACACGCTCGCTATGAATTGAGCAATGCAGTTTTTGCCAAAGCTCACTACCATTCAGTAGGATGCTGTGAACTATCAAATCACAACAGTTTAAAATAATTAATAACCTTAAGAGTGTATCTTTCCTTTTAAGAAGAGTACTAAAACATTCAAACTCAATATACAAGTACACAAGGTCATGTGATCTCAGATCCTCAACTGATTTTCGATTAAATTTAATGACTTTTTTTCACAAGCATTGGGCTAAAATTAGCATCAACAATAGTTACAGATGGGAAGAACTATTGTGATTACTTGAAATCACCATCACTTAAAAAAGAGGAAATTGTAAAGGTTTATGTAAGTTCAATCAAAATAAAAGTGCCTGTCATGATGATAAAGGCAATTTTGTTGTAAAAAGGTTAGTAAATGAAATGTCAGTAGCTCTTACTGAAGATAGTACCTTAATGACAACATGCAGACTGAAGATAACACAATGACAACATATAAACTGCTTTCTGCTGATGATAGCACCATATTGACAACATACAGACTGCTGTGGTTCATGGTTGAATAAATTCATCAGGATCGGTAGAGTAAACTCAGTAACCAAAGTTCTTGATATCTGATCCAGACCTACGCTGGAGATACATCTAGCGTCGGTTGCCAGTAGGAATCACTCATCATCAAGTGTTAACAAAGGCAACAGTGTTGCTGAAATGTACACAAAGTAAGTGCAATTTCTGGATCAGATATCAAGAACTTTGTTACTGAGATACAGACTGCTATCTACTGAAGACAGCATCAAATTGTCAACATAGAGACTGTTATCTACTAAAGACAGCATCATAATGACAACATATAGACTGATATCTCCTGATGATAGCACCATAATGACAACATACAGACTGCTATCTACTGATGATAGCACCATAATGACATGCAGATTGCTTTCTACTGAAGATGGCACCATAATGACAACATGCAGACTGCTATCTACAGAAGATAGCACCATAATGACAACATACAGACTGATATCTACTGAAGATAGCACCATAATGACAACATACAGACTGATATCTACTGACGATAACACCATAATGACAACATACAGACTGCTATCTACAGAAGATAGCACCATAATGACAACATACAGACTGCTATCTACTGATGATAGCACCATAATGACAACATACAGACTGCTATCTACTGAAGATAGCACCATATTGACAACATACAGACTATTATCTACTGAAGATAGCACCATAATGACATCATGCAGACTGCTATCTACAGAAGATAGCACCATAATGACAACATACAGACTGCTATCTACTGATGATAGCACCATAATGACAACATACAGACTGCTATCTACTGATGATAGCACCATAATGACATCATGCAGACTGCTATCTACAGAAGATAGCACCATAATGACAACATACAGACTGCTATCTACTGATGATAGCACCATAATGACAACATACAGACTGCTATCTACTGAAGATAGCACCATATTGACAACATACAGACTGTTATCTACTGAAGATAGCACCATAATGACATCATGCAGACTGCTATCTACAGAAGATAGCACCATAATGACAACATACAGACTGCTATCTACTGATGATAGCACCATAATGACAACATACAGACTGCTATCTACTGAAGATAGCACCATATTGACAACATACAGACTGTTATCTACTGAAGATAGCACCATAATGACATCATGCAGACTGCTATCTACAGAAGATAGCACCATAATGACAACATACAGACTGCTATCTACTGATGATAGCACCATAATGACAACATACAGACTGCTATCTACTGATGATAGCACCATAATGACAACATATACACTGCTACCTACTGAAGATAGCACCATAATGACAACATGCAGACTGATATCTACTGAAGATAGCACCATATTGACAACATACAGACTGCTATCTACTGAAGATAGCACCATAATGACAACATACAGGCTACTCTCTACTGATGATAGCACCATATTGACAACATACATACTGTTATCTACTGAAGATAGCACCATATTGACAACTTATACAGGCTGCTATCTACTGAAGATAGCATTGTATTGACAACATACAGACTGCTACCTACTGTAGATCAGTGAGGGCACCAAGAGTGTCAAAAAGTTTGCCCCCTCCCCCCGGAACAAATCTTGGTGCTGCCACTGTTGAAAAGAGTACAATTTAAATATGACAATAAACATAACATTGGCTTCATTATTGCCAGTAAATAATATAAGCCAGCTACAGGGTGATTTAAAATGAACTGTACCCAATTTCAAAAATTAAAATAAAATACTTACCGACATTCAAATAATTTGGGTTTGAAAGCTGTAACAGGATAGTATGTTTCCTATTATTGGTGAAAAAAATAATGTCTTTACCTCTAACGGTTTTGAAGAAAAGTACATTCTTAGAAAACACACCAAAAACGATGTTGCACACGGATGAGTATTTTATTCAAACTATCTGTTCTACAGCATTTTGCTCACTCAACTGCCCTCAGACACTTTCAGTTCAACATAAATTGCACATGTTTTTTTAAAATGAAAACATAAGATGAATTGATAAATAAATAGAATTAAAATTAAATACTTACCGACATTTAAATAATTTTATATTGCAAGTTGTAATGTGGTAGTAGGCTATGTTTCCTATTATTGGTGAAAAAATCAGGTCTCAATTACGAGTGTATGGATATTGCACCAGCACAATTTCTATTATTTTGAATTTAAATTTCCCTCTACAATTTCAAGTCAACGGGTCCTTTGTTCTACATATATTATTTAACATGTAATCTTTGCAAACCTGACATTGTAATTGAATATCAATATTATTGATTTAATAATGCGAAATAACATTTGTCTTGGTTTTGCTGTACATGTACGTAGTCATGGTAGTTGCATTTTGTTACTGCGGTAGAGAACACGGATAAACTTAGTTCCGTGTGTTGGTCTAAAAATGGGATGATAACTTGAAAATGCGATATCTTCTGACTAAAACCACTTATTATCAAAATTCAAAATTTCTACTACAGAACACTTATCACTGCTTTCTATGATAGTTTTTGATATGTACAATCTCCGCAAATATATATTAAAAAAATTGGGTGAAGTTGGGTACAGTTCATTTTAAATCACCCTGTAGCCTGCATGTCAGGTATTGAAGTCATCTATTCAAGCATAATAATTATCCTCAACATTTAGTCATTTTCCAATTCTAACACTTTATCCTTAAATAAATAAAACTAAATCCAGCCATCACTGTGATAAAATATAAAAAATGTATTATAAACATTTAGCATTTGTCATGTTCAGTATCAAAGTGGGATAATAAAAGGCTGAACTCACAATACCATCAAACAATTTAATGAACTAAGTCATGTGCAGGTTAAGCGACTGTAAGATAAATACATGGTCAGTCATGAACCATCCCCCAGGCGTACTCTCTAATGAAAACGACATGGTCCTGCGCTATATAAAATGTTGTCAACGCTTACTGGCAGATTGAAATGACTGATGGGAATAGGTGATGCCACCAAGTATACAAGTCACTTGTCACCTGGATCAATTCTACGATGCAACCAAATCAAGAGCTTAATTTCTTTTGTATTTTACTGTTTCTATGATTGTAAAAATAGCTGTATCTTTTAAACTAAAAGTGAAATTTTGATAAAATTATCAACAAAATGTAACCTTGTAATGAGGCATATAAAAATTTAGAAATAAATAAAATAATTTGTTGTCACCAAATGACATATTTTGTGAAATTTTGATCACACATAGATTATTTGCCATGATATGACTGATATCAGGTGGTGTTAAGCTTATCAACACTTCCTATAAATCATATCAGACAATTTCTCATTTAGTGGTCAAGAGGCTGTGGCAATGACCGTGGACACAAGCAGCTGAGTTCTTTTGTGGTTATAGTGCAGGCTTAAATTCTTCTACTTATTTTATATTTTTATGATAATAACACCAACACCTGCCTCTTCCTAGTGTGATCCATATTTAGCCAAATTTAGATGTTATTTTGGTGTTCATAGATCATACATCATAATGGTATTATTGGCAATTTTATCAGGCAATTTATCATCCAACAAAAGGCATTCTGTAAGCATTGTTCTTGTTGGCTCAAATGAAGTAGTACAATAGCTATTTTCTATGGCTTTTTTGCATCAAATATCAACATTGTCTTACTTTTGAGGCTAACTATGGTCACATGACTAGCTCATGGCAAGGACAACTGCATTGCATAACTGCCATTTTAAAATTGCTGCAGGAAAGATGAATATGTTTAAGTGAAACATGTTTTTCAATACCAAGAAACCTGCCCTGATAATCCTGCCAGTCCAAATTTAACACCCTGAATGTTGCAGAATTGCACATAATTCACTTTCCCTGATTTTTTACTTATTTTGCCATTGTTTGGGCCAATAATGGTCAGATAGAGGTTGGACTGTGCTTAAAAAGCCTGTATTATTATACAGGGATTGAGTTTTAAGGCAAGCGAGTATGATCGCACACCACCGCACACGAGAATTTTATGATTCTTAAATTGTAGTCTTTAATTTGTTTCATATTTTGGATTCATTCGTTTATTTTGCAAAACAAGATTTTTTGAGTTGTATTTATACTATCATGCTAGGCCTTACTACTATTTTGTGCAATCAGTTTCCATATTGAATTATTTGTATTTGACATTAAATGAATTATTTAGTTTGTATTTGGTGCAATCAATAGTTTTGAATAATATTAATGTTTTATAGCTATGCTGGTTCATAGGTTGATTTTTGTAGTGTTTTATCTTTTAAGTAGTTTAAATGCTTATTGGGTCCCCATATTATTTGATCCTTTATTCTATATGCTTTGCCTATGTATGTAGTATTAATAGTATTTTAAACATGTTGTAAAGTTACATTGTAATTTGGTTTATTTTGTAAGCATTGTATTTATCTAAATTTGCAATATTATTGTGTATTTGAATGTATGTAGTATTTTTAAACCTTAATAATTATGTTATATAAATGTTGTATTGATCCCTGGGCCTCAAGGAAGAACAGATGATTAATTGTGTTTTCAACTGATTGAGTGTCCCAGGTTAAAGAAGAAATAAAACAAACAAACAAACAAAAACACGCTAAATTGCCTGTCTGAGTGCAATTTAATAGCACACCTGACATCCCACCCTAACATTTCCAGAAGTGTGATTTGTTGCACACCTGTTATTTCCCAAATTCAATCCCTGTAGATATATGATCTGTTTTAGGCTCAAATATGAGATCATTTGATTTATAAAACTCATATAAAGGTTCTTGCCTTGCGATTGGACAATAATTACTATTGATTACCTTTGCTATTTTTAGCATCAGCTGCAAAAAGACTATTGCGGTCCGCACAAGTGTAATAGTCAATTATTCATTACCCTCACGCGAATGCGAAGCTACCATGGCAATGCTGACAAACGCGAGCATATAGCATGCGCAGTGACCATTGCGACTCGCCAGTAAGGTGTAGGTGTATACTTCTAAAATAAATATAGTTTAGATATCTTTTTTAATTTATCTTGTTTCCCTGGTGATTTATAAAATTAAGTGGGAGAAAAGGAATTTATATTATGAGTTACAAGCCTCATTACAGGGCCTCCAAGAATAACAGTGCTCTTACACAGAAGGAGCTACCCTGTATAAAGAAAGTTGAAATAATTAAATAATTGAATAAAACAATCCATATTTCACCTCATGAAAATATTTTTACCATTGTATTCATAAACATAGAATATTTGTATACCATAATTCTGCATTAAACGTTGACCGATTTCAAGATCAATAAGTAACAGAAAATAGACATCAACATAAGAGTAGTCAGTACTTGATATTCCATTCCAATGAAATGTACAACACATTTTCCTCATTTCATTATTGAATATGTGATATAAATGATGACCATTTGTTCATAACCTGACACATATCACATACTGTAATCAAACCATGCCGGCTAGTCGGTCGGTCGGTCGGCATCCACACTCATTTCATACAATTGCCAAACTCAATATCAGAATCCGGTACATCAGTAACTATGGCATTCACACATCCTTAGCCCTGGGCTACCAGGATAGGGGTAATCGACTAGAAAATGTCAAAATCCGACCTTTCTTCTCGTCAGGTTACTGAGGTAGTCTTGTTTTGTTGTCTTTGAATCATGAGAGATGATGAGAACAAAAGAGGACACATGGTTCCGTGTAGGAACAATTGATTGTGACAAGTACAGATGCAGTGTATGCTAGGACTCTGATGAGATTCAAATATAATAAAGGTTACTTTACGTGACTTGAAGGAGTTATTTCAGAATTATGCTGCACAAATTGGATTTGGTTTTGTACGGGAGTAAACACAATAATATTTAAGAATAACATGTCAGTTCAAATATAATTTGAGAATTTATTTTAAAACTGACCTATTTTCAGTACCGTAAATGTATTCTTTGCCAAGGTTGTTATCCTGTTATTCCTCTACAAGAATAACAATAATAATAATAATAACAATAATAATAATAACAATAATAATAATAATAATAATAATAACAATAACAATAACAATAACAATAACAATAACAATAACAATAACAATAATAATAATAATAATAATAATAATAATAATAATAAATAAATAAATAAAAACACCCAACACAATTTTGGTGCAGATAAAACAAGAGTAGTCAGTACTTGATATTCCATTCCAATGAAATGTACAACACATTTTCTTCATTTCATTATTGAATATGTGATATAAATGATGACCATTTGTTCATAACCTGACACATATCACATGCTATATAATCAAACCGTGCCGGCTAGTCAGTCGGTCGGTCGGTATCCACACTCATTTCATACAATTGCCAAACTCAATATCAGAATCCGGTACATCAGTAACTATGGCATTCACACATCCTTAGCCCTGGGCTACCAGGATAGGGGTAATCGACTAGAAAATGTCAAAATCCGACCTTTCTTCTCGTCAGGTTACTGAGGTAGTCTTGTTTTGTTGTCTTTGAATCATGAGAGATGATGAGAACAAAAGAGGACAAATGGTTTCATGTAGGAACAATTGATTGTGACAAGTACAGATGCAGTGTATGCTAGGACTCTGATGAGATTCAAATATAATAAAGGTTACTTTACGTGACTTGAAGGAATTATTTCAGAATTATGCTGCACAAATTGGATTTGGTTTCGTACGGGAGTAAACACAATAATATTTAAGAATAACATGTCAGTTCAAATATAATTTGAGAATTTGTTTCAAAACTGACCTATTTTCAGTACCGTAAACATATTTGCAAAGGTTGTTATCCTGATATTCTTCAACAATAATAATAATAATAATAAATAAAAAAGGTTATTATTTATTTTTGTTTACATGTCTAAAAGTGAGTGTGAAAACAACATTTGTGACATGGTATAAAAAGAGACACTTTTGGGCAGGTTATCAATTTTGAGTGTTTTACATTATCTTAAATAAAGAAATATTTTGCTCCACAACACCGTTTTCCCCAATGAAATCGGACATTCCTAAGTAAAGATATTGAGTTTGTAAGTTATGGTATTATAAAATTGGAAATTGAGATATCGGCCTTTAAAAATATTATTGACAATGTTGAGAGTAGGAGTTACCTTGAAAAATGTCTCAAAAAATACAAGATGCCAGTAATATTCTGATCTGATAGTGTCTCCTTTCGATATACCACATCACATTTTTGGGAAACTATTACAAAGTAATCTGTTTTTTTACAAACTTTGTTATAAATGGGTCTTACTTACCTTCATGTAAGCATCACAAAAATTTTATATCCTTAACCCTAACCCTAAATTCTAAAACCAAACCTTACAATTTGTGATAATGCTGGCATGAAGAAGAACAAAAAACAAACATACAAACATACAAAACAAAAAACCTTAAAGTGTTAATTCACTTTGGTGAAATGAATATTAACATCTTTCCAAATGATTTCAAAATTACCTTGAACATTAGCCTCAGGACAAGTCAATCCTGTTACAAATACAATGTATTTTGATCAACATGGCATTAAAGCATGTTATATTTGACTGTCTTTAGAGATTTGTAAGGATGACTTGAAAGTTGATTGACTGCTTCAAGGTTATTTACAATTTCATCTGTAATACCACCTACGTGTGGTCAATATGTCACATAATCATTTTACAAAGATGGTGTGAAGAAACATCACTGTAACAAATTTGACCATCATCAATATTTTTTGATTAACAAAATTATTATTGTTATTAATTGTTATATTAAAAAAATTATTATTGTTATTATTGAACTGGTCTCCACTATATTTTTATATATCCATTGATAGTGTGACACTGTTGTATCCTTTTGGATCCATCTTTTGGTCAGTTGCAACAGATTTTCCCTGTTTTTATAACAAAATTATGTAATTTAAAGAGAAAGAAGTCCTGTATTTGAGGTATTGCCTCTGAAGAGCTCCTTAGAAGTTTACAACACATGCTCATTTTAGACTTCAATCCATCATTTGGCTATACACCGTATCAAATAAACTCAAGCATGTTGGTTCTAAGTTTTAAGTGACAGAGGGACAGGCGTCTAGTTCGATTCCACAGCCATTCATACCTATCACATGTTTTATTGTATTATCGTGCGAATTGCCTTGTGGTACCTTATGGTGGACAGATTTTTATTTAAATGAGGACAAGTGACGTAGTATTCGATAGGGTCTATTGCTCCCTTTACAGAAATTATTGTGCATAGCAACCACCTCAACATCCCTGAAACCATAAGACCATGCAATTAAAAAAACCAAGTGTGGGTTTAATAAACAAGAAAATGAAGCACATTAAAACATTGAAGTCAAGCTAACTTTACACAATTGCATCATAGATGTGGTTTGAGACTTCCTAAGCTAGGAAATGCACTGCACTGTAATGTGGGAATTTGCAGACTCATAGACGACTCACATGCTACTTGACTATGCAAGAAGGGATGATAGAGATGCAGAATACTCTCATTAATATTCAGTCAATTATCTAATGAAGACCTTAAATTGTTTCATCTATGATCCCAATAAAAAGTAAAGTCAGCATGTATTGCTTGTTGTTTCAAAGAGATGCAACCTCCAAAATAAACCAAACCTTTTTTTATCAGTTTGATCTAATTTGACAAAATTGAGAGTAAATTATCATGATTATCTGATGTAAGTGTTGAATGAGTAAAAATATCAATGATAGAATCAATTAAATATATATACGCAATGGATTTACATTACAAATTGAACAGCAAAAAAACCAAACAGTGATTTGTAGTGCACTACACAGACATAAACCCACAAGCCTCAGCACTTGTCAGGAATACTCAACCAGTTTCAAAGTATCCCAACTTACAATTTCGGGCCCTAAATTTTTCTACACCAGTTCAGTGAACCAATCTTTCCCTGGTTCCTGTTTCGTTGCTTGTTTTTCGTTCATTGTTTTCAATTAAAATTTAAATACTGCCAAAGATTTTTGAAGCCATTATTCAACATCACGTTTCGACCCACAATTCACCAAAAGACCTACACCTGTAATTTGTAGTAGGCATGTCCATGGAGTACTGTTTTGCTTAAGCAACCTGGTACTTGAGGATTTCAACCCTTAAGTTCGCCCCTAAATTTATCCCCAAATTTATCCTCAAGAAATTTAGGGGATTTTACAATTTTCCTGAGTGAACGATATATTTTGTGATTCTTGGAGTGCTGAGCGTAACCTATGACCTTGGTTTATATATATTTAATATGGTTGAATTTTCTCCCAATAAATAGGTCACAGCAATCTTCTGATTGTAATTCCAAACATGATGACATCAGTCATCATAAAATTCAAGATTCCCGTCATCAATGGAGTCATATTGGCCAGGGAGGTAAATAAGGATAATTTACTGGGTGGGCAATTTAATTTATTTTGGCCCTCAAATTAGGGGAAATAATTTACTAGGTGGGCAAAAGTAATTAATGGCAGAGCCGTATCTAATAATGCTGATATTGGTATTGATGAAGCAGCTATCTACTGCTAATTTTGGTATTGATGAAGTAGTTATCTACTGCTGATAATGGTTTTGATGAAGCAATTATCTACTGCTGATATTGGTATTGATGAAGTAGCTATCTACTGCTGATATTAGTGTTGGTGAAGCAGCTATCTACTGCTGCTTTTGGTATTGATGAAGTAACTATCTTCTGCTGATATTGGTATTGATGAAGCAACTACTGCTGATTTTGGTATTGATGAAGTAGCTAATTAATGCTGAGCATGTTGATCCTTGAGAATTCTATGACAATCTAAATATTATTGTTGGTAATTTGGGATGTTAGATATAGCTCCTGGAATCATATATTTTTGTTTCTTTTTTATTGAACTGCATGATCACAGATCTAGAAAATGTTTTCCCTATACTTTGAATTAAATTACATAATTATAAGCTAAATATCACCAAAAGGATATTAAAATTTGCAGGTTTTTTTTTACTTTGGTTTCATCTGGAAAAAAGCAAAAAATGTAAAAGATATGTGCACCAATCTTGCCAATGCTTGATTAAGTTTCAAATCAAATAAAAAGCAACAACACTAAACTGCCTATAAAATGAAATGGGTGGTTGAACAAAAAAAGGATTGCTATATGCATCAAATTTACCAAAAGAGCCTGAACTTTGCCATTTTGTGTAAATTATGAAGAAAACAAATAAATTCTCAATGCTAAGATTGTATGCAAAGATCTTGATAAAGCTTCAGTGAATATTAAACCCTACAGGTGAAATAGACAAAAAATGGAAGAAAATAAGTAACAAATTGAAAAGTAGGAAATTGAAGATTTTTTTGACGATAAGAATGTATGGTGACCTAATAGGTTTCATCACATGCGAGTTTCAGAAGTTAGACAAAACGATTCAATTCTACTAAAGCAAGATCTCTATCTCCAGCTTGAAAATTTCTTGATTAAATCCTCGCTGAAAATGTCAACTGAAATTTAGTCTTTGAGCCATAAAATGATTGGTAAAGGCTGCGCATCTTCAGTGCATTGCCGGTGCATTGGGTTTTGTCATGCAGCTATACAGAGGAATAGTATGAAATTAAAAGGGTATGGGAAAAGGTTTAGTTATAAGCTTACTTCAAACTTTCCCATTATACTTTGCTGTCTATGCAGGTTAATTAGAAAGATTCAACAACTTTGAGCAGAAATGAAACTCCTCTGGCATGAACTATCTTGCTTTTAACATTGCACTTGACAACTCTTTGTGTTGTTTTTTCCCATTGTACTTTTATGACAGCTGCCAGTTTTACAATCAAATATCTATGACACTGTTTGCAAACGTTATTGCTACATGTTACCAAAATACAAAATAATTCTAATTTGTTTGAACAAGTGCATTTGGAATGTTAATTTTAACAGATATTTTTTTTCTTTTTGAGCAATTGCAAATCACAATGAATATGTTTACATTACATATTGGAGTGGGAAAATATTTTGTGTCCTTTTATTCTGCAACGGTACTGCATGGGTGCGAAAATGAGCCAAAAATGCACCTCGAAAATTACTTTTTTTAGAAATCCAGGGAACTTGTTTACAATGCTTTCTATCAATAGAGGTTATCCGTGTTCTATAAGCTGCATATGTGACCCCTCAGCACAACTGAGCCCGGATGTCGCCAGTGCCACTATTGAGATATGCTCCATCGAACTTAACAATAAACAATAGGAAACAAAGGATTTATTGACTGTTTTATTGATTTTTCACTACTTAAATGTCAAGTACTTTAGACATGATATACATCATTTTAAAGCTAATTTCAAGCAGAATATTTTGGTTGAATATCTCAAAAATGATGATTGGCGACTTCAGGGCTCAGTTGTGCTGAGGGTCACATATCCTATCAGCGACTGCTATACCTTGTTTAGGACTTTCAAAAGAAGTACCTGCATGTGCAACCATAACTGTTTCAAAATAGCCCGCCAAAGTCATGCAGGTAACTCCGAGGTCGTGCTTTGAATTGGTTTGAATGAGGAATACTACGGGAACCAGCGCCTTTTGTTAGAAGTCACACATAAGTGAAGTGGATAACCTCTATAGTTTTTAAAGTGTTCCGTAAAAGTAACTGTCTCCCATATGCGCCTGCAAGGGCAGTTAAGCATGTTCCTCTCCCTCCCCACCTGCGCTCACCTTGGCTTGAACATTATTTTCACATCTATTTCAATGGCAAGGCTGTAGTAGTTGTTGCTAGTCTGCTGCTCTGCCCCAGATTGGTCAAGCAAACTTGAGTCTGTATCTTCAATTAGTGATGTATTTAGTGGTCAGTTCAGAAGATACTATTGATTGATGTTCTCACTCCAGAAACATAATACAACTTTTGGGATGTTGCTTTAAAATGTAAAGTGAACCTTGGATCTTGGATGTCTACGTACCTCCAAATACTCCTGACGAAGTTGGAAGATGATGAACCAGACTTCCAAGTTCATGACTCAACTTACTCCCGGTGCAAATTATAAAATTCAGAGTTCACTTGGCCCGTGCTCTGGTAACCAAATTGATGGACATTTCGAATGGTATTTAGCGTGAAACAAAAGCAGCTGAGTAGAAGTCAGGTGGAAATATTCGACGTTACAAAAGGGTCAAAGGTCAAATGATTCTGACAGCAAGTGCGGAAGTGGTGGAAGAGTAAGTAGCTGAGAGAGTAGCCTACTTTCCTGCAAATCAATTACTTTCACATAGAGCAAATGGAAGTATGCACTCTCGCAAACTTTACAGATAAAAGTTATAAGAATTAATCTAACTTCTGAACCGACTTATATCATGCAAGCCTATATGTAGTACATGCCAACACAGTATCTGTTGAGAGATGAGCCAAGTCTGAAGCTTTGCAGTGATGAGAAATATTGAATTCAAAGATGTCGTATTTTGTGGCAACTGAGACAAAGATCTCGTCTTCGAGGTAAGTGTTAAATGAGTAAGCGTAAAGCACTGGTGACAAACCTTGAAAAATATTGAAGCATCTTGAAATTGACACCAATAATTCACCAAGCTTGATACATTCAATTACTGACTGAGTGGATGGAGATTATTGGACGAAAATTGTAAGTGTATTAAAGGGGCATTTCGTGATCCACAGCCTCATCCCCCACTTTTCCCAAAAAAGTTGAGATTTTTACACCACTGGATACCTCTGGCTACATAATGTTTATGTGCCAAATATTTCTTGCAGATTAATTCGTTTAGCAAAAATATCGCCAAATTTGAATTTCGTTCTGGTGCACCAGAACGAAATTACAACACATTGTCTATGGAGCAGTGTAATACACATAGTCATGCATAACTGGCAAACGCAAAATCGGAATCAACTGAAATTTTGGAAATAAGCTTTTTTCGTGGATATCTACTGAAAAATGTCATAAAAATAGGATGCTAGGATCACGAAATCCTCCTTTAAAGGGCATTTCGTGATCCACAGCCTCATCCCCCACTTTTCTCAAAAAAAGTTGAGATTTTTATATCACTGGAAACCTCTGGCTACATAATGTTTATGTACAAAATATTTCTTGCAGATTAATTCGTTTAGCAAAGATATCGTGAAATTTGAATTTCGTTCTGGTGCACCAGAACGAAATTACAACATATTGTCTATGGAGCAGTGTAATACACATAATCATGCATAACTCGCAAACGCAATATCGGAAACAACTGAAATTTTGGGAATATGCTTTTTTCGTGAATATGTACTGAAAAATGCCATAAAAAGAGGATGATAGGATCACGAAATACTCCTTTAACAAGTTTCATTGAAATATTGAGAAGCGTATGCATAAGATAATAAACTAGTTTGGACATACTAAAGACATCCCTATGCTGTTGATGTATTTCTCATGCTTTCAAACACATCAAATTTCATATTATTTTTAACCTGTCAGACGTATTTTTCGGTGGCGTAGCCAGGACCTTTTCGGGGGAGGGGGTAAGGGGCAAGGGCAACTTTCTGGAGGGACACTTTGAATGATAATAACATACTTGGGCTTCATGGAACAAGAACAGAGGATACCTTAAAATATCCACTGAATGAGTAACCCAGGCTAAAGAAACAAAACAAACAAAATACGGCTGTCTACTGAAGATAGCAACATGGTAATAACACACAGACTACTATCTACTGAGCACCATAATAATAACATACTACCATATGACTGCTATCCACCATAATGACAACATATAGACTGCTGTCTACAGAAGATAGTGCCATATTGACAACATAATAGACTGCTATCTACTAATGATAGCACCATAATGGCAACATACAAAATGCTATCTACTGAAGATACCACCATAATGACAACATACAGACTGCTATCTACTGAAGATACCACCATAATGACAACATACAGACTGCTATCTACTAAAGGATGGCTCAAAAAAGTGGGAAATTTGGGAAGCTCATTCCCAGGAAATGTTGGTGTCTGGAGGGAGAAATTCTGGTATTTGGAGGGAAATTGTGTCTTTTTTGTATATAAAAACCTGCTATAAATTGTGAGAAATTGCGCTTGCTTCCCAGGAAATTAACATTTTTTTTAGCCCTGTTAATAATAACATATAGACTGCTATCTACTGAAGATAGCACCATAACAGACTACCATCTCCTGATAATAACACCATTAAGATAACCTGCCAAAAACCCAGAATTAACAGTTCATGGCCTCTTATAATGTGAATCTATAAATTAAGTCACATTTTGATGTCAATTATTTTGCATGCAGTCTTGTTCATAATTCCATCTAAATTGGATGTGGGGTTCTTGAGATACAGTTACTTTCATGTTGCCGAAACATGAAGAAACATCTTTTCGCTAATCTCCTTAAATCAACTTTATGGACAAAATTACATCACATATGCACATATTTTGACCCAAGTCCTTGTAATATTCTTGAATATCAACTGTAGAAATAGCATGATTTTGCAGGCACATGTTACAAACACACATATTGAAAATAATGTTTATTCAAATGTCTCCTTCATCAGATATCCCTCAGCACAAACTACTAACACCAGCACATGAAGCAAAACATTACAAGAACCTTGTCTACAATGTTATCATGTGAGTCAGAGTATGTGCTTTTCTAGGTGAAATCCATACACCCCCTGTGGAAGATATGGGCTTAATCTTTCATAAAGGGAGTGTGAATTTCAAATGGGGTTACCGGTATGGGTGACTCCATTTGAAGTCTACACCCCTGTGTGGGAGATTAATTTCATGTCTTTCATAGGGGGTAGATGGATTTCAACTGGAATAGCTAATTGTCATAGGTTCCAAGGCTGCCCCGTGTTGCATTTGGAAATTCAATGTTTAGCTCGAGTATTCAAATATAATTGTAAGATTTTTCACATTTACAAGTCAGTTGCTATTAAAATTTCTGTAATATGCTTCAATGATCTAAACTGTTCTGTGAAAATAAAATATATGGTCCTGTAATTATAACAAAATCAGAGATTTTAAATTTTATCCCAGTCCCAGGAAGAGGATATGGTTGCACAGCAGTACAGGTTTTGACTTGTTGTCGTGGGGTAGCTCTAGGGTATGGGTTCCAATACCTGTAGCATCAACTTACTTGTTTATGTAAGGCTCTTTACCTCACTTGCTGCACCCCACACAGGTTTAATGGGGAGCTGTTAGGGGATAATCACAGTGCTCAAGGGAGCTGCTGATCTTCTGCTGCATCTCAGTGGCAGCAGAATAATTTTGTTGTAAGTGTATAAGTGTACAAATATTTTTTAAAGCCAATCACATTGACTGATATACACAATCTTGATCTTGGCACTGAATTAAAATACCAATTTCTCTCAAGAAATCTTATATTACCGCAACAAGTTCCTTGTCTAGAGGAATTTCAAGCTAACTCAATTTTTCCATGAGAGCGTACGAAACCACCGACAGGGTTCGAACTTGTAACCTCTCGTGCACCATAGTCCACACCTTAACGATTGAGCTAACTTGACTACTCCTACGGACTAACACCATAATGGCAATATACAGGCTGCTATCTACTGAAGATAGCACCATACTGTCAACATACAGACTGCTATCTACTGAAGATAGCACCATATTTACAACATACAGATTGCTATCTACTGAAGATAGCACCATACTGTCAACATACAGACTGCCATCTACTGAAGAAAGCACCATAATGACAACATGCTCTCACTCGCTTCTCACCACTGTGGCCCAGGTCCAATTCCCCGCGGTGCCACATGTGAGTTTGGTTGCCGATCCATGCTCGTCCTCGCAGGTTTTTCTCCGGGTGCTCCGGTTTTCCTCCTGCTTCTAAAATCGGACCTCTTCCCATATCCCTGTCCCGTCATATCTGGAGGCATCCCTTTAATTTAGTAGATAAATATAAACATGCAGACTGCTATCTACTGAAGAGAGCACAATAATTACAACAAACAAACTGATATCTTCTGAAGATAACACCATAATGACAACAAATACATACTGCTATCTACTGATGATAGCACCATAATGACAACATATAGACTGCTATCTACTGAAGATAACACCACAATGACAACATATAGACTGCTATCTAATGAAGATAGCACCATAATCACAACATACAGACTGCTATCTATGAAGATAGCACCATAATGACAACATATAGACTGCTATCTACTGAAGATAACACCACAATGACAACATATAGACTGCTATCTAATGAAGATAGCACCATAATCACAACATACAGACTGCTATCTATGAAGATAGCACCATAATGACAACATATAGACTGCTATCTACTGAAGATAGCACCATAATGACAACATATAGACTGCTATCTACTGAAGATAGCACCATAATCACAACATACAGACTGCTATCTACTGAAGATAGTCCCATAATGACAACATACAGACTGCTATCTAATGTCGATAGCACCATATTGACAACATAGACTTATGTTACCGCTTTAGATAAAATGAAGCAGCTATTGAAGTATGATTTTCTTCTTTCACATAACTATTTATCTTGTCACTCAATGCTACTACACCATAAACAACAGACCCTTTTCCCAGGGTCTATGCATAAATTTAAGTGATCACCATAAAACGTTTTTCACCCCAGGAGAGCATTTGTCAGAGTGAAATTGTTTTAAGATAAATTGAAACACTTGAATACTCTGGGTGCTACTGGGTAATTTTAGTAAGTATGCCTTGGAGATTGAAGCAAGAGGGCATTTTATAATTAGGTCACCAGGTCGGTGGCTTCAGTATAACAGGGCAAGGACGGACAAGTTGGGATTAAAGACAGACCTATCATAAACCCAACCCAATGCCTGTAACTCTGTCTGTCTGTCAAGACAGACTTATCATGAACCAAAACTAATGCCTGTTACTCCGTCATTGGACAGAGTAACAGATATTGGGGACATCAGCACTGGAATTAATGGTGATTTTTCTATGTTTAGTCTCATATGTTAGACTCAAATTTTAAAGGGGACATATCTGGCAATGACCACTATCACATATTGTGGAAAAGAAATACACAGCTCTATGTTACAATATTGCTTTTAGGAATCGGATAGCGACGTTTGCTCAGTATTTTTTGTGGGACCTGAGAGCACATCAGACACCCCAAATTGTATTCTGAATACGAGGAATGTCCTTCTGATATCAATTTTTGTTTCCATTTTATGAATACAAAAAGACATACAATTTTTAGGTCTTGTTTTTTTTGGGGGGGGGGGGAATGTATATATCTTCAATAAGAAAGGTCAAAATTTAATGACCGGACAGCTTTTCCTCCCAGCTACATATATCATTAGATAAAGTTTACTTTGAGGACTGTTAAATATAAAAGATATCAAAAATATCAAATTTTAATAATTTGTCATAAAATTTGCATTATATCAAAATTTCAAAAAATGAAAATTATTTGATATCAGAAGGACATTCCTCATATTCAAAATGCAATTTGATATGTCTGATATGCTCTCAGGTCCCACAAAAATAGTTGCTATCTGATTCCTTAAGGGATCTAAAATGAGCGTTTATTGCGTATCGACGGTATATTTTGTGGGACATGAGAGCACCTCGGACCTATCGAATTGCATTCTGAATACGAAGCATGTCTTTCTGATATCAAATAATTTTCATTTTTTGAAAATCACAATATAATACAAATTTTATTACAAATTATAAAAATTTGATATTTTTCAAATTTTGATATATAACAGTCCTAAAGTAAATTATATAAATCTAATGATATATTCTTAAAGTGTATGTAGCAGGGGAGGAAAAGCCGACGGTCAATTGAAAATTTTGACCTTTCATATTGAAGATATGGATTTTTTCCCAAAAGACCTAATTTTTTTTGGTGTTTTGGGAAAAAAATCCATATCTTCAATCTGAAAAGGTCAAAATTTTCAATTGGTCGTCGACTTTTCATCCCACCTACATACACTTTAAGGGATCGAAAATGAGCGTTTATTGCGTTTCGACAGTATTTTTTGTGGGACATTGCGAATTTCAAAAAATTAAAATTATTTGATATCAGAATGACATTCTTCGTATTCAGAATGCAATTCGATATGTCTGATGTGCTCTAATGTCCCAAAATAAATACTGTCCAAACGTTCATACCCCAGCCCTTAAGTAAACTGCCTTTTGTTCATTGAAAATAAGGCAAGCATGCATGAAGTGTAGTTTCAGCAGTGATTGGCTGTTCCAGTTGAAATCCATACACACTCTGTGGAAGTCATAACCATAATCTTCCACCATAGGGAGTGTGAATTTCAAAGGGGATTATCTGAATGGGTGACTCCATTTGAAATCTACACCCCCTCTGTGAGAGATTAAGATCATGTCTTCCATAAGGGTGTATGTATTTCAACTGGAATAGCCCATTGCATCTCAACATGTCCCTTTAAACCTGCAATTCAATGGTAAAATGAATGGAAATTATGAAGAGCACTCAATATTAATCTCTGAGGATGTACCACAGGATTGACTCTTAAATACTTCCTGTATCTTAAGGTCAGTGAATATAAGTTGAACAGTTCTGAGAATTGTAAAGCTGTGTGTTGCGGTGCTGGTTTATCCATAAAACATTTGAATTAAAATCAAACTTGTCAGTAGCTGTTGTGTTGGTTATTCGTTAATTTCTAATTTGCTTGGTTGCTTGTATGGATGGATTGGTTAGATGTTTAATTTCAGCGCCTGGGTTTTGGGTTTGGGCAGACACTAGCATCCACAACATGCTCATCTATCGGGGACACAGTTCTTTAACCCCAATCCAGATATGATGGGACAGGGATATGGGAAGAGGTCCGATTTTAGATGCAGGAGAAAAACAGGAGCACCTGGAAAAAAACCTTGCGAGGACGAGCATGGATCTGCAACCAAACTCACATGTGGCAATGCAGGGAATTGAACCCCGGCTACAGTGATGAGAAGCGAGTGAGAAGACCACTACACTAACCCGCCCTCCCTGTAGCTGTGGTAGTTAATCCGATTATTACATCACTTCTACGCATACGGTGAATAGTTAACCTCATCAAATTGAATTGGGTTATAACCAATACAACAAAATAACCTAGCAACCTTTAATATAGAACATTAAAATGGAAACACTCTATTTGATATTGACAGGGTAGTTGATAGAAATGAGTTGAATGATTGGCATTGAAATTGTCCACTCCAGACATCTCACTACACTGACATTTAATATTGTATTTTAAAAGGGTAATAAAAAGGGTGAGTTTTAACTATCCCATGATGCATTGTGCTTTCTTTCTTCTTGATTAACCTTTTCGGTAAATCCCATTAGCCTTTGCGAGTACACCTGAGATGTTGTCATTTGACGTCACGCTGACTTGCAATGCGCAGTAATGATGTTCGCTAAATGATGTGCACATCAGCTTAGATCTGCGCGACGTCAATTGAAGACATCTCAGGTGTACTCACAAAAGCTTATGGGTTTTACCAAAAAGATCGATTTAAAAGTAACAATAAGAAAACAAAATTGTGAAACTCATCTCACAAAATGGATAAAAAGGGAGAGGCAGTTTCTTTACAAATGATTATTTTATTTCAGTAAAAAAATGTGACATTCCATCACAGATGGGTTGGAAGTTGATATTTACACTTTTTGAAATACTGGACAGGCATAAATTATCTTTGTCTAAATAAATATTGCATTTAAATAGGCAACAACATGTCAAGGGCCTACGATGCAGCCATCCAACGGGTTCCTCAAGACTAGTCTCAACAACTCTCCTGTGACATCACATCACTCCAATTGAGTCACAGGTCAATATTTCAGCGCCACCATTAGGCCTGAAAATGCGTCTAGGATGAGATGTGATACTGTACTATAAACAGTAAGTCCAGATGAACAGTTTGATATTTTATTTTATTTCATCTTTGTCTAAATAAGCTTTACAATGGAATGGAATATCAGCTGAACTAGTTTTTAGATCTGGTCAATAAAAAATAGAAAACAAGCTTTACAATGTTTTCTATTGTTCAGCTGATATTCCACCCATTTGTGGAGGATGGTGACAAATAATAAGTGCTTTTGAATAACTGGAGCCTTTATTTTCATTGTCATATTGTGGCAGCGTTCATTCTGGCTGCAACAATTAAGCAGTATTCAGACTTTTTATTGTATGCGTAAAATATTGTATGCAACATATCTCGTTGTTTAATCTATTGCCATTCTATTTCCAGTAATGTTTAAGTTCTAACGAATGTTTGATGACGTAAAATCGATAATATATTTCTACTAGATATTATATGTAACATATTATCGATTTTTCGTCATCAAACATTCGTTAGAACTTAAACATTACTGGAAAAAGAATGGCAATAGATAAAATAACGTAGATATGTTGCATACAATATTGCACGTGTAATACTCGGAGTCTGTGGAGCGCTTTAGTGTTATAGCTTTGAAATCCACTGGGCTATTCCAGCTGAAATCCATACACCCCCTATAGAAGACATGACCGTAACCTTCCACACAGGGAGTGTGGATTTCAAATGGGGTTATCTGAATGCTCACTCCATTTGAAATCTACAAAAACATTAGGCGGAGGTACCATATTTAGCGTTAGGTTTGGATATTTAATTATTTAATTAAATTTCACCCAAGTAAGCCGGGTGGAAAATAAAGAAAATAATTAAATATCCAAAGCTAACGCTAAACACGGCACCTCCACCTAATGTTGTTGTGATTTTTAGAGTTGTCTAAAAAGAATTTAATTCCGTTATCCCTTACATTGCACCATTGCATTGTGGTATTCTATTACTACTCTTCCTCAAGGTAATATTGTCAACACTAGTATGACCTATTTGACAGATAATATGAATTTTATGATATGCATATTACTTTCTATTATATCAAAATTGTCATCAATTATAATTCAATATGACTATTTCTGTATATTTTTGTCAACAAAATATAAGCGTTGGTGTCATAAAGTAAAACACATTTCTGTTTGTGAATTACATAGGGATATGATAGAGGCCAAGAATCTTGTACAGTTTGATCAGCTCGTAATAGGTGGGAAATGTTAGGCTTTTACCACTCTGTCAAAAAGTAGACCCACGTTAAGAGTGCTATTAGTTGGCCTGTCTGGTCTTTATTTTGTGTGTTAAAGAAAGTAGACCAAGTATAGGACTTGAATTAATAATTTGTGATGCTTCTGGTGAGATGTCACAAGAAAATTTTCAAAATGAAATATTTTGATATTATGAATAAGAAGCTGTGCAAATTTATTAAAAGGAAAAGAGAAAGAGGCAAAATTAAGTCGGCTAATTTTACAATAACCTATATTTTTTTTTGCCCATCTCATCTCCGCTCCTCTTCTGTCATTCATACCTGCCTCCACCTTTTTCAAACTTTTTTTCTTGCCTTCTTATTTCTTATGTCTCTAGTCATCTCTCCACAATTCAAAAACTTGATCCTTGCAACAAGAAGGGAAAATGTATAATATTATGTGCACTAAACAACTTTTAGTTTAAAAATTCAATAATTTTATAAAGAGTTGTTCAGTGCACATGTTATTTAAGATGAGTTAATCATGATGAACACATTCAGTTTAACTCGAAATTATACTGATGTTTATTACATCAAAATACTATTAAATGGTTATAAAAAGTTAGTTAATTAGTGACAGTAAAAGTCAAGTATACGTAAGCTTACATTATTGAATGCATCATAGCTAAATGGCATAATTATAATGGCTCACTTGAATACTAAACAATTATTCTGATATTAGAATCTACCTGTTTATTGATTGCAAAACAGAGGGAGTACAGTGACTGAAAATATCAAGATGTGAAAATCTATCAATTGTGCACAAATTAATACAAATTAGAGTTTTATGCTTAAATGTAATAGCCAGAGTATGTACAATGGGCAAGTGGACTACGGAGAAGTCTATAGAGCACCCCTATTTCTATTTGACATACCCCTCTCTCACCCCCGATATATGCTTCCTAAAGAAGTTGAGAGACCAAATAGTCTCACATTTAGTGTGGACTAGTACCCTTCACCTACTTTTTGCAGCCATTTTGGATTGTCCCTACTCTCCTATCACCAAACCGCTCTATATACACGTAAAACGATATGTGACCATCCACCACAACTGAGCCCGGATGTCGCCAGTGCCACTATTGAGATATGATACATTGAACTTAACAATAAACAATAAGAAACAAAGGATTTATTGACTGTTTTATTGATTTTTCACTACTTAAATGTCCACAATCTCAATAGCCTCTCTCTTGATACACCTTTCCGAAGGCTCACACTCTGCCAAAGGTCTTTTTACCCATATGTTCCCACCTTGTGGAACTACCTGCCCGAGGATGTTGTCAAAAGCACCTCCCTACCAGCCTTTAAATCTGCTGTTTGTCTCCACCTCGTGTAGCCATTTCGTTTGGTCTCCTTTTATTTCTCCATTCCACCTGTCCTTGTCGTAATTATGGTTTTTTTATTTTGTTTTTGTTTTTGATGTAATGGGCATCCCTTTAATTTAGTGATTTCACTATTGGGTTTGTCCAGGCTTTCTAGCCTATTGTTATAAATAAATAAATAAATAAATACTATAGACATGATATACATCATTTTAAAGCTAATTTCAAGCAGAATATTTTGGTTGAATATCTCAAAAATGATGATTGGCGACTTCAGGGCTCAGTTGTGCTGGATGGTCACATATGATATGTGGGGACCCCTACTTTTTAGTCCCCACTCTCTAAAACGGCATATTCCCACTTTCCTGGCATACCAATATGCCAGACTTCACGATGTCCCCATTTTGTAAAAAATCCCCACTAATATATTGAAAAGCAACACATGTATATCCACTTCTCTTTCTCTCTCTCTCTCCTGTTGAGAAGTACAATATATCTTCCAGCCATTTCAGTAATAGCCTATTAATGGCAGTTTTACTTCTTCAAAGTGCTCATTCTTATATGTTCATATACATTTATAATCATTGCATTCTCATCACTCTCTCAAAATGAAGTGTTTCACCTCCCGAGACAATACTTATGGGCTGTGATGATGAGGAGTGAGCAGTAGGCATACGTGGCATGTCTTCACTTTCATATATAGCATATCCTCACTTTCTACTTGACACGAAATATGCCAGGATTTAGCTTGCTCCCTAATGGGATTATACCTACCCAACTTGAAATTCATTGCAATAATCAGAACATGTAGACCAGGAGAAATTGATTCAAAATGACAGATGTCATGGATGAGTACTTGATGATAAGAGTAGTGCCAGTTAACTTGGAGAAGGAGGATTAGTGATTGGCATAGCAATTGCTGCTGTGTGAGTGTGTTGACAACATGCTGTTATCTTCAGTAGATAGCAATTTTATTCTGGCATAATTTTATGTTATAGTGCTTTCTTTAGCAGTCTGTATGTTGTATTATTAATGCTATTTTCAGTAGATAGCAGTCTGTATGTTGGCATTCTAGGCCGTTTTATGGAAAATTGTTGTTATATTGTCAATATGGTGTTATCTTCAGTAGATAGCAGTCTATATGTTGTCATTATGGTGCTATCTTCAGTAGATAGCAGTCTGTATGTTGTCAATATGGTGCTATCTTCAGTAGATAGCAGTTTGTATGTTGTCATTATGGTCATATGGTGTTATTTATCTTCAGTAGATAGCAGTCTGTATATTATCACTTATGGTGATTATCTTTAGAAGATGGTGATTTCAGTTTGTGTGTTTTGATACTATCAGTACCTATGTTATAATTATGTTGCTATTTTTAATCCGTTTAAATGGAAAGTTGTTTGTGCATTGAATTGCCATGGTGCCTTGTCATAATATTGTGCTACATGCAGTCATATTTGATCATGTGATTACTATATTGCCCTCTTTTTGTGTCTACAAAATATATAATCATTTTTATATCAAAAATTATGACAATCTCATCCATCATTTATTTACTAAAAACAGAACTGTGTAATACACATATAATTAGCTGTAATAGAAAGTGATTATAATGTTGGCATTTCTAGTATAAATTGATGACTTCCAGATTGTAGTTTGCCAAATGTATGGTTCATATGATATACTCTCTTTGTGCAGTCAAATGTGCTTGGTGTTACTCATGCCCAGCACCTGAGGACATTGACATTACAATACTGAATGAGCAATGTTGACTTTTAGTCACTGGGAATGAGAATATTGTAATATTTTGGTATGGTTTAGTAGCTCATCAGTGAGTGATGAGGGTTTTTTGAGTGGGTGAACTCTAGCATTAGCGCCAATCCGGCTTGAAACATGGAAGGGGGCAATTGGCCTGAATTGTCAAAAAGTGGCTGAAAAGAACAAAAAATATGCCATTTTGCTGGAAGGTGGAGGGGACGAGGGGACACGTCCCCCCTGTCCCCCCGGGATTTAAGCCCATGATGAACTGTGACCACTGAGTATGAAAATCCTTGGATGAAAATACAGTTAAATATTTTAATTTCACAGCATTTTAGTTCCAACTTTAACAAATCTAATATTTGCTGGCTACCAGTACTTTCCAATTTAGGATTTCTATTATTATAAACAAAGTATTTTGTTGCAATTCAATTTTTCATACAATTCTCTCGCTCTTGAGGTATTTGCAAAATTAATATTGATGCCAAATTAAAGTTGATTTTTAGTATGAGACATTATATTGATGACTTCAGAAGCTCCTTGATTGATGAATGACTGAGTGTGGTTAACAATGACAGGTATATTGATAACGCTCATTAGACAACCAGGTTGTCATTTATTCTAACGTATGACATGGGCTGTGATGACAGAATACTGTCTAATAAACCCGCTGATATTTATTACAAGTCAATATTAACTGTGTAGGCTAGGCAGAGATTCGCAATCACAAATTGACTTTATTTTCTCTTTCAGATAGGCGGTTCTAGTCATGAAGCCTGATGTAGGGGCGTATTGGTAAATTCTCTTCTCATTATAGACACAGCATAATAAATAAAAACTGTTCACTTGGTATTATTTTTAAATGACCTGTACTTTTATTCTATTGTATATTTTTATAAAAATAGCAAGCATGTGAGAACAGATTTTGTAACACTGCAGCAAACACAAAATGTTTTTGGGGGTTTTTTTTTGGTTTTTTTCTCTCACTCTCCTCTCTTTTTTCCTCTCTTTTTTCTCTCTTAGGATGGCTATTTTCAGAAATACATTGTGACGTATTTAAATGTTAGAGAAATGCTGGGGATTTATATGTGCCAAACCCAAACTCACATCATGCATGGTGGCCCATGACAAATCATTTAAAATCAAACAAGGACTTGAAGCAAAGAAGTACATACCCTGATCATCCTAATATAAACCATTGCAACCAGGATCAGATTTTGTATCCATGGGTACTTAGGATTGGGACAATCAGCAGGTAGTTCCTTGTCCAGGGGAATATGAGAGTGGGTTAATTTTCATGCAGGGATTTGAACTCACATCATCACATATCAGAGTCCAATCCCTTATTGGTTGAACTAACTTGACAGTAAAGCTTTTTTGTTAGACTTATACAATTTGTATAGAATATTGCATATAAATTAATGGCAAACCCCTGAAAACTGTAAAGTCTGATTTATTATTGATAATTTAGTGCAATGGCTTTTTAAATTAAATATCACAAGTTGTTCAATTTTCTTTGATTAATATGGAGTCAGATTGTATGGCAATATAATATTTTTATATAGAGTTAAATGGTTGCATTAAATTACAGGCATAAACCATTGTTATTACCAGTTGTACCCACATGAAAATATCATTGTAAAAGCTTTTAATTTTTAATTGTCTTTTCATTTCATCCTTTCTAAAATTACAATATAAAAACAGATTGTGAACAAAGTCATCCATCAAATGTGACCTGATCAAGGGGAATGAGTCACATGTCGGCAATTTCCAATTAGAAGTTTTTTACATCATTTTCTGGCAGTTTATGAATGCTACATTTTGATGCAAACCCCATCAAAATTGGACATCTGGTTACCGAGTTATGAGCAATTTATCAATAGCTGAAAACAATATAAAACAAAAGAATTTGAACACTATTTTGCCAATATCTCATAAACAATATTAGCGACATCCGACCCATTCCTCTTGATCATGTCACAAATAAGCAGTCGGCAGTTAGCCTTGCAATTTGTATTCTGCATTTTGATTTTAATAGCTTGGTTGAGTAAAGTGTGAAAACCTTGAATTTATAATTGATAAAACCCATCTGGTGCAGTGCACATAGTGATGTTATATTCATAGATAAAATAAATTAAAATAACAAAATGGTAGTGGTATCAGAAAAATTAATAATATCATTACAGGTACCAATATTATAAGCATTTGATTTGCAAGCATATTAGGATATACTTAATAATATAAGGTGAAAGAAAAAAACCCAATAAACAAGGCAGGGGCCGCAGGGCATACCGGTGCTAGCGCACCAAGGGTCAAAATTTCCATATCTTAGGCCCCTGCCCCTGACCCACTCCTAAAATAGCTTTACTCAATTACTGGGACACATGCATGCAAAAATTTGCAATTTTAATGCTATAATGTCAAAATTATGGGCTAAAACCTGATCAAAGGAAGATGCACATTACAATTTCTGGTCAATTTTGTTCCTTCTCTCCCTGGTTGGTATACCTCTGCACACAAGCCAAACAAATCGTCATATGAGTGCAAGATAGTTGTACGTGCAATATTCATTTTGTTTTGTCATTTTTTAATAAAATGCTAGAGTGAACAATAATTATTAGCCTTTTCAAAGTATGGTGGACACAAAAGGAGGACAGTCTCAATCTGGGTAAAACCAGGCAAAAGACTTTACCCACTTCGTGCAGAGCCATCCGATTGTGTCCACCATATCTTGAAAAGGCTAATAGCCCATGAAGAGTGATGCAGATCAAGAATTAATATAGGCACCTAGGCACTATAAAAGACAACCACATGAGCCAATCAGTGGTTCACAGCAGCTTAGGAACAACCATAGGCGTAGATCCGGGGGGGGGGGGGGTCCATACAATCATCCCCCAGTGTTGACGTCTGATAATGGGTTTCTGACCAAATTAACCTCATATTTGCCCATTTTAGCCCCAAAAGTGCAAATTTGTGTGTGCTTCACATGCATTTATTTTACTTTTACACCATATTTCATCACTTTAGCTTCAAAATAGCAAAAATTTTCGCACGCTTCACGCGCAATGGTGCCATAAACTTATTATGTTGCCAAAAGGTGCTGTATTTACTATACTTCAAGATTTTTTTCCAACTCCATCCCCCCCCATGTCAAAAAGAAATCTACGCCACTGGGAACAACAAGAGTGTAGGGGTAGAGTAAAGCATCAGACGTGTGAAATAAGATGCTTTTAAAAATGCACCCTGCTCTTGAAGGACAGTGTGCTGTTGTCAGATATGTCTCGTCTCTGACTACTCCATCAGGTAGGCTATTCCAAGCATGAACTGCAGCGTGGATGAAGGTCCTGCCAGTAGATATGGTTCTAGAAACTGGCACTGTGAGAAAAATACTTGACATAATTGTTTTTAGCCGCTGTTGTACATCTGTCGTCTCATATAACATGCGACATCATTATTTTTGGCGTAAAGCAACTCGGCTTCGCCTCATTGTTTTACTTAAAATAATGATGTCGCCCGTGTGATATGAGATGATAGATGCACTCCAGCGGCTAAAAATAATACCTTTATTCTCTAATTCAAAAGTTAACTTTCATGTTCAGAGAAGTCAAGTTTCC